>NW_020954559.1:45234406-45376087 GCF_900497805.2 Vombatus ursinus | reverse complement strand
CTATCTATCTATCTATCTATCTATCTATCTATCTATCTATCTATCTAGATATGATGTTCAAAGGTATTCACCACTGTTATAGATGTTACCCTATACAGGGCCAAACAGAAAAGGTATCCCTGTAAGTGAATTTTCCAGCTGATCCTATTGTGAATTAATATATTATTTTGACTTCCTGCCCATAGTATTACTGGGCCTCAGAGTCAGGAAGACCTTGAGTTCAAGCCCTGCTTCTGATGCTATATAGCTAGATGACCATGGGCAAGTCATTTAACTTTACCAGGTTTCAGTTTTTTTATCTGTAAAATGAGGGGATTAGGTTTGATACTGGTATTGGATATGTGATCTTGGACAAGTTATTTACCCTTTCAGTGTCCTAGATAACTCTAATATTATAAGTTATAAAGTGTTGATCTACATTGATTAATAGGAGTCTTTGACTGAGAACTCCTTACACTGAAAAAATGACAGTTTTAGTTAAAAAAAAATTACACTGCTTCTTATGAGCTCCATGATTACTCAAAGAGATCAGCCTAACAAACCACATAAGAAAAACCAAATGGATGGGAAATGATCATTGTGCATAATACAATATGAAGTTGGATAGCCAGTCCAACTGGAGGTAGTATGGCTTAGTGGATAAAGTACAGGTGGAGTCAAAAAGACCTGGATCCACATCTACCACTGATATTGACTGTGTGACCATGGGCAAGTCACCTAATGCCTTTATCTATTTCCTTATCTATTAAATGAAGGAATTAGACTAGATGGGCTCTCTGGTCCATTCTAGCTCCCAATGCATTGAATTGGTACCTCTGCAATGTTTGTCCCACACGATGAGTTAAGTCCAGAATTGAATAGAAGAAAAGGCTTGGACTGAATTTGGGAAGTTTTCTTTTCATAGTCTTAGGCTGCTTTTAGGTGCAAAATCCAATCTCTTTAACAAAAATTTTCTCCCAGTGAAATTATATGGCTGTGAATCTTGAAACTTGCAGATAATATTATCCATAATTAAAGTGTCTGACAATCAACCCTCAGAAGCCAAAGTAACAAAACATCTGAAAGTTCTTGGAAACATGATTATGCCTTGTCTCTGAGGCCACACAGGTTACCCTCCAACTTTCTTTGGCTTGGGAGTAGTTACTTCTGAGATTTAATATCCAACAGGTCTCAACTGGGCCATAATCAATAATCAAGAAGAAAATCCAATGAAAGACAGTTGCCTTGAGTTCTGAAGGATGCTAATATTCATTCTTTAAGTGGAATGTGGTGAATCTATGCCTAGTTTGTCATGAGAGTTTAAATGACTGATTCTGGATCACAAAGCTAGGTAAAGGAGGCGGGACTTTTGAACTCTGGATTCTTGGCTCCAAGGTCAGCACTACTATCTGTTACAAAAATTGCTGAGCAGCATCAGGAGAGGGACTTTCCATTCCAAGGAGAGAAAGACTGGCAATGTCTATCACGTCCCTATCTCCAGCATGCTACACTGGAGATTTGGGGGGATTTCTCTTTTGGGTAAGATCTGGAGCTCTCTCTTGACTATCTCTGTCTTGGCTGATATATCTCACTCCCAATGGGAGAACTCTTTCAATCTGTATTGTCTGGTATGTACTATTCTGCATACTTTCTCTGATTTATGTTTTGCTATAGACTTAGATAAATAGATTTATTTGTTATTTGTTTTGTGTGTTCATTGTGTAACCAGCATTTGCTGGGAAGGAGTAAGCCTTGGATATATAGTTTAGGCAACTCTTTTCCCATTAAGAAATAGCAATTAAGAGTTTAGCTGGAACCTAAAAATCACATAGGCCCTAATATTTTTTCCCTTTCATAGGCAACTCTCTAAGACTGTAAGTTGCAGGGACATTGTCAGCCTGCATTGGTATGTGGAATTTTCTCACCTACAAGTTCTATTTACCAATCAAATCACTGGCTGTCTAATCTCTATCCCACATTCTCCTCTGGTATCATAGTAGATTTTGTTGGCGAAAGTGACAGAGGCAAGACATAATAATTTTTAAAAATCTATCCTCCTTTTTTCCCCAGTCAAGAAAGCTGGGAGCAAATTACTAGCTGCTTGGACCATGCTCAGGATACTTAGAATGGATTTACATGTTTAGTAACAGAGAGCCAGGCTGGTCCTGGTGATTGCAAATCACTGTACTCAATCTGACCATTAGTGTTAGTGTCAGGGATCTGGAAGTATCCTATTCATGCTGCTGTCGTAACAATCCATCCCTGATGAGTTCTATCCCAGGCTTATCAGTTTGCTTTGAATAAGACTTGCCTTTTAATGATTTAAATCATGGATTCTAACTCTTTTTTTTGGGGGGGGGGGAAATCATGGACTCTTTTGGCAGTCTGATTAGCTTATGGATCCCTTCTCAGAATAATGTTTTTAAGTGCATTAAATAAAATACATAGGAATACAAAGGGAGCCAATTATATTGAAATAAAGATAACCTTTTTCTTCATCCAAGTTTACTAATCTTTTGAAAACTATCCATAAACCCCTTGGGGGGGGTGTCTGTGGACCCCAGGTTAAGAACCCTTGGTCTAAAGCTACCTTGGAATAACTTACTCTAATATGAACTTTTAAACACTTACACATTTTAACCATATAAAATTTTGCCCCAAAGGGCAATGGAGAAACACATGATGTCCATAAATAGCATAGGGCACATTACCAATGATGAATCACATGGACAAAGCAGTGTAAGAAATACTGCTAAAGTAATGTATGAAAAGGGAATAAGCCAGTCATGTGATGATGGTGGTGGTGGAGAGTGGGGAGATAACAGATGGACAACCTCATCTTTCTTAGGACTAGGACAAGGACACTAGGAAATTGGGCAGATACTTCTCCCTCCTATTGGAGAATTTACAGGAGAACAATGTGGACAAGAATAATACAGGATGAGAAGGTAGGGAAGGGGATACAATCTGCCCTGGTGCAGAGTTTACCCCCATTGTTGAGGTCATAGATCTAGTGAAATATTTTAAAATGAAAGTGAAACTCTCAAACAGGTGACAGAATATCGTCTTAGACTCGTTTCATTTCTAGGCTTTTAAGAATTATTATGAACAATTATCCCTGTTGATTTGTATTCCCAGTCTTAGCAGGAAACTTACCAAAGACTGATATAATCACTCTAGTCCAGATGAATTGAAGTTATGGGGAATTTTACTAGCAAATTAGGAGTATTGGGTCTAGATCATCTATGGATTAGGCATAAACTGGATATGTTATGAGGAAACAAATCTGGCTAAATGCAGGGGTTCTTTCCATCTAAATGCCTTTCATAGTCATGTACCTAGTGCCCAGCACATAGTAGATGCTTGATAAGTACTTTTCAATTGGTCTGACTTATTACCTACACTTAAAAATACATTTTTATGGATATCTTATTTTTACATCATCTACATTTCCATCTGTGCCCCTCCTAGATAGCAATCTCTCATAGCTAAGAATTAAAAAAATGAAGAAAATCACTTCAGCAAAACGAATATATCAAAATAGTTTGGGAATATATGCAATGTTAAATACCGATATCCCCTTACTTCTATGGGGGTAAGGGTAAAAAAGTTACTGATATATAACTTATTAATTTTTCTCATCTCACAATTTTGTTTTTTTAGAACCTGAATCCATTTTTTCCCTTTCATCATTTTTGAAAACACCTACAGAGAGTTTTCTAAAGAACAGCCTAATGACAGATAGACCCATATTGAAGGCAAAGGAAAGCAGACCAAGGAGTAGTAATTAGTCAGAACAGGAGAAAAACCAGAGGTCAGAAGGAAGCTGCACAGAAACAAAGGAAATGAGACATCCATTGAGTAAACTACCATTAATTTCATGTGTATGTTTAAAAAACCACAAAGAATAAGGAATTTATGGAGGATTTGGTTCATATACTCAGTCCTAATACTAAAGGCTAACTAAATAAGGCAGGTTTGCATATGTGCAAAGATAAAATAATTGCTTGTAAACTAGGAGAAGGGTAGCTCTCATTCTGTTGTTACTAGAGTCTGGCTCTTCAGCACATTTGGTGGATTTCCCTCCCCACATTCCCCATCTCACCCTACCCCTCATTTGGAAAATATGGATGCAAATCACACAGGATAAAAAGGTGTGATTTCCCTTAGGGAACATCTCTTGTCATTTCTCTTTCATGAGTATGACTCCATTCTGGGGCCAGAATTGAGCAGTGACAGGAGACCAGGCTAGATTGCTTTAGGTAAATTGCATAGTACTTTCTCTAATCCTAAACTATTCTCTGTTGCAAAACCCCATTACTTCAACATCAATATTCTTACAGAGATGCTAGGATAGTTGCAGATTCTGGAATACCTCAATTTCTGAAAGAATTGAAATTAGAGCAGAAGGAAAACAAGGGACATTGGAAACAACATTAATAGCAACAAAGCACCTAACCACAGAGCACTAGGGAAAATACAATGTTTAGATAAAACAAGGTCTCTATTTTCATTAAATTTATAATCGACTAAGGGGATAAGACAGAGAGAACTTTAACATCATATACTGTTATGAGTATATCAGAGTTACAAAACAAAATGCTGTGTAAGGTCAGAAGAAGAAGGTGGGGATGTTGTGTGAGCAACAAAGACAATGGGGGTTTAAGAAGTGTTATTGAAGGCTTTATTGAGCATGCATACACACGTACATACATACATACATATATACATACACATGTGCCTCTATACAGATAATTTGAAAAGAAGTGAGAGGGTCATTAAGTGACAGAGATAACGGAGGCACAATATGAGTTTTTGTTGGTACCTTTGTGATAATAAAAGGACACAAAGATGGATTCCATTGCATTAGGTCAATCCACATCAACGATGGAGAATTGATGGTAAACATAGAAAAGAATTGTACAAGATGAGAAGGTATAGAGGGTTTTCAATCCTTGTAGGTGGAGAAAGTACCCATACCAATGAAATCACCTATCCTTCAAAGTACCACAATCAAGATCCCTATATTCACAATCATAATCCCCATATTCACAAAACGAGTACTCACTGTTAATTGGATGCTGAAATTAAACAGTTCTCACCCAGACAGCCTATGATTTTGCTCTTGGGTTTTTTTATTTAGTTTTATTTTGTTTCATGCCATCTGCCTCTCCCTTCTTTCAGAACAACATATCCTCCTCCAATCAATAACTTACTTAGCTGCTTCTTCAAGGTAAAGTTTGGTTTTTGTTGTTGTTCAGTCATTCCTAGATTCCTGGATTCCTGGATTCTGGATTCATCCCAATACTATCCATAGGGTTTTCTTGGCAAAGATTCTGGAGTGGCTTGCCATTTCTTTCTCCAGTAGATTAAGGCAAGTAAGTGACTTATTCAGGGTCACACAGCTAGTGAGTGTCTGAGGCCAGATTTGAACTCAATCTTTCGGACTCCAGGCCCAGTGCTCTACCCAGTGGGCCACTTAGCTGCTTCCAGTTGGTACATAGCATTAAATCGTTGCCTCCCTCACTTGGGAGGAGGGGTGATTTTTTTTTTAAACCACCATAGCAATTAAATAATGAGCAAAATCTCAGAAGTATAACAAAGTCATTTCAGTCTTAACCACCACATCGTTCATGCTGTTTGGCCATTTAATTGATTGCTTGATGATTGGCCAAAATCAGCCTGAAAGTGGTTGATTTGTTGCTACGTACAAAGTTTCAAAAGTCTCTATCTACATTATTATTCTTTAGTTTATCTGAATCTTCCCCTTTTTTCATTTTTTTGATACTTCTGTTTCCATGCCAAATATTGAGTGTAAAGCTTCACCTTACTAAACTGTCCCCACCTCCTACCTTCCCTATTATTGTCTAGGGCAGCACCATCTTCCTAGTTGCTCAGGCTTACAACCTAAGTGTCATCCTCTTATATCCATTTCTCTTACACAATCTGTTGCCAAGGTGTGTTGATTTCACCTTTGCAAATTGTCTCACATCCCCTTCTCTCCTCTAACACTTCATTGCAGTGCAAGGTCTCATCATCTCGAGCCTGGATTATTACAGTAGCCTGCTGGTGGGTTTACCTGCCTCAAGTCTCCCCACTCCATTCAGCCACCAAAGTGATTGTCCTAAAGTGCAGTTTCAACCATGTCACCCTCTACTCAATAAACTACAACAGCTCTCTATTGCCTTCAGAATCAAATGAAAAGAAATGATTATTTCTTTCTTATACTAATAGCTAATTATTGAATTAGGATGAAAGGGTTTTCCATTTCCTTTTCCAGGAATCAACCATTGTAGGAAATTTTGGGAAAAACTTATCCAACCAGGCTGAGAGAATTGGTGAATTCCTGTTTATTGTGTTTGGTCAGACAGGTCTGGGTTAGAAGTGGATCCCCTCTTTGATATGTATATTGAGAAACCTCTTTCACTGAGACTTGGGTAATTCAAGTCTGGTATCATTCCCTCTCCCCTCCCCATTCCGCCCCCAACCAGACCTTTTATACAATGAGATCACATGTCATTATAATATTTATTTTCTCATTAATTATTAACCAATTAGAGTTGATTGCTGCTCTCAGGAACACCCACTCTTCCAAGGGCATATAAATTGTGAGCCCACCACCATGAGCGGTCGTTGGCATTTGAGAGTGCTATTGATCTCTCTTATTAATAAAATGTTAGCATTATTAATAAAATGATTACTCAGGAACTACGTCTCTCAAATCTTTTAAGTGTCATAAAATACAAAATTCTTTTTTTTTTTGGCATTCAAACCCCCTCATAACCCCTTCCTACTTTTCCAGTTTTCTCACATTTTATTTTCCATCTTTTATGCTTCGATCTAGTGACACTGGCCTCCTTGCTGTTCCATGAACCAGACAATCTTTCAGCTCTGGGAATTTTCTCTGGCTAACCCCTGTGCCTGGAATGCTCTCTCTCTCTCTCTTTCTCCTTCTCTCTCTCTCACTCTCTCTCTCTCTCTCTCTCTGTCTCTCTCTCTCTCTCTCTCTGTCTCTGTCTCTGTCTCTCTCTCTCATCCCTGCCTACTTCCTTCCCTGGGTTCCTTTAAGTTCTAACTAAAATCCTGCCTTCTACAGAAAAACTTCCATAACCCCTCTTAATTCCACTGCTTAATTCCCTCTTTTTTATATCCCCAGTGCTTAACACTGTGCCTGGAATATAGAGGCTCTTAGTAAATATTTATTGACTGACCAAACTGTCTCCCTTATACCGATAAGATAATCAAACAAAAGTAATGAGTCATCATGAGGAAGGGTAAAGATCCTTGGAAGCCTGCTCTGGGGTGAATCAGCCTTAAGTGTTCAGTGTGCCTCATGATATTGCTCCTCCACTTAGAGAGAGGACCAGAGGAAATAAACATTTATTAAGTACCTGCTATTGTCACCTACACTTTCAATTGTCTCATTTGATCCTCACAACTATCTGAGGAGGTAGGTGCTATTAAGACCCTCACTTTACAGCTGAGGAGACTGAGGCAGATAGAGATTTAACGATTTGCCCAGGATCAGACAGCTAACAAATGTTTGATGCCATATTTGCGCTCAGATCTTCATGATTTCATGGCCAGGGTGCTATTGTACCAACTGGCTGCCTCTTAGCTTAGAATCCAATATTAAGTCATGTTGACCTTTGGTCAACCTTTTTCCCTATAAGGATCCTGACTGTATAAAGCCTCAACCCTGATAATTCAGTTATATGATAGTTAGGTGGCATAGTGAATAGACTACTGGACTTAAAGTCAGGAAGATATTAATTCAAATCCTGCCTCAGACATGTACTAGGCTGTGTGACCCCGTGGCAACTCACTTAAGCTTTCTTGTCTTCATTTTCCCCATCTGTAAATTGGGGATTATAACAGCACCTACCTCGTAGCAGGCTCAAAGGAATTTTGTATATATTTAAAGTGTTTTGCAAACCTTAAATGCTATATAAATGCTAGCTATTATTATGATTCATACAACACATAAATTTCTGGTCAAGGGATCCCTCTCTTTCCCTTATTTGTAGGTGGATGAATTGTTAATCATTCCCAGATGCAGAGGAGAGAGTAAAAATGGGTGGATATATCTCCTGTGCTATCTTCCATTTTAGAAAGTGAGTTTTCCAAATTCAGGGCCCATCTCTTATTGTCATTTAGCACCTCATGTACTCACAGGGACTCAAAAGAAATTATTCTAAATTTTGGTGAGCTCTTTATTTATGTTTAAAAAACAGTTAAAAAAACAAACTGTGGTTTCTGCTTTTAATTGTTGGTTTCCAAAAGGATGTCATCTATATAACTCTTGGTTTGGTTCTACCCTCCAAAATCAACCCTCCAAATTCTCTTACTCATGCCAGAAGGATTTTTTGGCACAGGAAACAAGTGGGAAGTGTGTGGTATGCAAGTCTTCTTGTATCTGCATGTATTTCTACTATTCTGGGGACCAGAATGGTCCAGACAGGTGGAAAAAAGCTAACAGATTAAGGGTGAGATCCCAGAATGCTTAATCCTTTCAGATAAGGATTAACAGTGCCTCAAACAAACCCATAGAAAATGAGGAACAATGGTTTCTAACATTTATATAAGCAAAGGGTTTCAGACATGCCTAGTTATTTTAGGAAGTCACACAGTACATGTTAAATCAACTTCAGAAGTTGCTGGCATCTCTGACTGCTGCCAACATTAACGTTCATTTTGGCATGAAGTTGAGCTTTCAAGAAATTTTAAGGCATCCCTATAAAATGCTTGTGTGGGCAGATTGGTAATATGACCTAATAAGTTATTTGCCATGTGTCTGGTACATAAAAGACCTTCACCTCAAGGTTCTAAAGTCCTCCTCCACCTCAACACAACTGGGGTTCATTGTGGATCTAGTTTTCCTTCCTACTTTTACAAACCCAACATCTTCCCATCTTAAATTGAATTCTTATGACATTTAAAGGGAGCCCAAGGAACACACAGGAATGCAAGGAATATTTAATTTAATTCAAGAAACATTCATTAAGTATATACTATGAACCATGCACTCTTCTAAAGGCTGGGGATATGAGGAAAAAAGTAAAAAAAATAATTTTTCCTCAAAGAACCAATGGTCAACAAGCACATATTAAGCACCTACTTTGTAAGACTCTGCGCTAGGCACTTGAGGAGTTTACATTCCACTAGGAGGCAACATTATGTGCATTGTAAACAAAAGGGAGGCATGGGGTTGTATTTCGGGTCCAGGTCAGCTCGGAGAGACAGACAGGAAGGTCTTCAGATAGAATCTAGCCAAGAATAGCTGAGCAGAGCATTCCAGTGTAGGGAGAGGCCAGCATAGAGGGGTCTATACTTATGTAGGCTGAAGAAACAGATGCCAGTGGGCAGCTCTGTCACTCACAGCCTGGTTGCAGGTCACAGATCCAGGGCAGACTGAGAAGGGGACATTTATACAGAGATGGCATTCCAGGGTGGGAAGCTGTTGAGTTCCCTAGGCTGTATACTGGGCAAGAAGCAAGCTCACGATCAAGTAGCAGCTATGTGTCTACTACTGTCTCCAGGAGTAGACAGGTTCTCATTTCTAGGTTCCAGCCTAGTCTGAAGTCTATATTGGAATGACCAGGGCAGGAATCTCAGGAATCAAAGTAAAGCCTAGAGTTCTGTCACTCTGAACCAGCAAAGTATTCCACTTGGCTGACCGTGGCTGAGTCAGTCAGTCCAAAAGCAGTCTAAGGAAACTCTAAAACGGGGCCAGCCCATAGGCCTGTTGCTCTGAACCAAATCCTGGCGAGGACCTTGCAGAGTTCAGGCCAGGGGAGCAACCATTAGACTTTGCCCTGGATCCGACCACTTTGGGATCACTGAAAGCCTGCAGATGCCCAGCCTGAGTTGTCCCCAGAGATCCTGGAATAATACAACACTCAATACCCCAAGAAAGCAGCAGCAGGACCAGACCATATATTCCCATCAGAAGCACACAGAGCCTGGCCTTAACATAAACTCTGAAGACAGAACAGCAAACAGGTTTTTGTTTTTTATTTTTTGTTTGTTTTGTAGTTGGATTCATACAGATCCTGAGGGCATTTTGGTAGGTGGAATCCCAAACATTTTATACATTCTTTAATAGAATTTCTCTTTCCTTGAATAGAATTATTTCTTCTTTGTAGATTTTGTTGATAATATGTAAAAAAGAGGATGATTTGTGTGAATTTATATTATATTCTGTTAGTTTGCTAGGTGGCACAGTGGATAGAGCACTTTACCTCGAGTCAGGAAGACCTGAGTTCAAATCCCACTTCAGACACTTACTAGCTGTGTGACCCTGGGCAAGTCACTTAACCTCTGTATGCCTCAGTTTCATCCACTGTAAGATGGGGATAATAATAGCATCTACCTCTCAGGTTTGTTGTGAAGATCAAATGCTTTGCAAACCTAAAAACACTAAATACTACCTATTATTAGTTGTTTCAATGAATCTTAGTTGATTTTCTAGGAATCTTTAAGTAGATCATATCATTTGCAAAAAGTGATAATTTGTTTCCTCTTTGCTATGTTTATTCCCTCAATTTCTTTTTGTTGTCTTATTTGTATATTTAACATTTCTAGAACTATATCAAATAATAGTGGTGAGAACGAACACCCATACTTTACCGTGATCTTATTGAAAGAATCTTTTTCTGCATTACAGATAATGTAGACTTTTGGTTTTAAGCAGATCCCATTTGCCATATTAAGAAAAGACTCAATCCTATGTTTTTTAGTGTTTTTGACAGAAATGGGTGTTTTATATTGTCGAAAACCCGTTTCTGTATCTATTGATATATTATGTGATTTTTTTGGATTTGTTATTAGTATGGCCTGTTGTGTTTATAGTTTTCCAAATTTTGGACCACCTCTACATGCCTGGTATACATATAACCTGATCATAGCCTATAACGTTTTAAATATATTGTTGTACTCTCTCTGCTAACACTTTATTCAATATTCTTACATTAAAATTCATTGGGGATATTGATCTATATTTTTCTTTCTTTGCTTTGTTTTTTTTTCTGGTTTAATTATCAAGACCATATTTGTATTATAAAAGGAATGTGGTGGGATTCCTTCTTTTTTAAGAGGCATCAAAGAAAATTGGAGAGAAAGAGCTGGCTTCAGAATCAAGAAGACCTAGGTTCAAGTCTCAGATCTCACACAGACTTAATATGTGACCCTAAGCAAATTAGTTAATCTCTCAGCTCTCTAGGAAACTCTCTAAAATTTTAGGCTGCAGAGAAAGTGAATTGGTAGAATGAGTTTGCTTCCTGGGAAGTTCCCTGTATCAACAAATACAGTCCCTATTGTTTCTTTCCCTAGTTTTGCGAAGTCTGTGTTATGTTGGAATTAATTATTCTCAGAATATTTGATAGAATTAATTTATAAATCCATCTGGTTCTCTATTTTATTTTTTTTTCCTTTGGGAGTTGAATTATGGCTTGTTCTGAGATTGGGTTACTAAATTTTTACATTTCTTATTTTGTTAGTCTGGGCATTTTATACTTTTGTAAATAGTCATCCACTTGTAGTCAGTAAAAGATTAGTATAATATTTCTGCTTTTTCTTATTTGTTTATGAATTTTTATGCCCTCATACGCTATCAGTTTCTATCAAAGTGCCATTCACAGATGAAAAAAAGTATACTTCTTTCTATTCTAATTTGGTAATTGTCAGAGATCTATCATATTTAACTTTCCTAAAATTCTATTCAAATATTTAATTTTTTTTATTTGTCTAGGTTCAAAAGGAATACAATGAAGTCCTATTATAGTCACATTGTCTACTTTCTCCATAATTTGATTAAATTTTCATTTTAATATTTATTTGTAAAAACATTGGTAAATAAATGTGTACTGATACTATTTGTTTATGATATCTTTAACGTTATGTAGTTTCCCTTTTTATCTCTTTTAGTTACATAAATTTTTTATTGTTGCCTTGTCTGAGATCATGATTGTTACCCCTTATTTTTTAAAAAAATAATTTTATTTATTTTCCCCCCAATTTTAAAATATTTTTATTTAAAGTTTTGAGTTCCAAATTGTATCCTTCCCTCACTTTCCTCCTCCCTGAGATGGTATGCAATCAAAAATAGGTTATACATATGCAGTTATGTAAAACATTTCCATATTAGTCATTTTGCACAAGAAGACGTGAGTAAAAGAAAAAAAGAAAGAAAGTGAAAAATATCATGCTTCAGTCTGTATTCAATCAATATCAGTTCTCTCTCTGGAGGCAGATAGTATGCTTTATCATTAGTCCTTTGGAATTGTCTTGGATCATTGTGTTGCTGAAAATAGCTAAGTCATTCACAATTCTTAACAAACAATATTGCTGTTACAGTGTACAATGTTCTTCTGGTTCCGTTCACTTCACTTTGCATCAGTTCATGTAAGTCTTTCCAGGTTTTTCTGAAATCTGCTTGCTCCTCATTTCTTATAGCATAATAATATGCCATTTCAATCATATACCACAGCTTGTTTAGCCATTCCCCAATTGATGGGCATCCCTTTGATTTCCAATTCTTAGCCACCCTAAAAAGAGCTGCTATAAATATTTTTGTACAAGTAAGTCCTTTCCTCTTTTTTTGGATGTCCTTGGGTTACAGACCTAGCAGTGCTACCCCTTATTTTTAAAATAAAAAGTATCTTAACTTGGTCAAAAAAGCTCTTGACTCAGAGATATTACTACTAGCATAATAAGTTTTGCTCTAGGCCCTTGTTTTATCTTTATGAATCCTTACGTTTAACTTATGTGAATCCTTATGTAAACACATTGATGGATTCCTCTTTCTAATCCATTCTACCACCCTCTTCTATTTTGTTGATTAGTTTTTCCATTTACATTCATAGTTATGATTATTAATTATGTATTTCCCATCATTCTCTTATACTTTTTCCTCTCTCTGCCCTCCCCGTAGACCTTCTTTACAGAGAACAAAGTGGTAGTAAGGAAGTCATCAATTAATATTTTATGATTGAAGTAACCTGTGCTCATACCACTGCCCTCCATTCTTCGTCTTGCCCAGACCTCAATCACTAGTGTCCTTCCTTCCTCCTCCTCCTCCTCCTCCTTCTCTCTCTCTCTCTTTTTTGTCTCTCTATCTCTGTCTCTCTTTCTCTCTTTCCCTTCTTATTTTTGATCACCTACAAAGTTGAAGTTTGTTTTACTTATGAATATTCCGTCTCCAATTCTACCTTTTCACTAAATGTGCCTCTTCCCTTTCCCTATCTTGGCTCTAATCTATTCCATTTTAATGTTTCGTTTGTTTGTTTTTAGCAATAAACTCTTGTCTCTGGATGTTTCAACTCCCCTTTGTCAGTTTCAGAGAAGAGTGAGGTTCGTATGATACCCAGCTCTCCTCATTCCCCCCCTATGCTTGTATATATTTTGTCTTGCTCACCCCAGTTATGATTATCACCCCCCTTTCCATTTATTCCCAATGTACTCCTTTCCCCCTCCCTTTTCTTTCCTCTCTTAAGACCTTCAAAACAGAACAAAACCATGTTAAGCCCTCTGTTTTACTTATTTAACTCCATTTACAACTTCTCAAAGACATTTGGGTTCTAAAAGGGCACATGTCTCTTTACCCGCTATTAAAACTTAAGCATATAATCATTATTTAACCTTTTCTAATTCCTCAGATATATTGACCTTTCTTACCTTAGTAAATTACTATTACTAAAACCTAATTGAAACTGTTGTCTGACAAGCAATGGGCAACAGATCAGTAGAGACTGGTGAAAATGGTTCTAGAAAATCTAGTCCCTTAGTGTTTTCCTTAGGTTTCTGATGGAGAAATAACCAGCTGCCTTCTGGGGTCACAGCCCACCAATTGGAGTGGGAGTTGGGGAAGTAGCCCTGGAGGGAATGCTACATATGGAATATTACAAATACGTAAAAATAAGACATTCTCAAATAGATAGTCAAAGGATATGAACAGGCAATTCCCCAAAGGAAAAATGAAAGCATTCTTAAAAACAACCAAAATATTCCACATTACTAATAATAAGAGGAATAAAAATTAAAATAGCTCTTAGGGAGTCTAATCTCACACCCATAAGAAAATAATGGCACATCCATCAGATTGGCAAAGATGATACAAAATAAAAATAAAAATTGTTAAAGAAACTGGTAGACTAATGCGCTATCAGGGGAGTTGTGAATTGCTCTAAGTATTCTGGAAAGCAATTTGGAGCTATACCCAAAAAGTATCTTAACTTGGTCAATAAAACTCTTGACTCAGAGATATTACTACTAGGCACATACCCCAGAGATCAAAGACAGAGGGAAAGGACCCATAGGCACAACAATATTCATAGCAGCACTTTCTGTTATACCAAAAAACTGGGAACAAAGTGAATGTCCATCAAAGTGGAGAATGACTGAACAAATTATGTGAGAATGTATTATAATATTATTGCTCTGTAAGAATTGGTGAAGGGGGTGATAATGCAGGAGAGTGTTAATTCTGCTAATGGTGAATGGAAGCTAAATGTGATAAACAGATGTTGGGGACCCAAAGAATCATAATTGCTGGATTTTTTGTGCTTTAACAACATTTAAAAAAATATATTACCTCATTTGAGTCTCACAATAGCATTGTAAGATAAATAAAGCAATTATTTTTATTTTCATTTACAAATGAGATTCAGAGAGGTTATGTGACTTTTCCAGGGTCAGTTAGCAGGTATTGGAATTGGGATTCAAACCCTGGTCTTCTGTCTTTAAATCTAAGGTTCTCTTCACTATACCACAGTTGCAATAGGGTATCTAGTGAATGTTTGTTGTTGTTCAGTTGTTTTCAGTTGAGTCTGACTCATTGTGACCCTATTTGGGATTTTCATATCAAAGATACTGGAATGGTTTGCCATTTCCTTCTGCAACTCATTTTGCAGATGAGGCAACTGAGGCAAACAGGGTTAAGTGATTTGCCCAGGGTCATACAGTTAGTGTCTGAGGCCAGAATTAAACTCAGGAAGATGAGTGAAGCCCAGAACTATCCATTGCATCACCTAGTTCTAGTGAATAGAAAATGTTTTTGTGTGATTTTGATTAAAAATTGCCAGTCAGTTTAATGGATTTCCAATAACTTCTTTTTTTCCAATAATTTCTTTAAAAAATAGTAAAACATATTTTAAGGACCGTGTGGAGAAGAGAATATTGGGTGGGATTTAGAGCCAAGAGATCAGGATTCAAATCGAACTTCAGACATTTATTAGCTAGCTGTATAACTGTGGCTAGTTACTTAATCATCCGAGCTTTGGTTTCCCCATTGGAAAAAAAAAGATCAGTCAATTAATCCAAAAAAATTTATTAAGTTCCTATTCTATGCCTGGCACTGTTTTAGGTACTTGCCGTACAAATACTGGGTGTCCCAAAAGTCTTATAGCAGTTTTAAGCTTTAGTTATTTAAAACTACACTAAGACTTTCAGGACACCCTATATAATAAGCATGAAATCATCCCTCTTCTCAAGGAGCTTACATTCTACCTGGGGAGGCATATAGAAGTACATTCAGAATAAATACAAGATAATGAAGTATATAGTAATATTGAAGGGCTTTAGCAGTTGGGAGGGGGGAATAAAGAAAGGTGACCCTTATGCTCTTCTTGAAGGAAGAGAGGGATTCTATGGGGCGGAGATAAGGAGGCAGTGCATTCTAGGCATGAGGTATGGCCAATGCAAAGGTATAGAGATGGGAAATGGTTTGCAAGTATGTGAAGAAAAGAGAAAGTCAGTTGGCGTGATCATAGAGTACAGAAAAGGAAGTAATATATGATGAGTATGAAAAAGTAGATTCAGGCCAGTTTTAAAGGGCTTTAGAAGTCAAAAAGAGGCATTTATATTTTATCTTAAAGGTAGGAAGGGGCCATTGTAGTTTATTCAGTAGGGGAATGACATGGTCAGATCTTTGGTTAACAACGTCAGCTGACTGGGAAACGTGAGGTAGAGATCAATTAGGAGTCAGCAGCAATAGTCCATGCTAGGGGATATTTGAGTTGCACAAGTGCAGTGAAGAATGCAAATTTAAAAGATGTTGTGGAGGTGGAAATCAGATTTGTCAACTTATATGTGGGGAGAGAGAAGCTGAGAAGCCGAGAATAATGTCGAGGTTACAAACTTGGGAGCCTAGAGGAATGAGGATGTCTTCAATAGAAGTAAGGACGTTTAGAAAGGAGTGGGTTGAAGAGAGGAAGATAATGAATTCTTCCAGTGATCTGTTGAGTTTAAAATGTGTCTGGAACATCCCATTTAAAATGTTTGTTGTTTGCCCTTTGTTTTCAAGGAGTACAAATGACATCATGAGTAATGTCTTGACTTGCCCAGAAACTGGATTTAAGTGAGGCAGAGTTACACAAATTCATCAGCCTCACTCTCTCTTCTGGAGTCATTAAAGTCCAGTGGCAAGACAAAAGTCAGGAAGACTGGCAATAGCTTGGGATGCAGTGGATGACCTTGGCATCTTCAACGTCTGACCAAGCATTAAGTGCTCCACAATGCCCTCTTCAGTCACCTTCATGGCCAGTGGAACAAATTGTTCTCATCCACCCATTCCACCATAAGAAGTCGTCACATGCTTTGGGTAGAAGGGCTTGAGGCCTGTCAGTTATCCTCAACCTAGGTTAGCCCATCTGCTGAGATGGTTTTGCGGCTGCTGCCCGTTACAACTTTTTGGAGCCACAGATAAGAGGTTGGGGGACAAGGGGACACCAAAGGTGGATGAACAGCCCTGAAAAAGGCTTGGCAAGCCCTCACACCAGAGGTGTTAGTCCTGCCTGAACACCCCATGTTGTTGTGATTGAAGCTCAGGAGAGAGATGGGCTAGATACATAGACATAGAGTAATTTACATAAAGTTGATCATTAAACCTATGGTTACTCATGAGGTCACAGAAAGACAACAGTTAGAGGATATGATATGAATAATGAGTCAGCAAAGGAGAGTGGAAAGGAGTGGTCAGGCAGGTAGGAGGAGGACCGAGAGAGTGGTGTGATGAAAACCCAGAGAAGAGTGATAATACTTCCTGTAATATTTATTTCATGATATTACATGTTCTAGTGAATTGAGAACCTTTGAGAAACAGGAAGACCTGGGTTGAAATCCTATCTTTGACCAATTTTGGTTGTACATGTCAATTAACCTCTCAGGGCATCAGACAACTCTCTTAGACTACAAGTTTGCTCGATAGTTGCGTTTATGTATTGGTAGAGGGCAGCTAGGTGGCACAGTGGATAGAGTGCCAGCCCTGGAGTCAGAAGTACCTGAGTTCAAATCTGCCCTAACACTAGCTATGTGACCCTGGGTAAGTAACTTAGCCATGTTTGCCTCAGTTTCCTTATCTGTAAAATGAGCTACAGAAGGAAATGGCAAACCACTCCAATATCTTGGCCAAGAAAATCCCATATGGAGTCATGAAGAGTTGGATATGACTGAAACAAACAACTGAATAATAAAAACGTATCGGTACAGGGTGTTTCTTTACCCAGAGTTCCCCACATGATCTGGACCAAAAACAAGAAAATCTACCTTAACAGGTTATGAGGCTCAAATTAAATTATATGCATAATCAAATCTTAATTTGCACAGGGCTATCAAAATGTCAGTTATTATATGTGAAGCACCACAATGCTTCTTTACAAATGTAATGATCTTTGTTTTCTAGAAAGGGAAACTGAGGTACAAAGCAAGGAAGTTTCTTGGATCTCAGTGAAAAATCCCCAACGATGTCAGGAACAGGTTTTGACTTGTAGCCCAGTATTTTTAGTAACTAACCAGACAATGCTGTTCCCTTTTTAGTATTTAGTCACTGAAAAAAAAATCCATAGAACTTTCTACAATGGGAAGGATGTTGATCTTTGTGTCCTTATATCTGGAGCAAATTCTGTAGGGTAAAAGGCACACACTTTCTCCTCTTCAGACATTAAACTGTCTTCAAATTTCACTTCAGGAGAGAACAACTTTCAGTGATGGCTGAACTGGCATAATAGCTGAAGATTGCAAAATGTTCCAGGCCCCTATAAAAATACTGTGCTGCCTAGCCAAGAGATGATGACAATGATGATGATGCTAATAATAATAGATAAAATTTCTATGGCTCTTGAAAGTTTGCAAGGCATTTGATCTTTAGAACAACTTCACGAGTTAGGTGCTTTGTGAGTTAGGTTGTCATCATTTTACTAATGAGGGAACTGGGTCTGAGCAGTTCAGTGACTTGCCCAGCTTTACACTGCTAGTATGTATGTCTAAGACAGTAATTGAACTCAGATCTTCCTGACTCCCAGGCTAGCACTGTATGCACTCTACAGTTAATAAACATTTCTGGAAAAGCAAGGCCACGTCCAGTTTAGCAATTCGCACTAAATCCTTTCTTCTCCATCTCCCTCCAATGCTGTGTCCCTCTCTCCCAAAGTGGAGCATATATTGTATGTATGTATGAAATTTCCAATAAATTACAGCACAATTTATCTTCATCAAGAAACATAGATCTATAACAATTCAAACATAATCCAATTGAATGAAAAACACATGGTTAAAAAAAGGAACCATCATGTGTATTAATTAAAATTCCTTTACAACTTGCTTTATCTCCTCTCCCAGACATCCTGCCTGGGTCTACTCCTTTCTGATCTCCGCTAAGCTTCACCTCTCTTTCCTTCCCTCTAGCCATATGTGATAAGCCGCCTTTGATGTTGGGGATCCCACTCGCCCTTCTCTTACTCCCAGCACCCCCACACCATTTCCTTTTTTCCAAATTATGGGAAGAGTCTAGATGATGGGGCTTCAGAGACCTCAGACTTCCTGATCTGCATCTCTTCATAGAAACCCCCCTGAAGCTACCGACTATTTCTTACTCAAGTATTTTTAACTTGCTCTTATGATCAGTATGACAGTAAGGAAATATTCACACATCTGCCCACTCATATGGCACAGACACACACACATAATGGTGCAGGTGAGTATTACATCGCGGAACAGGAACTGAAACTGGTGGCCAAGAATGGTAAGGGGAATGTGGTGGTGGGGAGGACGGGGAAGAGTGAGAGATGAGCTAATAATTTTACCATTTTTTTCCGCCCAAACATCTAAAAACTCCTTAAGCTTACACAATTCTTCTCTATACTTCCCATTGCACATTTCTAAATCACAGCAGGAAGTAGTTCTCATTGTTAAAGAAATTCTAAAATGGGAATTCTTAACGTTTTCAGTGTCATGGACCCTTTTGGCAGTCTGGTGAAGTTTATGGACCCCTTCTCAGAATACTTTTTTTTAAAAATCTTAACCTGGGATCTGTTAACTTTTTTTTAAAAAATCTATATTTTGACAATTACATCTCAATATAATTGGTTTCCTTTGCAATCTTATCTGTTTTATTTGATACATTTAGAAATGGTATTTTAAGTATGTATGTATGTGTAAGTATGTATATATGTGTATACTTATATAAGTATATCACCATTGTTAATTATTAATATATTTTCTAAAAAAATGTAGCTCTATTAAGTTAGCAGTGATATTTTGATAAATTTTATTTTTATAAGACCTGTGGTTATATCAGTGAAAGGAACTCCAAGATTGGCACCTACTCTGAATCTTGTGGTCATAGAGAATTACCTGAGGGCACTGAGAAGTTAAGTGACTTGCCCAGGGTCACACAGATAGTATGTTAGAGGCAAAACTTGAATCCACGGTCTTTCTGACTCTAAGACTAGCTCAGCTCTAAGGCCTATCAAATTAGGCCCTATTGCCTCTCAAAATTTTAATTTATACTTATAATCACAGTAATGTAATATATGTGCTGTTATATCAAGGTTCAAAATAATAATTCAATAGCTAAGTACATGTTAAACTCCTTGAGGCAATAAGGTGGTGCAGTAGATAGATCCTGGAGTCAAGAAGATCTGAAATTCATATCGAGCTTCAGACACTTACTAGCTGTGTGACCTTGTGCAAGTCACTTAACCTGTCTGCTTCAGTTTCCTCAACTGTAAAATGGGGAAAATAATAGCACTGATTTCACTGGGTTGTTGTGAGGATAAAATGAGATAATTGTAAAGCACTTACTTAGCACAGTTCCTGGCACATAGCGGGTGTTGAATAAATATTCATTTTCTTCCCTGCCCCTAACCTTTTTCCCCCTCCACGATGTCCTTTTCATCCTGAGGCTTTGTATTAACATTCGACTCACTCCATTTCATTATCCTTTTTAAAAAAATAAGATACAGTATTAAATAAATTGGGGAGATGGATTTTCAGAGGGTCAAGATCTATGTCATTGGAATAAAGGCTTTGAAAAGGACTAAGATGCATTTTAGCTTTCCTAAAACATCATTAACAAACTCTTCATTCTGATAGCTAGCTATTCACTTCAAGCTATTTCTACTTTCATATGTGGTACTCATTGCTTCTTATGAAATACCAACATAACCACCAAACACAAGCCTAAAGAGCTTTGGCCAAGAGCCCTCTCAAGTACGGTTTATTAACCATAAATTGGAAAAAGATGGTGATTTTTTTAAGTAGGGGCAATATTCAGAAACTTGTTCTATATTATTGTAACCATTTTCCCACTGGGTAGTTCTGAGATGATTTTCTCAATCCATCCTTCAATAAGCACTTTTAAGCACTTACTAGATGTTTTGTTGTTGTTTGTCCTTCATTCTCGAAGAGGAAAATGACATCAAGAAGGTGATGGGATGACTTGCAAGTGAAGTAGGCACTGTGCTAAGTGCTGAGAATACAAAGGCAAAAACAGTCCCTGCCCTCAAGGAGCTTACCTTGTACAGAGGTAGTCAACAGGAAAATACTATGTACATGAAAGATACATGCACTATAAATGAAAGGTAATATGAGAGGAAGGATAGGACTAGTGAGGGCCTCCTGATTAGGTAGGCTTCGAGTTGAATCTTGAAGGAAGACAAGGAAGGTGAGACAAAGAAGGAGGGCATTCCAGGCAAAGGAAAGTTAGAGAAAGTGCTCTGAGTCAAGAGATAGAGTGTCATGTGTGAAGACCAGTCAGTATAGCTGGATTATAGAGTACATAGAGGGGAAGTAAAATATAAGTTGGCTGGAAAGGCAGAGAAGGTCCAGGTTATGAGGGCTCTAAATGCCATAGAAATTTATATATGATCCAGAAGATATTAGGGAGCCAATGGAATCTATTGAATGGGTAACATTCACATTGAAAGGAATAACACTGTCAATTTGTACTTTAAGAAAATCACTTTCATAGCTAAGTTGAGGGAGAGGCCTGAGGCAGAGAGACCAATTAAGAAGTTATTGCAATAATTTTGGCAAGAAGTGATGAAAGCCTGTATAAGAATGATGACTGTGAGTGGAAATAAGGGAATGCGTATCATAGTTGTGAGGATAAAAGTGATACAATTTGACCACAGTTTGGATATGTGAAATGAGTGAGAATGAGGAGTCAAGGAAGGCACTAAGATTTTGAGCCTTTGAAAGGAGCCTTTGTCTCACTCCTACTTTCCTTGTCTTCCTTCAAGATTCAAAGGGGGATTGGTTCCTTTTCCTTACCAGAAAGAAAATCAGGGAAAAGAGGTTTGGAGAAAAAGATGAGTTCTGTTTGGACATGTTGAGTTTGAGATATCTAAAGGACATCTAATTTGTGATGTCTAAAAGACAACTGGTGATGTGGAACTAGAACTCAGCCAGAGATTAGATCAGGTTATATAAGCCTGGAAATCATACACAAGGAGAAGGGAAGGTCAGACATGTAGGAAGAGAACTTCCCTCTGTTTGGAGGGTTGGGTGGTAGAGTACTAAGCTCTTCTCAATGCCTTCTTTTATAAAGGACAGAAATTGGACTTCAGCTCACTCCATTTTCCACCTGCAGCTCTGCTTGGTTTCTACTTCATGGAACAAAATGCCCCAAACTGGGTCCTCCCTGGTGTCCCCAACCCTTTTCCACTTCCTTTTGTGTGTTATCTTCCCCCATTAGAAGGGAAGCTAGGTGTCTCTATGGATAGAGCTCCAGACCTGGAGTCAGGAAGACCTGTGAGTTCAAATGCCACCTCAGACTCTTACTAGCTGTGTGACCCTGGACAAGTCATTTCCTGTTTGGCTCATTTTCTTCATCTGTAAAATGAGCTGGAGGAGGAAATGGCAAACTACTCTAGTATCTTTGTCAAGAAAACCCCCAATGGGGTCACAGAGAGTCGGACATGGATGAAACAATTGAACAACAACAAAATTCCCCCATTAGACTGTAAGCTCCTTGAGGGCAGGAAATGACTTTCTTTTTTTAAAATTTGTATCCAGCACTTCGCACGGTGCCTGGCACATATTAGGTGTGCAGTAAACATTTATTGAGATGAATTGAATTGAACTAGGAGGAAGTTTTTAGAAAACCTAGAGAGGAAAGAATATACAGGCAGAGAGACAGTATAGTCTCAGGTGTGGGGAACCTGCGACCTCCAGGCCACATGTGGCCTTCTGGGTCCTCTGGTGCGGCCTTTTGACTGAGTCCATGTTTTACAGAACAAATCCTTTTATTAAGGGGATTTGTTCTATGAAGTTTGGATTCAGTCAAAGGGCCATACTTGGGGACCTAAAGGACCACATGTGGCCTCGAGGCCACAGGTTTCCCACCCCTGGATAGTGTAATAGAAAGTAATACTAGGGTCAAAGGATCTAGGTTCAAAACTTCACTCTGCCACGTACTACCTGTGTGACCTTGACTTAACTATGTTTCTCCAGATCTGTTTTCTGGATTGGAAAATCAGAAGATTACATTGGATGGCCTCCACCATCCTTACTAGCTTTAAATGGCTGTTCCTATGAGCCTAGATAAACTATATTAAATAGTTTGAACTTTATCTATCAGTTTGGTTTTTGAGACTTTCCAAATAATTCCTTAGCTTTCTTTTTGTGAATACAATACATCAAGGCATTTTATTTTTACTTTATACTGAATATAACTAATGTGAGATGTTTTATTATATTTTTGTCCTTTAGTCGAAGGGAGAGAGGGCTAAAAGTAGGTTGCTGTTGTCCACAATTTCATGTAATTGCATTTGAGATTTTGAAATAAGAAAACTATTCTCTGAGCTGGTTTTTCCTTTCTCTAAATTGGATCCAAATGAAAAATTGTTTCACAGTTTCTGGTAAATGAATAAGTAGTCAATCAATAAACATTTATTAAATGCTTACAATGTGCCAGGCACTATGCTAAGTGCTGATTCTAAAAAGGTTCAATGCACAGTAGGAGAGATTCTCCCAAAGGAAATTTAAAAGATTCATGTTGAATGGTCTTTAAATTAAAAAAAAATGTTCTGCAGTAGGAGTGAAATCTCCCAGGACAGAAAAGAGAAATCCTAGATGTTCTTTATCTTTGTTTTACCTGAGCCTGTGATTTATGAGTCTGAGGAATGTTTTGATCTATAATATATAATTTTAAAGAGTTGCCTGTGACATTGAGAAATTAAGTGACATGCCCAGAGTCACATAGCTAGTCTTAGAGACAGGATTTGAACTCAGGTCTTGTTGCCTTTATCCACTATGCCAGTGGCTTTCAAAGTGTGGTCCAGGAACCCTTGGGGTCCCCTTCTCAGGGGGTTTGCAAGGGGAAAACTATTTCTATAATAATACTAAGATGTTTTAATTTCTTTATTTTATTTTTTATTAATTGATTTTTAGTTTTCAATAATCACTTTCATATGCTTTTGAGTTTTAAAATTTTCTCCCCCTCCTTCCCCATCTCCTTCCCCAAGATAGCATGCAATCTGATATATAGGCTCTACATGTACATTTCTATTAAACATATTTTCACATTAGTCATGTTATAAGGAAGAATTAGAACCAATAGGAGGAACCACAACAAAGAGGAAACAAATCAAAAACAGAAGAAAAAAAGGAGCAAATAGTATGCTTCAATCTGCATTCAAACTCCACAGTTCTTTCTCTGGATGTGGAGATGTTTTAATTTCTAAAATGGTAAATAGACCCAAATAAACAAAAGCTTTAGGGGTCCCCAGTAATTTTTAAGAGTGTAAAGGGATCCTGAGACCAAAAAGTTTGGGAACCACTGAATGATACCCCATTTCCTCCCAAGAAGACCTATCTTGTGATCAGCTGTGAATGACTTAGTGATCCAAGACAACTCTCTGAAGGACTTGTGATGAAAAATGGTATCCATCACCAGACAAAGATCTGATGGTGTCTGAATAGATTTTGAAGCCCACTTTTTTCTTTTACTTTCTTTATTTTTCTTGAGGTTTTTGTGTATGTCTATGTTCTCTTTCACAATATGACTATTATGGATATGTTTTGCATGACTACACATGTATAACCTATAGCGAATTGCTTGACTTCTCAGTGAGGAAGAGGGAAAGAGGAAGGGAGAGAATTTGGAACTCAAAGTTTTAAAAACTAATGTTAAAATTTGTTTTTACATGTAACTGAGGAAAACAGAATATTAAATTTTAAAAAGCTCTATCATGTTTATACAGTATATACAAAATTATAATATGTATATTGTAATACATTCTAATATATACATTGTATAATGTATTCTAATATTGCATATATTATAATCATCAAATAATACGTATTTCTTATTAGCTGATATGCCCAGTAATCTCTGACATACTATAAACGTATATTGTTTTTATGAGGAAGAAGAGAAGATGTCTTATGATGGAAGAAGGTGTAATTTTGAGGAAGAAGAAGGGAAGAAGACCAATTTGGATGAAAAGGAAATTTAGTAACCAACTGAAAATTTTAAAAGACATTTATAGAAGATGAACGCAAGGGCAAGAAATGCAGGATAAATACAGATGGGTTGCATGGTCCTTTAAGAGCAGTGGTAAGGCTGTTGAAGTTCAAAACGGCTAAGGTAGGTGATGAATCAAAATGAAACAAAAATAAGGACTTTTTAATTGTTAAAGGCAAAAAGATGAACAAAGAAGGAGTAGAATCAATGTTCGGGGATGATGATAATGGACAAAGAAGAAAAGTTAGCGCTGCTAAGTTCTAATTTTGCTTCTTGTTTGAGTGTTGTTGTTTTTTTTTCTGCCAAAGGAAATTATCTTCACATTGAATAGCATAAAACAAACACGGCTAAAAATTGCTTCCCAAGCCATGTGTGCTGGCCAACACCTGTAATTCCAGCCAGGAGGGATGCTGAGGCTGGTGCATTGCTTGCACTTGGGATTTCTAAGCTGCAGTGGGATAAACCTGTCTGGTGTCTGATTTAAGTTTGGCATCAATATGATGATCCTCTGGGAGCTGTGGGCCACCAAGTTGATGACAGAAGAGTGCACTGGCCCAGGTTAAAAACACAGCAGATTAAACCTTCTGTGGGGATCAGCAGTAATATCAGATCTACGAGTAGCTTCTAAACTTCTAGTCTGGGTGAGATAGGGAGATTCAGTCTTTAAAAACAACTACAGCAGCAAATAAAAATAAACAAAAACAATTCTAGGAGAATCCTTCCCTGGTTCCCAGCTGCTAGTGTTTTCTTCTCCAAGGTTAATTTGCATTTGATTTGTAGGTTTGTGCCTATATACATGTTGTCTCCACCATTAAAATATAAGCTTCTTTTTTTTTCTCTGCATTTATTTGTAAAGTTCTTTGACCTAATACATGATTAATTTTTTGTGAAATGCTATGGAAGGCTGAGAAAGAGGTATACTCCTTTCTATTCCCATTCAGTTTTCTCCAGAGGTCTATCATATCCAAAGAATATAAAGCTTCTTGAGAGTGGAGATTGTTTTGATTTTGTCTTTGAATTCCTAGTGCCTGGCACACTCTCAGGCACAGAGTAAGAACTTAAATAAAAGATTGTTTGATTGATTTATAAGAGAGCACCTAGCTATCCAGCTCAAGCTACTAGGACCAGCTGAACTATGTCTGAGGGTACCAAAAGACCTGGCAGATTTGATTATTGAATTGCTTTCATGTATCTTGCAAAGATTGGAGAACTAGAGAGGGTGCTACAGGACAGGAGACGGGTGAATAAATGTGGACCTGATATTCAGAAAGGGAAGAGGGTGGAGTAGGCACACTATAGTATGATGAACTTTGATTTCTGGCAAAATTCTAGAACACTTATTTTAATAAGTAGTGTTTGAGCACTTAGAAAGGAAAGTGGTTGTCACTAATAGACTTTTAAAAATTTCATTCAACCTGGCATAAACAAAAGCAAATTTTGTCAACCTTACCTCATTTCATTTTTTGACAGGGGTACTGATTAGAAGATGTGGGAATGCCACAGAAATAGACTATCCAAAATATAGCAAAATCTTTGACAAAATCCCTCTAGTTATTATTATGGATGAAATGGAAAGATGTATGCTAGATGATACCGCATAATTAGGTGAATTTGGAACTGGCTTAATGCATTAATAATGGGTTCTATGTCAAACTGGAGGGATATCTATAAAACAGTATACCAGGCTTATATCCTTGGCCCTGTGCTGTTTAAATTTTTTTTATCAATGGCATATTTATAAAATTTACGGATGACATGAAGCAGAGATGATAGATCAGATATTAGAGTTCAATTACAAGTCAATAGGTTAGAATGAAAATCAATTCTAATTTGAGGAAATTTAATAGGGAAAAATGTAACATAACCTAATTGTCCTTTGGGTAAAAAAAATCAACTTCACAGGCACAGAATTTATGGTCTAATTTATGTTATAGTTATTTGGGGCAGCTAGGTGGCACAGTGGATAGAGTGGTGGGCCTGGAATCAGGAAGACTCATCTTTGTGAGTTCAAATCTGGCCTTACTTGCTGTGTGACCTTGGGGAAAGTCATGTAACCTTGTTTGCCTCAGTTTCCTAATCTGTAAAATGAACTGGAGAAGGAAATAGCAAGCTACTCCAGTGTCTTTGCCAAGAAGGCCCAAATGGGGTCACAAAGAGTCAGTCATGACTGAAACGACTGAACAACAATAAAATAGGAAAGTGTAATATAACCTAAATGTTATTTAGGTAAAATAAATAAACAAACTTCATGGACACAACACTTATATTATAATTTATATTATAGTTGGTTTGGACATGTCTTACTTCCTCTCTATTAGGTTATAGTTTCCTTGGAGATAAGAACTTTGTCCTGTTTTTCTTTTTTATCCCTGGTATTTAGCATAATGAATTGCAAATAATATGTGCTCCATAAATGCTTGAATTTAATTGAATTAATGAACAACAAAAATGGCTTTTCCTGAGCTAAGACAATGATCATTCTCATTCTGTTGCTTAAAAACTGACCATTTATTCAAGATAAGTAAAATAAGGTAATTTCTATTTGATGAGTTCTTGAAAAGAAGCATGATTGAACACAGGCTGGATGACTGGAAGAAGTGTGAATAGTGAATATTATAACAAGCCATTCTCTACTTTAAGATAATGAATTGTGATTTTTCAACTGCTTTGGTATAGTCAGAGCTAAAGGCAATAATACTGATCTCAACATTTCTTCCAGAACTGAGTTCAGGGAAACATGAAGGTGGTTTCTTAGAAGAAATAGACTAAATCAGTATCCTATCGTCCTTCATTTTGTGTTTGTAGTAAACCACAGATTGACATTATTGAAATTGTTCTAGATAGATCAGCCTAAGACTGAGCCCAGGCAGAAAATATTGCATAGTTACAATTCGGCACCCCCCCCCCCCCGCCATGAAAACAAATGGCTCCCAATAGCTAGTTCAGATATTTCTACCTTCTCTCATTCTGATTAGAAGTCACAATGCAAAGAAATAACAAAATGCTTGCAAACCAAAATGGAATTCTTGTATTTTTCCCTTGGCTATATCCTTAATATCCATTTTAGCTTTCCTTTTCCTAGGTATTTTTCTAGATACACATAAATATATTAGAAACACATAACCATGGTTTATGTGAATTATTTGAATGGCTTGATGATGACATTAACTTGTTCTGATTTCATTTGACCATTTTCGGCATCAGTTATTAACCAGAGGAAAAGATTGCTGTTAAAATGAACAAAAAGGAGTTTTTGTTCTTTCTCCATTTTTACTCCCCAAACTTAAAAATGATCTTTCCAGTTTAGAAGAAGTTAACAGCCTTAGGTTCTAAAAATTCTCTTTGTGTTAGAAAAAAAATTTGTTTTTACAAGATAGCATTTTAAAAAATAGCATGACATTTATAAAATACATCTGTTAAATACCAAATTCTTCAAAGCATATGTTATTGTTGCTTTTAATTTTCCAAGCATGATTTAAGAGTATAATTACAGGAAACCAAATAAACCTGGGTAGAAAACAAAATCAATAAAATTAGATGCTTAGTGACATAAAGATTAATCTGAAAATCACTAAACTAAATTTTTCATTTTTTAGCTGATAATTTTGCTAGGGTAGAAGTACTCTGGCACAATTTTATTTTTGTGCATTAAATGAGGATAAAATGAAATAACATATGTAAAGTGCTTTGAAAACTTGAAAATGCTAAATTAATATTGTTGCTATCAATGAGCTGACTTGATTTTGAATTTGAGATTCTACATCAGGATTAGTGAACTCTCATTCAGAATGGTTTGAGAAAGGGTGGCTCTGGTTAACTTAATATTCTATTGAATAACAATTTGTACAAAATTAAAATGAAAAGTATGTAGTTAATAAAAATACTATGACACCTAGTTGGACTGGCAGCTCAGTGAATTACTATGAGTGTATATGTATATATGTGTATATATGTGCATATATACATATATGCATATACATGTGTATACACATATACATAAATAGCCATAATGAAAATATATGCATAAATACTCATACTGTATACATATACAAACATGCATGCATGCATATACTTACACATATATTATGTATACATACACACATATATGTACAAATAAACTTTTTCAGGCAGTGCAAATTAGAGAAGATCTGGGCTCTGAAATGAGGGGAGTCAGGAAGATTGGGTTGGAAAACTATGCAGCTCTTTCAATGTTTCCAAGCTGCTCACTTATGCAAAAATACTTCTTTTTATTACCACTATAGTGGATAGAGAGTCAGCTTCTAAAGTTAAGAAGACCTGGATTTAAGTCTTGCCTCTGACAGTAATTGGTTCTGTGAACCTGGACAAGTCATCTAATTTCTCAGTGCCCCAGGCAACTCTCTAAGACTGTTAAGTTGCACAACATTTGCTGGTCTGCATTTTACATTTGTGTATCCAGTGCTTAGATGAGTGCCTGACACATTTTGTTGTTGTTCAGTCATGTCTGATTCTTTGTGACTCTATTAGGGGTTCTCTTGGCAAAGGTATTAGAGTGGTTTGCCATTTCCTCCTCCAGTTCATTTTACAGATGAGGAAACTGAGGCAAACAGAGTTAAGTGACTTGCCAAGTGTCCCACAGCTAATAGGTGGCTGAGGTTGGATTTGTACTCCTGCCTCCAGGCTTGTTGCTCTTTCCACTGTGCCACCTAATTGCCCAACTGCCTGGCACATAATAGGTATTTAATAAATGATTGCATTATAGTTGACTGTCCTAATGACTGTTCAGTGTTATCAAAACAATTGAGGTCATATACATGCTGAGTTAGTTCTTCTGTACTTAAGGGTACACTGTCTTCCTCCAATCCAACCAGATGGTACTTGCTTCCTAAGCTCCTGTGCCATCTCTTGTCACTCTGTGACAAGTTAAAAAGAACAACTTTATGTGCCAGATAACCACATCAAAATAATTGCTCCTTGACTTATCAGTTAGGTTGTATGACCGATGTGGTGTGATAGAGTAAAAAAAGATGGTGGAGGGAATTTCTGTGTTGGGAGTTCCCCACATCACAGACTCAGACCCCTCAATATCTCCCAGTAATACTATATATCTGAGAATTATGAAATGCTATAATTTCAGAAGAATTAAAATTTAAAGTGGCCAAAAGAACAATGGAAAAACAATGGTGAGTGTAAACTTGTAAATGCTCAGTTCAGTATATTTCAAGAATTAACTGTAGCATAAATGACATCACTAATAATATATATGACAGAAAAAGGGGGTGGCTGGGCCATTTGGTAATAATAATAATAATAATAATAATAGCAGCTAGTATTTATTTAGCATTTTCAGGCTTGAAAGTGCTGTTACATATATAATTTCATTTGATCCTCACAATAACCATATGAAATTGGTGCTATTATTGTCCTTACTTTATAGAGGAGGAAATTGAGGCTGAGATGAAGTTACTTGCCAAAGAAGCTAGGAAGTATCTGAGGTGGAAGGTGAACTCTAGTCCTCAAGGATTCTTAGTCCAGTGCTCTTACCCACTACACTACCTGGTAAGAAAGAGGAATAACTGATGGAGAATGTGAGTGCTACGGTGGTAGTCATCGAATATTAAGAGAACCAAAGGAAATCGTCTTTGTATGATTGACCAAAACATATGAACATAATTGTGCATGGATGGGTCATGATATAGATATTGACAAGATCACAGACTCATTGAAGTAAGAAGTAACCCTAAAATACATTGAATACAATTTAACTTTTCATGTTTAAAAATATGCGTAGGCTAGATTTGTCACACATATACATGTAATTTATAAATTACATATGGTCTGGTCTGGCAATATACATGCATTATAATGCATATGTGTACATATAAAGTATACCATATTACCATAATGTATAATAATGTAGTATATGTGTATGTTGTAAATTATTTTTATTATATGTCCCAAAAGTCTTAGTGCAGTTTAAGCGTTAATGAGCTGAAAACTGCACTAAGACTTTTGAAACACACTATATTATACTTATATGCATGTTTTTATAGTTACGTGTTTGTGCTAAGTGCCAGCCTGGTTGAATCAAAAGCTGGAGTTAAGGTATCTTAGATATGTAAATGATACCATTCTGTTGGCAGAAAGTGAAGAGGAATTAAGAAGTCTCTTGATGAGGATGAAAAAGAAGCGTGTAAAAGCTGGCTTGAAGCTTAACGTCAAAAAAACTAAGATATTGGCAACTGGTCCCATCATTTCCCGGCAAATAAAGGGAAAAGAAATGGAAGCAGTGCCAGGTTTTATATTCTTGGGCTCAAATATCACTGCAGAGGATAACTGCAGTCATGAAATTAAAAGACACTTACTCCTTGGAAGGAAAGCTATGACAAATCTGGACAACATACTAAAAAGCAGAGACATTATCTTGCCGACAAAGGTCCATATAGCCAAAGCTATGGTTTTTCCAGTAGCAATGTATGGCTGTGAGTTAGCTGAGAACCGCAGAACCTATGCTTTCAAATCGTGATTGCTGGAGAAGACTTTTGAGAGTCCCTTGGACAGCAAAGAGATCAAATCAGTCAATACTTAAAGAAATTAATTCATGCTGTTCACTGGAAGGTCAAATACTTAAACTGAAGTTTAAATATTTTGGCCTCATAGAAGATAGGATTCATTGGAAAAGACCCTGATGTTGGGAAAGATTGAAGGCCAAAGGATAGGGGATGGCAGAAGATGATATGGATGGATAGTGTCATGGAAACAGTGAACATGAACTTGGACAGACTTTGAGAGAGAGTTGAAGATAGAAGGGCCTGGTGTGCTATGGTCCATGGGGTCACAAAGAGTTGAACACAGCTGAACAACTGAACAACAACAAATCTTATTTGCCATAAACTCTTGTTTATTGTGTCTGACCATGAACCCCATTATGGAGCAAGTACTTATTACAAGGACTTGGATCTACCACTAGTCAAGTCTGCATCACTCAACATTTCTTAAACACAATGATAAGTACTTAAAACTTCATGAAATATGACAAGTTTTATAAAGCAGGGATTAGACTTGGTCCCCAATACCAGCATCATAAAGGGGTTCCACAAACAGCTTTTTTTTCCTAGACTTGAGGTAGGAAATAGCACTTGCCTGGCTTCTAAGGAGAGGTAACTAAGCAACCGATGCAGGGTGCCAAGCTGTTGGCTGGGCTCTAGCGTTCATGACTCAGTCCTAGGCACATCAGGTTAGAGTCTACTGCAAAAGTGTGACTGCATTTCCTTTTGGAAAGCCCACAACAGCTATTTGTGCTTTCATACCATAAGCCATAACAAGTCGTTTTGTTTAAACATACTTTCCCAGTGTGTAATCAGTCTCATCAGTGATTTGCCTTTCACCCAGAGGCACCCGTAGGCCATCAGGAAATGCTGTCAACAGAGCAAAGCCTAAAATGCAACGTGGAGATTTTCATCCCTATTTTTATTGTTGTTGTTTTTCATTTAGGAATTTTCCAGTTTCCAAATATTCAGTGTACCAGAAGCAAAAAAATAACCAAGGCCTTTTCCATGCAATTTTCTATTCAAATAGGAAGGACAGTCCACATCGAAGGAAAAATGTTCTATTCTTTTGGAACAATCCGCAAAGGGACAGGGTTTTTCTGGTGTCAGGGATAACACTGCATAATGAGCCCAGCTGTTCAGCACCTGAATGGCAGCCCCAGATTGGCATCAAGAAGAGAAATTATGTAGGCAGAAATGGCTGGAGGGAAAACTAACAGTTTTTAAAGCTCTCTCCTCCCCAAACAGCAAAGCTTTCTTACATTAAGTATTTGTTATCTTACTGGCAGCCCAGGAGCAGGAGAAGAAGGAGGGGGAAAGAGAATTACTGTGAATCAAGTCATTTTGTCCTTACCTCGGCTACAACCCAGTGGCAGATCCTTTCGGTTGGCTCCCTTGCCTGAAATGAGAGGACAGCGGCCGGTGCAGGGGTTTAGTGCTTTATTGGATTACTCCTAACTATGTCTTTAGTAATTAGACAGGTCTTCTCTTGCCAGAGAGAGCTATAAATACAGTATCACCAAAGAAACAACCATCCACAGGAGATAAGAACTGAAGCACCTCTGCTCTGGAAACCTTTTAAGGCATCCGAATTAAGGCAGCACAAACCTCCTTATGAAAGGGGGATGCCAGACTGCCCTTTTGGTCTGTTCACTCCAAGGACATACTAGTCTGATGGAAATATCTCAGCAAGCAAAGTGGGGGAGACGTTGGAGGGGGGGAGGGAATTTCAGCGTTATCAAGCCTATGACAGAGTGTTAGATTGCCAGAACTGCAGTGTGTCAGGGACATATCACAGGTTTGGAGGGCTAAGGACAGCTTCAGAAGTCGACTCTTTAGAGGTAGCTTAGGATTGGAAGTACCTTTGACTCAGTGACCATAAAATACTTGTGGAATAGGTGAGGGTTCTTCCATCATCTACTGGTGAGCTTTCAAGTTCCGTTCTTGAAACTACTCTCCCACAAGCCTTTCTTTAATCTTCCTGGGAAGATTCACCGGGTTGGCATCATACCCTCGGATAGCCTGGAGGGAGGGGCAAGAAAAATGAACAACAAGCATGTTTGTAACTTCTGAGCTCATTGTGTGCAAGCCAATATTCTTCTAAGCAATTCTAGTGATTTCTGGAGCCATGAATGATCTTAAGTAAGAGAAAACCTAATAGGTAAAAACTTTATTTTGTGGATATGCCTAAAGAGTGAAAAGGACTGAATTCATGAAGTTACAACACTTACGCAATATGTAATCTTTTAAAAAAGCGTTCCTCCTTAATCAGTTGTTTATAAGTATAATGGAAGCAAACAGGAGAACCTCTACTGATATATGAGACCTTAGCAGCTTCTGGTGGGCCATGTGTGTTCTGGTAGACACTTTGGGACAATGAAGATTAAAGGGAAGGAGTGCTCACTTGTCTGCTTCAATTATATAAATATGTTGAAATAGTGGTAAAACCAAGATTCATGAACAGTAGATGAAAGCATTCATTGTCTCCTATGGAGTTATGCTTTGACTTGGTATTGCTTGGAAAGAATGAGTGCCAGGGTCAGAAAGCTGTAGATCCCGAGTACCAACACTATAGTGAAACAATCTACAGATCTTGTATATCCCGGTTAAACCTATGATGGATGTAGGTGAAAAGGAAGGAAAGGAGAGGGAGAGAGAAAGCGTTTTAGAGAAAGGAATGGAAGGAGAAAGAGAGAAAGGAAGGGGGAAATAAAAATGAGCACGGGGTGGGAGTGGTGGAATACCACCAGTAAATGCTTATGGGGTGCCTCTCAATCAATAGATAAGCATTAATTAAGTGCCTACTACATCGACCTCAGGGCCAGAAATTATCTAACCCTGACTTAGCACAATACAGTTTAACTTATTGCAAGATATTGCCTCAGTCCAGATATTATTTAAAGAGGGACTTGTTGTGATCATTTGATGTTTCATGTTTCCCTTTGATGCCTCATGGCGTTATGGAGGTAAGACTGGGTTCTTTCAGGTTACAGCAGCTGAAAACATGCCGCATAATGGAGGTATTAAACACACTATGGCCTGCAACATGGGAGTCCTTCCTGAACCAAATTAAAATGTAATTGGGAAATATTTAATGAGATAAGTAAAAATACAATAGAACATTGATACTAATACGTGTCTTTTTGAATCAATACATTGATGGATGGATTAGTGGCCCTCATTTCTATTTGAGTTTGACACGTCTGCTCTAGAGGGTCCTATAAAGCTAAAAAATCTTCATAAAATCATGGACCTAGAGCTGGGAGGGTACTCAGGGGCTATCAGCTCCCAATTCCCTCATTTTCTAGGTGAGGAAACTGAAGCACAGAGAGGTTGTGACTTGCCCAGGGTAATGCAGCTAATAAGTATCTGAGGAAGGATTCAAACTCAAGTCTTTCTGACTCTAAGGATTTAGACCAAAAAAAAATTCCCAGTAATATATGTCTGAGAATCATGGGATGCTATAATTTCAGAAGAATTAAAATTAAAGGTGACTGAAAGAAAAATGGAAAGATGATGGTCAATGTAAGTAGGCTTCTCTGTCTCCTCTAATACATTACCTTTGATATTGGGAGTAGCACGTTGCCTTGTCCTTAGCAGGAACTTAAATGCTTGGTGAATTGAATTGAGAACAATAGAGAACTGACTGATAGTCTGTCATCTAAAGAATAGTTTGGTTCGGGATACTGGAAATGCTGAAGTAAGTATTAGACCCCAATAGCTAACCACAATCTTGATTATTTAATTTAGAGAAGAATATTCACATAGAGCATTTCAGGATACTTCTTTCGGAAGACAGGAGAATGAAAGAATGGGATGAAGATAATAGGCATGAAATGGTCAATTTCTGACTACATGCATCACAACTACTATAATAGTACCACTTTACATGTTTCTAACAAGAATTTTCATGCCCTTTCCAAAAAGCATGTAATTTTTGCCCTTTATATGCAGAGACAAATTTGAATACATTTCTAAAACTCACATAAATTAGTGATGGAGCTGAGTTCTACTTCTCAATCCAACCTTCTAGACCCAATCGAAGGTATAATTTCCCCCAATTTTTGAAAGAACATAAGAGAAAAAGGGAGGCTAAATGACTTTGGACTGCTCTAAGATTATACATTAAGGCACTGACTGAGTTCAGTAAGATGATCTGGTCCTTAAGTCCCCTGGATTATCATTAACTCATACCACATCTAACACTGTTGCTAACCAATAGTGTTATGGAGTGGAAAATTTCATGTACTCATGGAGGAGGGAAAAGTAATAGGATTTTTGCCAGGGAAATTTTCCCTTCATTCCTTTCTAGACTGCGCTCTGGACTTTCTCTATCATGCCTGAGAAACCTTTTCATCTTGGAAGCTCATTCCAGGCCTTGAATTCACACATTGTAAGTACTGTCCATCCCTCTGGCCTCTCTCTCTCCAATTGGATGGCTCCTCCCAGAACATCTATTTAAGGAGGGTGTCCAAACCAGTCCTGTCTAATTTCTCTCTAAGCTGTACTCTGGAATTTTCTCTACCATGCCCCAGAAACCTCTTTATTCTGGAAGATGAGGAAAGAGGACCAGAGAGAGGTTAAGCCTCTTGTCTAAGGTCACACAGGTAGTGAGTGGCAGATCTGGGATTTGAACCCAAGTTCCCTCACTAAAACTCAGAGTGTTTTCTACTACAATTCACTGCCTCATTAATACAGCCCACCTAAGAGTTAAGGAGTGCTCCTTTTAATGTAGTCATATGACACAAGTAATTTTCCTTCTCAAATTGATGGAGTGATGAAGAGAAAAGGGTTGGCACGGAAGTCTGGTTAGGATAATTGTTTCTATCTAGGTTAAAGGACACTATACCCTAAAACAGTGTATCAAGCTCAAATAGAAATGAATCCTGTAGCTTAACTTAGAAAACCACAAATTAACACTATGTTGGATTGTATTTTTATTTATTTTGTTAAATATGTCCCAGTTACATTCTAATCTGGCTCCAGGAGTACTGGAGAGTTTTCCTGGCACAGATGAATGTGATATCACTCCCCTAAAAGATAGGTTATGATCATTTGCACAATGAGTTCAATAATTTTTTTAGCACTGACCAGTTAGTGTTGCCAATCCATCAAATATTTATTATTTACTATGTGCCAGGTACTATGCTAGGTTCTGGGACTATAATATATATTAATTAATATTTATTAAGCACTTGCTATGTGCCAGGCATTGTGCAAAAACAAAACCTAAACATTCCCTGTCCTCAAGGAGCTTTCACTCAATCAAAGATGAAACAGTATGTACACAAAGAAGTATATGCAAATTATATGCACATGAATGAAGTAATGTTTTTGGTGGTGGTGATGGTAAGAACAAAGGTAAGATGCTTCATGAAGCTTACAATCTACTTATATTTTATTTTTAATTTTTTTTTAAAATTCTGAACTTAAACACAAGTACAATGATCACTTCCATTTGCCCAGTGGAACAGATGAAGACTTATACATGAAATGGTGAGTCTATTATGTATGATTTGCTTTTCTTTTTAAATATATAATAAATTCAACATGTGACTTCCAAAGTTCTCCTGCTTGTCTAAAATTTCTTCTGGCATTCTTTCTGTTCTACTTACATGACTCAATTCATAGGGTTGTTGGGAGGAAAGGGCTTTATGAAAAGTAAATTGTTATAAAAATATGAGTTATTGAGGAGTTCAAAGCAAAAGAGCCAGGTTGATAGAGCAGAAAGACAGCATATCAGGAGATGTATGTTCTAGTACAGGGTTCTAGGTCTGTATTCTGATTTCATCATGAACTAGCAGTGGAACCTAGGGTAGAACACTTTCTGGGCCTCACCTTTCTCTTCTGTAAAATGAGGCATATGGATTCAATGATCTCTCTATAGATCAGTTTCTAGTTCTAAAATGCTATGACTCTATGAATGACTGAAAACAATAGGACTCAGTCAGCTTTATAAGTAAGCAATATGAGTCCATATGTCTCTGGAGGAGGAAACCAGTAGGTGTGAGTGGTATTGGTGATGGGAGCTTTATGAGATCATAGAACTTAGAGAAACCTTAGAGATGACCTAATCCAATTTCTTCTTTTTACGTTTAAGGAAAATGATACCTGGAGAGTTGTCATAGGATCATGGAATCGTAGGGGGAAGGAACCTGAGAGATTTAATCCAACCCTTCTCATTATACAGATGAGGAAACCGAAGCCTGGAGAGATACAGTGACATGCACGAGGTTATGCAGGTAGGTCATGGTAGAGCTAATATCTGAACCAAGGTCTTTTGACTCTCTATTTAATACTTTTCTCATTATAGCAGCAGAACTGGGATTCAAACCCAAGATCTCCAAATTCAGTGCTCTTCCTTTGCACTGTTGCCATCAAATTGAATTTCCATTGAGATTCCCAGAATCTGTTAATATAAATATGGCATTTGGTGTCCGAGGTAAAACAGCTCCTCATTTCCTGAAGAGCCCCTCCTTCGTGGCAGGTCCAATCCTGTAATGTAGCCTCTATATAAACAGTCCTTCTCTACTTCCCGGAACGATAAACAGAAATGAAAAACTGCATAAACAGTCAATGGTGATGACATCTCTATGAACAAACAGCTCTGGAAAATTTCAACCCTTTCAAATGTTTCCTTTAAAAAAAAAGTACGTGGGGAAAGATCCCAGGCATCTCTTTTACTTTAGCTGTTTTGGTTGTCAAAATGTATCCTGAGAAGTTCTCTACCTTGAAGACTTAGGATGGGAGTAGACCTTAGTCAACTGTAGAATTTCATCCAACTCAAATTAAGATGGTACAAACCTAGGAGAGTTAGCTAACACGATATATGACAGAGTTGGAATCCAAAGAGATCTTCACAGGCTAAGACTCTGGGCTGAATCGAATGGGGTAAAAATTAATAGAGACAATTAAGTTCTTACACTTGGGTTAAAATGCATTTCTTATGATCTTATTCAACTTCATGAACATAAGGTATGATCAGACAGTTATTCATCTGAAAAAAGATTCTGGCTTTCAGTGGATTTTTGATGTTCAATTGAATTCAACATGAATCAACAGTATGATACTACAGCCAAAAAAAAAGCTAATGTGATTTTAAAATGAATGAAGAGAGGTATAGTGAGAACTCTAATCAAAGCAACATCCACCATAATTTTAGAGGTCTATATGATGAAGCATGCTACTCACCTTGGGACAGAGAGATTATGGACTTAATATGCAGAACAAGACCTACTTTTTAAGATGTGACCAATGTAAGAATTTGTTTTGCTTGACTATAGATATTTGTTATAAGACTTTCTTTGTGAACAGAAGGGGGGTGGGAAAGAGATAAAATAAATGCTTGTTAATTTTAAAAATGCATATTTTTTTAAAAGAGAGAGATATATAATATTTAGAACTAAGAATAATCTTGCTGTACTATGCTTTGGTCAGACCACATCTGTAATACTGTGTTCAGTTTTGGAGCAATGTTTTTTTTTTTTGGTATTCTTTTTTTTTAATTTATTTTGATTTATCAATAATCACTTCTACATGCTTATGAGTTTAAAATTTTTCTCCCCCTTCCTCCCCACCACCTTCCCCAAGATAGTGCGCAATCTGATATAGGCTATACATTTAGATTCATATTAGACATATTTTCACATTAGTGATGTTGTAAATAAAAATTAAAACCAATAGGAGGAACCATCAGAAAGAGGAAACAAAACTCAACAGAAAAGAAAAAAAATAGCATTTCAACTTCCAAAGTTCTTTCTTGGACCAATATTTTAACAAGGATATTGATCACTTTGAAAATTTGGAAGAGGGTGATCAGAGTGGTTGAAGACCTTCAATATCATGATATATGAGGATAAGTTGAAGGAAATAGGCATGTTTAATTTGGAGAAGAGAAGCCTTATCTGAGAGCTGTTTTCAAATATTTGAAGAGCATGGAGGAGGGATTCATCTTGTTCTGCTTGTCTTCTGTAGGTAGAACCAGAAATAATGGGTAGGAGTTGCAAAGCGAAAAATTTAGACCTGATTGTGAACAATTTGAGCTATCCAGAAATGGAACGTATTGACCCTGGGAGGTAGCCACTTTCCCATCAGGCAAAGCCTGAATTGCCACTTAGCAGGTAGATTGTAGATAGGATTCTTATTAAGATACATATTAGACTGGATAGCTTCTGAAGTCTCTTCCAGCTGAGATTCTGTGAGTCTATGAAATACTACTTCTTCCAGAAAGCCTTCCCTAAATTTCCTAGTAGAAAATAAAAGATTTTCTTCCTTGGACTTTGCACTTTGTGCTTCTGTTTTGAGGTTCTCATGTCCTATTATGCATCATAGTTATTATATATTCATGTCTGTATCTACCTTTATTAAACTGTGAATTGTGTCTGGGCAGAGACATAATTATCTTAGCTTTTTTTGTGCCTTTCTTACCTAACGTGAAGTTCTATATACAATAGGTGCTTAATTATGGTTGTTGAATAAATGAATATGATCTAATCCAATCCAGAAATCACTTTCTTCTCCTTACCAGGATAATGAGGTGGAAAAAAATTCATCCTGAGATACCTCCTTAATTTTTACTGGGTTCATTCTTAGCTCTCTCATTAACTTGCTATATAGCAGAAAAGACGCTTCACTGTTTATTATCTCAGCTCTCTCCAAGTTTAAAGAGTATATACTGCTCAAGTATAAAACTTAGACTTTTTGGACAGGCCACAGGAATGACATAGACCATATCTGCTTTAGGCATTCTAAATTTTTGTGGAGAAAACCTTCAAATTTCTATGTGGATGCTGTGTGACTATTTTCTTTGCAGTTCCTAACAATTTTTGTGGGTTGTCCAAACTGAGATATTTATAACACCTAGGTCTGGCCAGCTTCAGATCTGTAGCCCTTTTCTTGTGACCATCTCCTCCCTCTACATCTATTTCCAGTCTTTGGTCACAGAAGTATATTTCCCTCTTAATCACATTCCACTGGAATTTGGATGTCTATGAAACATTCAGAACCTCAAAGTCCCCCAAATGTACTCATCAATAAATGGGTGTGTGCCCCAGCCCTTCCTAAACAAGCAGGGCTATTCTTATCTATAAAGTTTGCCTCATTCTAAAGTGGGAGAGCAGAATGACTATGTCACTCCATTAGCTGTACCCTGCTCAGGTACTTGAGTGTGGCTGGTGGCAAATTTTAAAGTCCATACTGGCTTTTCACAGGGAGATATACAGAGACCAAGCTACTTTTCTCTTTCTCCCTTTTTTAAGTGGAGGAAATTCAAGCTCATTTTCATAGTGAACTGAGTGTCTCTGTTCTTCACCTGTCCTCTCTCTCTCTCTCTCTCTCTCTCTCTCTCTCTCTCTCTCTCCCTCTCTCTCTCTCTCTCTTTCTCTTTCCTCTCTGGATCTCCTTATCTCGCCCAGGCTTGATGTGAAAAGGGTACTCCTTGGCCTGATCCCCCTACTGATTACCACAGAAACTTTGACCTGCTCTGTTTTTCCCACTTGGGCCAGTTCACCCCTGTTTAAGAAGCTTAGGGGCCATCCATTCCCAGGGGCTCACCATACTGTTGCTGAACTTAGTGTAGACATTTGATTAACTTTAGCAATCTACCATCTTCAGCCTCCCCAGCAGCAGAGACTATAGTCAGGCATTACTATACCTAGCCCTTTCATACTCAGTATTCCAACCTCCCTATCAAAGCCTCCCCGGTCCTATTTGCCTTCCTTCTCATTAAGACATGACTAAAAAGAGCTTAAAGTGTCCCATATTTTAACATGGACCAAAGCTTTATGTTAAGGGGATAATCTCAAACCAATGAAATTTCAAGCACCAGTTAAAGGATAGTGGAGGATTTTGAGGGACTACAGGGTATTCTCCACTCCTCCAAAAGATTCAAACTAATTCAGCTTCTTTAAGAAAGGGAGAAATATCCAAGAAAAGGCTGTTAAATTGTGCAATGGGTCACATGGAATCAGTCAAGCTAGTCCCTTCCCCCAGTACTCAGCTAGTTGAAGCATTAGCTCTTCTGACTTTATCTTTATGAGACTAGAAACTGAGGAGCATAAGGAAAGAAAAACAAGTACCAGTCCTCTCTTTTCTTCATTTATTTTCATAGATGAAAGGGAAAATAAATTCCCTTCTCTTTCTAGCTGCCTTTCTAGAAATATTACCTATTTCTGCCATAATTGAGACAAGAGTAAAAAGGCCAATGCTTTTATTTCAATTTAAATACATGCTTTTAATCTGTATATGAAAATCTAGACCCACATGGGGTGGGGAATCTGCAGCCTTGAGGCCACAGATGGCCCTCTAGGTCCTCAAGTATGACTCTTTGACTGAATCTAAACTCACAGAAACAATCTTCTTAATAAACAAGATTTGTTCTGTAAAACTTGACTCAGTCAAAAGGCCAAACCCAAGGACCTAGAAAGCCACATGTGACCTTGAGGCTGCAGGTGTCCCACCCCGATAGAAGAATCTAATTGGGTCATCTTGATTGACAAGCTTAGTTCTATCCTTGGTTTTTCCAAAGCCCTAAGTATCCAACCAGTTGTCTAAACCCTCAACAGGTGAAAATAGAATATTTCAAGTAGACACTGAAAAACAAACTTGGATGGCTATGACATTGAGCAAATCTATTTGGAAATGTACTACACACTCTTTATATGGTTGTAATCTACTCACATACACAGAACTATGCAAAACCACAATTAAAGATAATTTATGTATTCATGTCTCAGAAAAGGGTTGTTTCAGAAGTGTGGGCCCCTCATGAATGCCATTCTTTTCAAATTCACTTTAGGGAATTAAGAGAAAATAACACTTTAGTTAAATCAAAAAGTACATAGTGAGAAGGATGATCTTAAAAGCTATGTCTATCCAAATAGGCTAAGTGAAAGAGAGCTCCACAATTATGTAAACAACTTAAATAACTGAGATGGACACTTTTTTAGGCCCAAGGAAGCTTTTCTTCTTTAACAGTGGGTTTTCTGGCCTCATTTATTTTTTTTTAATTTTAATTTTTTGGCAATTGGGGTTAAGTGACTTGCCCAGGGTCACACAGCTAGTAAGTAGTAAATGTTTGGTCTGAGGCCGGATTTGAACTCAGGTCCTCCTGACTTCAGGGCCAGTACTCTATCCACTGCACCACATAGCTGCCCTGGCCTCATTTATTTGAATGATTGCCTCAACTCCCCACTATACTTATCATTGTGTCCTTGTAACAACTGCACTGGATATATTTCTAAAACATTTTAGACTTTATTCATTGGATCTAAGCTTTGTATTACTGCTTTGCACATAGTAGTTACTCAATAAACTTTTTTTTTAAACATGGATTGATTTTTAAAATCAAGAATATCTACCATATGCAAAGTTTCCCAAGAAATGAACTTTAAAAACTTGGTCTCTATTCTTTCTGTCTTAAATAATAAAGTAATTGGAGCACATATCTTCCCCTTTTTATTTTAAAATTATCATCAGATGTCATCAGCTCATGCTACTGGGAAGGCTGAAGTTGATGGATCATTTGAGCTCAGGAGTTTTGAGTTAGAATAGGACTAAAGCTGATGGAGTGTCTGCACCAAGTTTGGTACCACTATGGTAAGCCTCTGGGAGTGGGAGGCCAGCAGGCTGGCTAGAGTTGAGGACTGTCCAAGGACAGATATGGAGCAGATCAAGTTTTCCACACTCAACAGAAGTGAGATCAGGCCAGTGAGTAGTGCTATATGAGGGGTGGGGAACCTGCAGCCTTGAGGCCACATGTGGCCTTTAAGTCCATGGGTTCACCTTTTAACTGAGCCCAAGTTTTATAGAACAAATTCTTTTATTAAGAGGATTTGTTATGTGAAGTTTGGTTTCTGTCAAAGGACCATACTAGAGGGTCACCTGTGGCCTCAAGGCCGCAGGTTCCTCACCTCTGGACTATACTTTCAGCTTGGATGAAATAGGGAGACCCAAGCTCCAAAAAAATAATTAAAATAAAATAAATCATATTTAAACATGGCTAACTGCTGGAATAGCAATCATACTTCAAAGAGGTAGTATGTTCATCCTGCCTTAATCAGGGAATACAGGGAATAAAATAGGGGAGAATTGCATTGATTTTAAATTAAGTAAAAGTGCTACTTGACCAATGTGAAGTGAAAGACCCCAGAAAGTTAGGCAGTATGGTGAAAGTATATGTATGCGGGAGGGGTTGAGTTGTGATAAAGCAACTGTAGTGAAAGTGCCCACATATTCATTCATTCGTTCATCAGATAGTTACTGAGCATAGAAAGTGTACAGGGTCCCATAAGGGACACTGAAAATTGCAAAGGTGAATAAGACTCCTCCCTTACTTTTGAGGCAAAGAAATCTATTAATAGTCTTAGTGCAAAAGGGAACAGATCAATCTGAATGTCTAACAGACCTTAATGCAAACTAAGATCAATTCCAGTGATCAGAGTCTAAAAACCATGGGTGACTTTCTACTTCCTGTTTTCCAGCCTTTCAAGAAAAGAGAAGATAAAATCTATATACCGTATGTACTGCTGCACAGTAACTGACAGGTTAGAGCTATCCGAAAGTAACGTGGGGATGTCTCAGGAGTCAGTAGATTTTTCCTTTCTGGGGGAATTTAAGCAGAGGTTGGATGGACCCCTTATCAGATATGTTGCCGAGATGATTCTTGGGACAGGTGCAGGTTGGAGTAGATCACCCCCGAGGTTCCTTCCAGCTCTATGATGCTGTGATTCTGTAAAGAAACTTTGTATAGAAAATTTTTTGGGATCCCATTCCCCAATGTGATGTGATAACTCCTCCTCTGAACTTTCATAAGTACTTTGCACAGGCAGCCAAAGGGGTCAAAACCTAGTTGCTAAGACTCTCCTCATTGGTAGAGCCTGATTACCCCTCAGCATTGAGTAATCAATCTCCACCAAGGAGGAGAGTCTTAGCAATTGGGCTTGAGCCCCTGATTACGAATGTACCCGTCTCATGTCATTTATCACATTCTTGCTTTTTTTTTTCGCTGTACTTATCTTATCCTAGATAGATAGATAATTTGCCAGTAGCTGTCATAAAAATCAAATGGTGAAGGTAGTTACTTTCATTTTTTTCATCACTTGAAACCTAACACTTTCTCCTGGGAACTTGCAAATCTAACTTTTTGAGATCAGAAAGCAGAAACTCCAGCTAGATACTTGTATATTTCTAATGAAAGTCAGAGAAGTTACTTGGTATATAAGGAAGTACTCTGCAACGCGAACCAAAAATTCTCGGCATTGCTAGGAACTAGGTGGATGACAGACCAGTCACTCTTGTTTTTACCTGAAATCCATTTTTATGGACCTCAGATGGTGCAGTGGATAGAACACTGGGCTTGGAATCAGGAAAACCTGAGTTCAAATGTGGCCTCAGATACTTTCTAGCTGTGTGACCCTAGGCAAGTCACTTAACCTTATTTGCCTCATCTGTAAAATGAGCTGGAGAAAAGAAATGGCAAACCACTCCAGTATCTTTGCCAAAAAACCCTAAATGGGATCATGAAGAGTTGGACACAACTGAAATGACTGAACAACAAAATGAGGGGTGAGTCTAATCTCCCTTCCTACTCTAAAATTCTTTGACTCTGTTACTTGTGAAATGTTTCAGTGCCTGAAGTCCCAGCTTGGATAGTCTATAGAGAGCACCAATCTCAGATTCCATTCATAGTGCTAAATGGGTGGAAAGTTGCCTGTCTCTCCTGCCTTTAGTCAGAGAAGCTATCTATCAACACTTGAGCAAGACAGTGCCAGGGATCGGGTTACCAGTTCCATGGCGAATGCTGCCTTTGTCAAGATCCCAGAAAATAAACATTAGTCATCAAGACAACAGCTGAGCTGCTTTTACACATGTTCCAATATGTCTCGAATGGATTAAGCACAAATGAATTCAGTGACTATGGACTAAAGAAAGAACGCTTCCTGATATTTTAAAGGTAAAATGGTAATAGTGAATTCCATCACAACTATGTTTATGTGAGACAAACTATACTGTAGTTTAGGAGTATAAATTATTTGTTTGCTTGGTTTTTTGTATCATTTGATTATATAAAGGTAAAGAGAGCTCAAAGAGATAAGGCCCAGGGGGAGATGACTTGAAGTGATTGATCAAAAGCCAATTAAGAGGAAGTCAGGAAAGAATCCCTGATTCAGGAAGCCTGAAGTAAATAACTGAGAGCCAATTAAGAGGCTTAAATTCTGCAAACTAGATTAGCCCCAGGGGTTGGCACTGGTGCTGATCATAGGATCATGGCTTTAGAACTGGGAACAAACTCAGAGGTCGTCTGGTCCAACCTGGGCCCTCGGACTGAATTCAATTGGCACCAGCTCTTAGAGATGGCAGCACAATGCCTTGAAAAGGAAATATATGTTTACCGAATTGCAGAGTGTTAAAGAGGGACAGGGCATTGAAAACCACCCAATCCGACTTCTGCATTTTATTGGTGAAGAAGTTGAGACCCAGAGAAATGAAGTGATTTACCCAAGGTCACTAGCACTCTGATGCAGGTCTTCTGACTCAAAATCCAAAGCCCTTTCCACAGCTGGTGGCTCAGTGGATAGAGTGCTGAGTCTAGAATCAGGATGAACTGAGTTCAAATCCACCTTCAGACACTTAATAGCTGTGTGACCCTGGGCAAGTCACTCAACCTCTGTTTCCTCAACTGTAAAATGGGGATAAAAACAGCAGCTCCCTCATAGGGTTGTTGTGAGGATCAAATGAAATAACTTATAAAAGTGCTTAGAACAGTGCCTGGCACAGAATAGCTGCTCTATAAGTGTTTATTCCCTTTTCTTCTCCTTCCCTGGGTGACTGAATGAATGAATGCATTTTCAAACTACTTTTTGTTGTTATGTGTACAGAGTTTTAAAAACCATTCTTGTGGTTGAATGAGAATATAATCACATTAAGCATTTTTGACCTTCAATCTCAATTCAATGCTTAGTATGTGCCAGGTATATCTCCCATATATGTTGTCTTTCTTTACTAGAATGCAAGTTTCCTGACTGCAGGCAATGTCTTTCTTGCTTGTATTTGTATTGCATCATCAGGGAATAGAGCACTGGGCCTAGAATCAGGAAGACCTGAGTTCAAATCTGGCATCAGACATTTAGTAAGCTGTAGGATCTTGGGCAAGTCACTTAACCCTGTTTGCCACAGTTAGTTGTAAAAATGAGCTAGAGGAGGAAATAGCAAAACACTCCAGTATCTTTGCCAAGAAAATTCCAAATGGGTTCACAAAGAGTCAGACACAATTGAAACAACTGAACAACAACAACAAGCCTAACACAGTGCTAGGCACATTGTAAGTGCTTAATTCTTTTTCATCCGTCTATCTATCTATTCATAAGGTGGAAGGAATTCCTATATTTGAAGTTCTCAAAGATGAAATCCCAGATGCTTCACATATTAAACATGCATAAATATGTTTCCATATGTTCATGCTTGCATGGATGTATATAAATAACCTAACACGCCTACCAGAAATGGAGGCAGGGCATTTTAAATTTATTTAGTGATGAATAATAATAGCTGACATTTATGTCGGTTTTGAGATTTACTAAACATCTTATTCATTACAGAACTTTACAAAATGTCTAAGTTGGAAGGGCCATCAGCGTCCATCTGAACCCATTTTGGAAAAAAAGTAATAATTCTCTCTGATACATACCTGACAAGTGGTCATCCAACCTTTTATTTGAAGATCTCCAATGAAGGGAAATACACTAGCTCCTGAGGCAATCCATTCCACTTCTGTATAGCTCTGATTGGGAGGATGTTTCTACTGATGTTGAGCTAAAATGGCCTTCTCAGCAATTTCTACTCCCTGCTCATTTTCTGCCCTCTCAGACCAAACAGAGCATGCTTAATCCTTCTTCCACATGAGCACACTTCAAATACTTTCATGTAACCCTCAGTCCTTCTCTTTTGCAATCTAACTATCCCCAGTTTCACCAACTGGTCCCCTAGACTAGGAATTCAAAAGTCCTTCACCATCCTGGTTGTCCTTCTCTTAATACTCCCCACTTTGTACCCAGAAGTCAACCCAATACTCCACAGCAACACTTATTCCATGTTCCTAGAAACTATGCCGACTTCCTTAATGCAGCCTAAGAGTCCACTAGCTTTCTTGGATGCCATGACATGTTGTCACTTCATCATGTGGTCAACTAAAAGCCCCATATATTTCTCAGATCAGTCAGTCAACATGTATTTATTTAGAAGCATTCTTTAAGCCAGGCATTGTGCTAAGTGCTAGGGATATAAAGAAAAGCAAACACAAGACCTTTGCCTTCAAGGATCTCCCATCCTAATGGGAGAGACAGCATACAAAAAAAAGTACATAAAAGACATAGATAAATACATATGTAATATATGTGTATATACATTATATATGTATGATATAGGTATGTACATATGTATAATATAATATAATACATATATGTATAATCTATATACATTATATATGTAATATATATGCACATACCTATATATATTTTATATGTGTGTAATATATGTATGTCTATCTATCTAGTAAATGGAAAGTATTCTCAGAGGGAAGGTATTAGCTGTGGGGAGTAAGAGGGAGAGTGAGAAAAACCTCCTGCAGAAAGTGGGATTTGAGCTAATAATTATCTAGGTATGTCTCCCTCATATTATCCTTTTAAACCAAATTTTGGAACCTAGGTGTAAGGCCTTATAATTATTCCTATTGCAAAGGCATGTAAAGAAAATGTACCAACTCATAGGGGTCAAGGGGTAGGAATTACTACTTGGAGTACACAACCTCAGTATGAATCAGACAGTGTAGCTCGCTTCCACTGTGTATACATGCACAGCTCCAAAGTTCCATCCTGGAGCAATTTCCTCCCACCTGAGAATGAGAGGCAGTGTGGTATAATAGACAGAAAACTGGGCTGGGAACCAGCAAGGTCCACGTTCAAATCTCACCTCTGGAATATCAGGGTTCTTTGGGCAAACCACTTCATCTCTCTAGAGTCCTAAACTATAAGTTGCAGAAAAGGTGCTAACCAGCATTTGTTGAGGGTGTTTTCTCACCCAGGAAGTTACCTATGTTAATGAAATAACAAGTTCAGTTCCTATTCCTATCCATCTGAGCATGTTCAGACCATAGCACTATTTGGTTGCCTTTCCTAGTTTTCTGTTTAGGCTGTAGATATTTCCAACAATAACTCACAGTTTATCAAATTACTCTAGTCTTCATTCCCACAGGACTCTATCCCATAGTCTAACTTTATTTGACACAAAGGATTATTCACTAATAATTTGCTAATATTCACTAATATTCATTAACTTATGTTTTCAAATAGTTAGGATGCTCATGAGCAAGTTTGAAACCTCCTTTCCTTTCACCTGGTCTTCTGTGACAGATTTTTTTCCCAGATGTACTTACCCTGCCACACTCTCCCATCCTCAGCAATTAAACAGCTTCCATCTTTGTATACCTTCTAGCTGATTCCATCATAATGACCACTCAGTGGCTTCATAAACTCTTTGGAGTCCCTTTAAACATGTGCAAAAATAAACCCCTGATAGATACCTTATGAGCTGGTTGGTTACTGATGGTCAGGTGCCATCTTGGCATTTTCTTCCATAGGTCATCATCATGTTTCTCATAAAACTTACAGCAAGCTTTTAAAATTACCTCTTCATACTACAACATTAGGACTATATTGGATCTTCTCTTTATATTGCATGCTTTACATTCTTTATGGTGTCTAAAAGATCCTATAATCTGCTGGGGAAGGGATGGGTGTCAAGATTAAGGGGAGACAACCAGCAGCCATTGTCATCTGAAGCAAGAGTTTCTTCAGACAGAAGTCATACTTCGTTTCCTAAACTTCATATTCTATTTGACTCAAGGAGCTAAACCAGGCCAGAACAACATATGGCCCGCCTGTGCAGCCCACCAAAGGATTATAGGCAACCTGCCAGTGTGCATGCTCTCCTGTTTGTCATGTGACCCATGGCAACCAACCATCATTAGTCTTTGGAAAGTGAGATGCTAAAAATCTGTGTCCAGAAGAAGAAAATTTAGCCTATTTGAATTTTGGCCCCTAGCTACTGTCAAGTTGTGCAGGTTTGGTCAAAATTTTTGCAGCCTAACTCAACCATTCAGCTATCCAGTAAGTTGGCTATTTCTCCTCACCTCGGGTTATCTGCAAATTTGGCAAGCATTACATCTATGTTTTTATCCAAATGACTGATAAAAAAAAATGTTAAAATGTACAGCAACAAGCACAGATCCCTGAGGCACTTGACTAGAGACCTTCCAAACCAACATTAAACCATTGATGCTTGCTCTTTGGTCATGGATATTCAACAGGTTACAAATCTATTTAATTGTGTCATTATCAAGCCCGTATCTCCCCCATCTTTTGCACAAGAATAGCATGAAATACTTCATAAATTACTTTGCAATATTATAGGTAAATCATGTGGGAAAAAAATAAGGTTAATTTGACATGATCAATTCTTGATGAAGCCATGTCACCTTTCTGTGATCATTAATTCCTTTTCTAGATGCTCATGAATAATACGTTCTAGAATTTTTCTGGAAATAGAATAATAATAGTAGCCAGCATTTATATAGTACTCTAAGGTTTATAAAACCTTTATAAATATTTATATATTTAAAAACAAATATATTAATTATATATGTAAATCTAATATATTTATTATTTATTATAATTATATATTTATTATAATAATATATTTATTAAATATAATACATTTGTTATAAATTTAAAATAAATATAAAAACTTTATAAATATTATTTCATTTGATCCTCACAACAACCCTGGGAGATAGGTGCTATTATTATCCCCATTTTACAGATGAGGAAACAGGCAAATAGAGGGTAAGTGACTTAAACAGAGGGTAAGTGACTTTAAGTTCACTGGTCTAGACATTGTGGACTCCATTCTCTCCTCCCCACTTAAACTAGAAAACATTTTTCCTTCTCCAATTCAACCTGATTTTTAAAACAACCCTGTTGTTGGGCCCTTCCTATGGCCATCATTATCCTCATTGTAAAGATGAGAAAACTGAAACTTGATTTGCTAATGATTTGACTGCTAGTTCCTCTCAAAATTCAGATTCAAAGCCAGCTAGCTATATTGTCTCTGAACCCTGTACTCTTTCTACTATACACTACACTATTTCCAAGTAACAGTCTGGAAGTCCCTCTGAGATATAAATTAATTTTAGCTGGTTATATAAGTTCTCCATAGGTACAATTATCACCTATCAACCCATTATAGGGTCAGAAAAGCTATCATTGAGACTTAACATTGAGGAGAAAATAAACAAGAAATGTGGATTCTACACAGAAAGCCAAATCTGACTTTTGCCGGTGGAAGAAAAGGCCCTGGAGGGGTGGAGAAGGGAGGATGTTAGAGACCCACAGCTCTTCTTCTCATTTGGATAATCTTCAATTTTTTTCTGCCTTCTTCTAGTCCAGGGGTAGATTAAAATCTCACCCCTGTTCTTTATTACTCATATGACCTGAATCAAATCACTGGACCCCTCTAGTCCTCAGTTTCCTCATCTGTAAAATGAGGGGTTGAATCAGATGATCTCTAAAGTCTGTTTCAGTTTTAATCTATGATCACAATGGGCTCTTGGCTCAGATATCTTTCATGTTCTGAGATAAGTCTTTCTAGTTTTTCTGTTATGGATGGTTAAACCATGGAATAATGATAACGCAATGCCTTACGTTAAAGCATTAATCAGTGTTTTATAGTTCTTAAAGCTTTCTTAGAAACATTTTCTTACTTGAGCCTAACAGCAAAATCCACAAGATGGGCTTGGCAGGTCTTATTATCTCTATTTTGCAGAAAAAGAAACTGAGGCTTAGTGAAGGGAAATTAATTGTCTGTGGTCACATTACTAATAAGAGGCAAAGCCTGGATTAAATCAAAATGTTTGTTAGTTTCTAATCTCAGGCTGCATTTTCCAGGAGGGAGTGTTTAGTTAGTGGACATTTTTGAAGGTTGGGAAGAAATACACTAAGCTCAATCAATAGACTTGTATTTTAATACATCTTAAGTTTGCCAGTTAAAAAAATTGATTGATGCTTCTATGATGGATTGATAATTCATTTAGAAACTTAGAGAAAGGGGCTAACTATTGGAGTATTTCAAAATGTTTCAAGTCAATAGAAAAGTAGCACCTTAGACAAGTATCTTTAGGCTAGATCTGATTTAGAGGTTATCTAGTCCAGCCCCCTCATTTTACAGATGAGGAAACTGAGTCCCAGAGACATGAAATTACTTCACCAAGGTCACACAGTGGCAGAGCGATTATTTGAATCCAGTTGGCTTCAGAACTATCCTTAAAAGTGTTAAGGATAAGAGAAGGTTTTTGATGAGTTACCCAACCTAAATGTAAAATGGCAGTGTTCAAAATGCATAAGCCAATTAATCCAAACCTGAAAGAAATTATATTGGACCTATAAAGGATTCAGGTATTAGCTCAACAAAACTTGTAATGATACTGGAACCTCAGACCTGCACCAATAGTTCTTCAGGTCCACAATTCTCCCCTTGCACAAAAAGTTCACTTGAAGGTATTCCTGTTAGAAAGAGTCTGCCTTAATCTGTCAATACTCAAAAGAAAAGCTCTCAAATTTTCCTCTGGTCCTTTATTGTTTGTTCTTACAATTTCATTATATTGCAACATTACCCTTTCTTCTGATTCTATTGGTCCCCCAATTAACTAAGATTCAAAGTCCTCCCGGTGTAGATTCACTCTTTTCACCTCTTTCCTTCTGCTTACAGTAGCTAAGATGACTAGCTAAGTTGGAAGCGTGAAAGGATAGAAGAGGTAAGCAGTTAGGTGGCCCAGTGGATAGAGTACCTGGCCTGGAGTCAGGAAGACTTATCTTCCCGACTTCAAATCTGGCTTAGCTATGTCACTTAACCATTTGCCTTAGTTCCTCATATACAATATGAGTTGGAGGAGGAAACAACAAACTATTCCAGTATTTTTACCAAGAAAACCCCAAACAGAGTCACCAAGAATCAGACACGATTGAAGTGATTGAACAGCGATGGCAATGTCAGAAAGACACACGAAGAAACCAGTTTCAGGAACCAGAGGCTATAGAAGGTGTAAATCACTTACAAATTTGTACATGGTTTAACCCTAACACTGCCTGAGTGAATAATTCTTATTTCCATTGCTATTTTTTCCCATTTGCATCTTCACCCCTCTTCTTCTCTTTTGAGCTTTTATCTAGTGGACTGAAATTTGGCCACTGGCCATAGAACGACATGACAACCCAAGCTGTAGCAAAACAAGTTTGCCTGGGGTTTCTAAGTCACTATCAGGAGGGACCATTACCATGCCCCAAATCACCCAACTACATTTTTTTTTCATACTAATGACTTGGAGTGGCTAGAGTGAAAACCTTGACTTTTAAGTCTGTAGTGATGGGGAAATGGGGAACAGTAATTAATGAACAGCAGAACCCAAGAGAAAATCCTCAGGGCAGATAGAGAGCCATATGTATAACAGATTCAAGGATGCTTGAAAATGAGATCATGAAGTTTGTATATAAATGAAACATGAAAGGATGATTGGGGATTAATTGCAAAATAAGTCCTATGTTGGTTAGCTTAAACAATTCCAACCAAAAGGCAAGATTGTTAAGAAGAACCTTTCATAAAATTTATTTCTCCATACTAAACACACCTGTCAGAAAAAGCTGACTAGTGAGGTGAAAGGGCTAAACTCTGAGGAATTCTCAAGCTCTTCCCTCTGGGATTAACTAAAGATACTCTCCTGAATATGTCACTACTTAGGCCAGAGGAAATTAGTAGAAGTGGATACCAATGACTCAAAAGAAGAAAGGAAGTTGGATTCAAAATCTTGATGAGAATCACAATTCCTATTTCAATACAGATGCTGATGCTCAGAAGAATCCCACCTAAATTAAGCATTGCATTGGATGAAGTGAATCAGACAGGAGGCCAAAGACTGTTACATTTGGGGAATTTTCTCAAGGTTTGCGTATGTGGTAAGGGCTCTTTCTATTTCTAATTATGTTTTATATCCTTGGGAGACAGTGGGGAAGGTGAAGAAGACTGAAGAAAAGATGTCAATGGAGGATTTTTATATTTCTGCGCAAAACATTGTCCAAGTGATTGGTTAAACTTTTTGAATCCTATTCGATTGTAATGAATTAAGTAGGAGCAGCATTTAAAAGTAGAGTTAGAAGCAAAGCATTGGAAACAAAATAGATGTCCATCAGTTGGGGAATGACTAAACAAACTGCGATACATAAATGTAATGGGATATTACTCTATGGTAAAGAGTGAAAAATGTGATAAATACAGAGAAACAGGGAAAGATCTACATGAACTGATGCAGAGTGAAATGAGCAGAGCCAAGAAAACAATATACACAATAACTGTGGCAATGTAAGTAGAAAGAACAACCACATACAAAACAAATTCAAAAGTGAATGCAGCAAAATTATAAAGATCAAGTCTGGTTTGAAAGAAGAGATATGAAAAGACATCCCCACTCCCACCCCTTTGGCAAAGTGAGGGTTCCACAGATGTTGTACATTGCCCATATTTTCAGACTTTTTCAATGTACTTATGCTATGCTGATTTTTCTTCTAGTTTTTCTTTTTGTCTTTAAAAAACACTATTTGTTATATGAAACGGCTCTCTGGGAGAGGGAAGGGAAGAGAGATACTGGGGGAAATTATAGTGATGTTAAAAAAAACCCAAAGATATCAATAAAAGCATTTTTAAAAAGTAGAACTAATGAAACTTGAAGGAATGAACCATATCAGGCATGCACATTTATATAGTGCCTTAAAGTTTGCCAAATAATTTCCTTTATCTTATTTGAACCTCCAAACAATCCTGTGAGGTCAGTATTATAAGTATTACTATTCTCATTTTATAGATGAGTAAAATGAGACCTAGAAAAATGATTGGACTTGTCCCTGGGCACTCAATTTGTACATGAGAGAGATAGGATTTGAACCCACGTTTTCTGGACTCCAACAATTGTACTCCACCTACTAGACTGAAGAAAAGAAATGATTATATTTACAGTATTTAGTAAGGCTGCTGGCATTTTGCAAATTAGTGTTCTCAAAGTATTTGGCAAATGAAAATATCTTAGTGTAATTGAAAAGGTTATAAAAATAATCAGGAGGTATTATTCAAATGGTGGAAAGAATGAGGACAGGAAGATGCACAGGTTATACCACAATGAGAAACTAAAGGTAAAATGTTGGAGAAGCTGCATGGGAGCAAATAGCTTTATTATAGGGTTATGAATGCCCTGGTTTAATGCTTCAGATGGTCTCCTTTAAAGTGAGATCCTTTTAAGTGAGATCCATCAAGGTCCCTATCTCTATCTAACCCCTTATTCTAAAAGCATATAAGCAGAAGAACGGACTCACATTAATATGCTACAATATATAGACCTTGAGATGAAAATAGTAAGGGCAAATTCTGTATTAAAAAAATCCAAACATGTTTGAGGACTGGACACACATTTTGGAATTATGGGGGAAAGAATGTCCTTTACCAAGTTAAGTCACTACTTTCAACCATGTTGGTGTTTAGACTAAAAAGTCAAATTTCAACTTTGAGGGAGGCTCAAGTTTGTTTACTCTTGGCAAGTTATGATTTTCTGTTTACAAGTGTGTGGAAGTGGAACGTTTTAAAAGGTTTGTTCTAAACCCCCAAGGGTTCCTTCGATATTGAGAAAACATGATATTTTGCTGAGTCAAGTGCAGATGATCCAGAAACATATTATGTTTCCCCTAAAGCACAAATAAGCCTAGATGATAAAAGTATTCATGAAAAGACAGTTTGGTATTATGGGACTTGGAACATTTGAAAATTAATTTGTGTCATTTGAAAAACCAAGACATTGCCCTATGTGTCAGTCCTCTTTCCTGAAACGGCCTCTTATCTATGTGAAATTACTTACTGTATATTCAGACATCACTGTGACTCATGAAAACATAGAAGGCCTTGAGGTAATAGAAAGTCAATATTAACACCACCCCCTCCTCACCCCATATCCCCATGATCTCTCCATTAACCAGCTCTTTGAAGTTTCATTGGGGCTGTGGTAAAAACCTTTTTCACTTGGTCATTAAAAGAAGCAACTAGCTATTAGAGGCAGAAATGTATAGATTTGTTTTGAGAAATTATTTTATAAAGGACCACATGTTCTAGAACATGGGTTCTTAACCTTTTTTTATCTCACAGACCCCTTTGGCATTCTGGTCAAGCATATAGACCCCTTGAAGGAAATGCAAAAATTCAGTTAGAGATTATTAAAAATAAGATGTATTTTTCTCTAATCCAAGTTCACAGACCCCTGAAATCAATCCATGAACTCCAAGTTAAGAATCTCTGCTCTAGAAGAAAGGTCAGCTGACATCTTCTGCCTTAATTATTATTAACAACAATAATAACTGGCACTTAAAAGGTACTTGAGCTTTTGTAAAGTGCTACAGATACATTATCTCATTATGAGAACTAAGTCATGCCTTGTGAGGCTACAGGCAAGCCTAAAACAGAAGCATAAGGGGAAAAAGAGAAGAGGGGTAAGGAGAGTTAAAGAAGAAATAATAAAGGAGAATAGGTAGAGGAAAAGAAGGAGGAAAGGAAGAAGAAAGTGAAGAAAAAGAAAGGAATGACATGAATATGATAGATTGCTTACCCTTTAGTTTAGAAAAGAAAGGAAAAATAACATCCATCAGAATTGCCAGATGGCAGCCCAAAGAGAATCCTGTCAACAGGGCTGACAGAGAGACAAGGGAAGCACTTGATCAGTTTTTGGACATGTGGGTAAAGATGTATAAAAAGACCTAAATAGAGCCTGGTCAAATCTGTACTTGACCTTGAAGCTGAAAGGGCGCCATATTCTTCCATGTTTGTTTTCCCTCAATAGTAGAGACGAAAGTAGACTTGACTCTATGTTATCTACTGAGGGCCTAGTTAGCTTAGTATGATGGAAATTCTCATTATGGGCCATCATCCCTAAAAACCTGATCACTTTACACCAGTTTATCAACTTCTTTTTAGCATTCACAGACAGACACACACTAATATCTTCATTTCTATCTTGTCCTGGCTTATCTTTAATTTCCCATGAACACAAGGACATATTACCTTGTGCCAGTACTGAGGTGAAGGATATATGTGAATGTTTCATACCCAGAGGGAAGAAGGGCCAGTTGAGAAAAAAGGTCCTACCAACCATGACTCTAGAAGACCAATGATGAAGCATGCAACTCACCTTCTAAAAAAAGAGGTGATGGACCCATGATGCAGAATGACGTATTTTTAGACTCAGCCAGTGTTTTTCTTGACTAGGTATAGTTATTACAGGGGCTTTGTTTTTCTATTTTTTTTTCTAATTGAGAAATTGTGTGGGAAAGAGGAGATAGGGAAAAGTGATAAAAAAAGAAAGAACAGGAGTCATTACAGCATTTTTTTTAATCCACAGAAAATAAACGAAGGAAGGCCAAGAAAGAATCATAGACAAGCAGGATAGCCTTGAAAGTTGCAGGTTGAATTTAGTACAGATTTTAAAAGAAAACAAGCTATAAGGTAATAGACTCACTGTTTCATACATAATCCTTTTATACGTTTTACTATGTTTTTGGGAATGCCCATTTTATTTGGTGTTTGAATTCAGAATAAAAAAAATTGAGTGGAAGGAAGGAGGGAAGGAATAAAGGGAGGTAGGGAAGGGAGGAAAAAAGGAAATGAGGAGGAAGAGAGGGTGGAAGGAAAGAAAGAAGGGAGAAGGAAGGAGGGAGGGAAGTAAGGGAAAAAGAAGGAGAGAAGGAAGGAAGGAGGGAAGGAAGGAAAGAAAATCCTGAATGAGGGTCCTGGAAATGGAATTGCACAGTGTTCTTATTCTACAATAAAATTTTTTGGAAAGCTGAGAGAAGTGGACTATCTTTGTGGCAAGGTCTCTGATCTTTGTAAATATATAGACCCAGGCTATATATGTGCAGTTGGAACTTGAGTTGATGAAAATATGGTCCCAGGTATGTTCCTACATTTTTGTTGCCCACCTAGACTGCATCCCTGCTTCCCTCTGTCTCTCAGCCATGATATGTGGCTGGTACCAAGGCTTTCATAGAATGAGTTTCAGATGGAAGGAACATCAGAGACCAACTAATCTAGGGGTTGCATGTGTGTGTGTGTGTGTGATAGATCCTTTTGTTTGTTTCTGAGAGTCAATTTTATTTTTAAAAAAATTATTTAGCATTTTATTTTTCCCCAGTTACATGTAAAGACAATTTTTAACATTCATTTTTAAAACTTTGAGTTCCCAATTCTCTCTCTTCCTCCCTCTCCACCCCACTCCCATTGAGAAGGCAAGCAATTTGATATAGATTATACATGTGCAATCATGCAAAACATATCCATAATAGTCATGTTGTGAAAGAAAACATAGACAAAAAAACCTCAAGAAAAATAAAGAAAGTAAAAAAAGTATGCTTCAATCTGTATTCAGATACCATCGATTCTTTCTCTGGGGATGGATAGTATTTTTCATCTTAAATCCTTCAGAGATGTCTTGGATCGTTCTATTGCTGAGAACAGCTAAGCTGTTCACAACTGATCATGTTACACTACTGCTGTTACTTTGCATACAGTACATTTCACTTTGCATCAGCCCATGCAAATCTTTCCAGATTTTTCTGAGAGCATCCTGCTTATCAATTCTTACAGTACAATAGTATTCCATCATAATCACATACCACAACTTGTTCAGCCATTTCCCAATTAATGAGCATCTTCTCAATTTCTAATTCTTTACCCCCAGAAAAAAGCTGCTATAAAGTTTTTTGTACATATAGGTCCTTTTCCTTTTTGGTTTTGATCTCTTTTCGGATAAAGAGCAAGTAGTGATATTGTTAGGTCAAAGGGTATGCATGGTTTTATAGCCCTTTAGGTATAGTTCCAAATTGTTCTACAGAATGGTTGAATCAGTTCACAATTTCACCAGCAGTGATTAATGTCTCATTTTTCCCACATCCCCTCCAACATTTGTCATTTACCTTTGCTGACCTGTTAGCCAATCTAAGAGGTATGGGGTAGTACTTCAGAAATGTTTTAATTTATGTTTCTCCAATCAATAGTGAGTTAGAGTATTTTTTCATATGGCTATAGATAATTTTGATTACTTCATCTGAAAACTGATCATATCTTTTGATCATTTATCGATTGGGAAATGACTCTTATAAATTTGACTCAGTTCTCTATATGTTTGAGAAATGAGGCCTTTATCAGAGAAACTTGTTTTGAAAATTTTTTTCACAGTTTGTTGCTAACTGTATTTCCCTCTATCCTATCCCCCCATTTATTCTATTTTCTCTCCTCTTTTACCCGATCCCTCCTCAAAAGTGTTTTGCTTCTGACTATCCCCTCCCCTAATCTGCCCTCCCTTCTATCACCTCCCCACCTTCTCTTATCTCCTCCCCCTCCTACTTTCTTGTAGGGTAAGATAGATTTCTATACCCAATTGAGTGTGTATGTTATTTACTCTTTGAGCCAATTCTGAGGAGAGTAAGGTTCACTCACTTACCCTCACTTCCGCCCACTTCCCCTTCACTATAAAAGCTTTTTCTTGCCTCTTTTATGTGAGATAATTCACCCCATTCTACCTCTGCCTTTCTCTTTATCCCAGTACATTCCTCTCTCACCCCTTAATTTCATTTTTAGATATCATCCCTTCATATTCAACTCACACCTGTGCCCTCTGTCTATATATACTCCTAATTGCCCTAATAATGAGAAAGTTCTTATGAGTTACAAATATCATCTTCCCATGTAAGAATGTCCTTTATGATTTCTCCTTCCTGTTTACCTTTTTATGCTTCTCTTGAGTCTTGTTTTTGAAAGTCAAATCTTCTACTCAGCTCTGGTCTTTTAATCAAGACTACTTGAAAGTCCTCTATCTCACTGAATGTCCATTTTTTCTCCTGAAGTATTATACTCAGTTTTGCTAGGTAGGTGATTCTTGGTTATAATCCTAGCTCCTTTGCCTTCCAGAATATCATATTGCAAGCCCACCGAACCTTTAATGTAGAAGTTGCTAAATCCTGTGTTATTCTGACTGTGGCTCCACTATACTTGAATTGTTTCTTTCTGGCTGCTTGCAGTATTTTCTCCTTGACCTGAGAACTCTGGAATTTGGCTATAATATTCCTGGCAGTTTTCATTTTGGGATCTCTTTCAGGAGTTGATTGGTGGATTCTTTCAATTTCTATTTTACCCTTGGGTTCTAGAATATCAGAGCAGTTTTCCTTGATAATTTCCTGAAAGATGATATCTAGGCTCTTTTTTTTTATCATGGCTTTCAAGTAGTCCAATAATTTTTAAATTCTCTCTCCTGGGTCAATTTTCCAGGTCAGCTGTTTTTTCAAAGAGATATTTCACATTATATTCTATTTTTTCATTCTTTTGGCTTTGTTTTATTGTTTCTTGATTTCTCATAAAGTCATTAGCTTCCATTTGCTCTATTCTATTTTATTTTGCAAGGCAATCTGGGTTAAGTGACTTGCCCGGGGTCACACATCTAGTGAGTATCATGTGTCTGAGGCTGGATTTGAACTCAGGTCCCCCTGACTTTAGGGCTGGTGCTGTGTCCACTGCACCACCTAGCTGCCCTCTTCCATTCTAATTTTTAAGGAATTATTGTTTTTCAATGAGCTTTTGGAACTCCTTTTCCATTTGGCCAGTTCTGCTTTTTAAGACATTCTTCTCCTCACTGCCTTTTTACATCTCTTTTACTATTTGACCTAGTCTGTTTTTAAGGTGTTATTTTCTTCAGTATTTTTTTGTGTCTCCTTTACCAAACTCTTGACTTGTTTTTCATGATTTTCTTTTTTTTTTTAAGTCAGTTGGAGTTAAGTGACTTGCCCAGGGTCACACAACTAGTAAGCGTCAAGTGTTTGGTCTGAGGCCGGATTTGAACTCAGGTCCTCCTGACTCCAGGGCCGGTACTCTATCCACTAGGCCACCTAGCTGCCCCTTTTCATGATTTTCTTGCATCACTCTCATTTTTCTTCCCAAATTTTCATCTACTTCTCTTACTAGGTTTTCAAAATCCCTTTTGAGCTCTCCCATGGCCTGAGACCAATTCATATTTTTCTTTGAGGCTTTGGATGTAGGAGCTTTGACTTTGTTGTCTTCTTCTGAATGTGTGTTTTGATCTTCCTCGTCACCCTACTAACTTTCTATAGGCAGAGTTTTTCCCATTGTTTGGTCATTTTCTCAGCTTATTACTTGACTTTTAATTCTTTGTTAAAGTAGCTTTCTGCTTCCGGGGTGGGGGGAGGGTGGGGCGGGGTGGTGCACTGTCCCAGGCTTCAGGGGTTTTGACCAGCTGTTTTCAGATATACTTCTAGCAACCTGTAAGTTTTCAGTGTTTCCAAGGTGGTATGATCTAAGGATGTTTCAATCTGCATTCAGATACTCCTCCCCTGACCTGTGCTCTGGTCTGTGAGTGATCACAAGGACTTTTTTTCTGCCCTGGAATTGTGAGGAGGATCCCCTCTCCACTGCTGCCACAAGCTCTGCTATGCTAATGCTCCTCCTCATCCCCGGACTGCCACCCAGGACTGCAACCTGGATCCAAGTATGGGCAAAGCAACAGGTTCCTGCCTCAGTGCTAGCAAAAAGACCCCTGCAATCTCCTTCTGACCAGTTGTTTGACCCCCTTACCACCTGTGGGCTGAGAGCTCCAGGAACAGCCACTGCTGCTGCCACTGCTGATTCAGTCAGTCCCAAGGCCTGCTCTTGGTTTGCTGCGGCCAAGGGTGTGCTGGACTATACTCCACTGTTACCTTGGTGCGACAGACCTTCCCTGCTGACCTTCCAAGTTGTCTTGGGCTGCAAATTTGTTTCACTCTGTCTTTTTGTGGGTTCTGCTGCCCTAGAATTTATTTAGAATCATTTTTAAAGATATTTGGAAGGGTTTGGGGGAGAGCTCAGGCTAGTCCCTGCCTTTACCAGAGTACTATCTTGGCTCCACCTCCCCAGTAGATCCCTTTGGCGGTCTGATGAAGCTTATGAACCCTTTTTCAAAATACTTTTCAAAAATAATTGAAGGAAAAGCTAAACTTCAGTTTGAGCTTAATAAAAAAAAATTAACCCATCTATGTTCACAGACCACCCTCTCTCCTCTAAAATCTATCTCAGGTTAAGAATCACTAATCCAGTTACTCGATCAACAGACAGGACAATTTATCAAATATGCTAAGCTGCTGGGCTTACCCAGAAAAGCAAAAACAGTACTTACCCTCAAGGAACTCATATTCAAATAGGAAAGACAACAAGCAATGATGTAAATACAAGATATACTCAGGGTAAATTGAGGGAAATCTGAAAGGGAAGGTATTAGGAGTGGCGATTGTGGTGGGAACTGGACTCTTGAAGAAAGCAACATTTGATCTGAATCTTGAAGGAAGCCAGGGAAGTAAGGAGACAGAACTAAGGAGGGAGAGCCTTCCAGGAACGGGGGGAGGACGACGACCAGGGAAAAGGCATGAAGCTGGGAGATGGAGTAGCTGTAACATAGTGTTTATGGAGGGGAATAAAGCATAAAAGGACTGAAAAGGCACAAAGGGGCCAAACATGAAAGGCTGTAAAAACTGAACAGAGGGTTTTATATTTGACTTGGTAGGTGATAGGGATTTATTGAGGAGTGATCTAGTCAGACCTCTGTTTTAGGAAGATCAATTATGCATCTGAGTGGAGGATGGACTGAAACAGAAGAGACTTGTAGCAGGCTGATCGACCGGCAGGGGATTGCGGTAGTTCAAGTGTGAAGTGACACTGCCCCAGAGTGAGGGCACCGTCAGAGGAGAGAAGGGGACACGTACCAAAGATGCTGCTAACACAGAAATAACAAGACTTCACAACAGACTAGATAAGTCTAATTTGTGCCCTCCTTTACTCAATTCTAAATTGCCTGGTGCCTACCAGACTCTTTCTCCCTTCTTTCTCCCTCTCTCTCTCTCTCCCTTCCTTCCTTCCTTCCTTCCTTCCTTCCTTCCTTCCTTCCTTCCTTCCTTCCTCCCTCCCTCCCTCCCTTCCTTCCTTCCTTCCTTCTCTCTCTCCTTCCTTTCCTTCCTTCTTTCCTTCTTTCTTTCTTTCTCTCTCTCTTTCCTTCCTTCCTTCTTTCTTTCCTTCCTTCCTTCCTTCCTTCCCTCCTGGATATGTGGGGTTACTATAAGTGAGGAGTGAAGGTTGAAAGCCTGGGTATCTGGGAAGATAGTGATGTCCTCAATAGTGAAAGTCTAATCTTCTCTCCATCCTAAACTGCTTATGGTGGGGAATAAAGCATAAAAGGACTGAAAAGGCACAAAGGGGCCAAACATGAAAGGCTTTAAAAGCTAAACAGAAGGTTTTATATTTGATTTGTTAGGTGATAGGGAGTCATTGGGTACTGCCGTTGGCAGTATACTGCCAGATACTCCTGTTTCTACTAAGATGTTCTACCAGCCCATCAAACCTGGCATGTTTCAGAACTGAACTCCTTATCCTTTCCTTTCTATCCCTTGCTCTTCAACAACAACCCAACCAGAGGCCATCCAGTTTCTACTTGAACAACTTCAATACTTTGAACACAGGTCTTCTTGACTTGGAGGCCAAATCTATCCACTATTCAATACCACCTCTCCTTCTGTCCTCAGCATAACTCCTTATTATCTAATAGAAATTACCTCTAATAAAGGTATTTCATCAATGAGCTACATCCAATTAGAAACTGAAACCAAGGCATGACTGATGTTCCATAATCAAAAGTGTGTGATAGAAACTAGGATAAAGGATTATAGATTTAGAACTGGAAGAGATCTTAAAGGCCATCAACTCCAATCCCCTCATTTTACAGATAAGGAAAATGAGGCACAAAGAAGTTAAGTGATTGTTTAAGATCATACAACTAGTAAGTGTCTTAAGTAAAATTTGAAATCAGGTCTTCTTGACTTCAAGACTGATACTCATTTAATTACACTTCCATTTCTACCATGTACATAGTGCTTTAGTGTTGGTAGTGCAGAAGGCTCACTGGTCCCAAGGGAGATAACAAATATGACCAAAAAGCTCTACTTCTGCAAACTGTGGTTCCCAAGGAATCTTTGTGTAGCATATGTCCTTGCAGTTCATTAAAGCCCCCACCAAAAGTGCCATTGGGATCCAAAAGAAACTGTCTTTAAAATCAGACTGTCAGGAATTCTATCCAACCTTTAGCAGATTCATAGAAAAATAAAATAAAACCAAAGTATTTGTTAAGGATTGAAGCTTGGGTAGAGAGTTTTCTTTCAAGAGACTTCACTTTCTTCTGTCCACATCTCTTTTTTTTGCTAGAATTAGCAAAAGCAGCAATCATTAAAAGTTAATGTTTATCTTCTCATGAAATACACATTTGCAAAGTTACAAAATATAGCTGTTTTTATAATCTGCTCTACACTGACCATAAACCGTTCAAAAGGTAAGAAATGCCCAAATGCCTTTTGTTGTATCTTATTTTTAGCAGGGTTTAATGGAGAGGGCACTGAGCAAGGACGCTGGGATTCTTAGGCTATTCTTGCTACATTTATATATAGCCTACTTCCTCAGAGGGATTTCACAGGTTTTAAAAACAAGTTATTAATCTTAGCAATACCCTCATTGTAAAATGGGGAGGAAAAAGGAAGAGAAGGTTGGATCCAAATGAAAAGCTTAGTAACAGGCTGTCTTTCTCCTTTCTTTCCTCTCTAAATATCAACCCCTAGGGAAAGGGACCACTTGGGGACATCTAGGAGGTAGAGTTGGAGAGAGGGCTAAAAATAAGAAAGCCAAAGAAAGGGGTCTGTTTCTATGGTTCCAAAACAATTCAATTGACCTAGAAAAAAATCAATCAATTCAACAGAAAATTTAGTCCAATTGGCTATTTTGGCATCAGGCTATATAACATTATAATACCTATGACAGTATCAAGTATTTAATAAATATTTGAACGCAAGCTTCTTAAAGTAGGGACTTGCATTTTGTCTTTCCTGGGCAGCTAAACGCAGTAGATACAGTGTTGGGCCTGAAACCAGGAAGACTTGAATTCGAATCTGGACTCAGGCGCTTAATAGCTGTGTGACCTTGGGCAAATCTTTTACCTTCTCTCTGCCTTAGTTCTCTCCACTATGCAATGGGATTAGTAATAGCGCTGACAAAAAATTGTTAATATAAAGACATAAATTGTTAATACCAAACATAATATGGACTGCCACTCCCTTAAATGAGCCTTGTAATGTCAGAATTTCAGTAATGTCCTTACATTCCTACTCTTAAGATACTCTTGATTAAGTTGAGCTAAACCAGTTCTAGGTCCCCTCCTCCCCACCCAGGGACTTCCCCTTGTGGGGGAGCTCAGCTCAAGCTGAATCTCAATTTCTAGTGTCCTTGCTTCCTTCCCTTGGGATTCGTGGCATAAAGGGCTAAACAGCCAAAATGAAGTGACTTTTCTTGCCCAGACTGCCAAGGGCCACTGGGGTCTCATGACCAGGCCTTGCTATCTCATAATGTCTCCTTCACCTCTCCTCCTAAAACTATAAAAACTTTTTCATGGGTCTCTTTGTTTGGGAAAATCCACTGGATATCCCCAAGGGTGGCAGATTGGGTATCCTCTTATTTCAGTTAAAGAAATTTTATTCCTTAACTGATGGTTTTTATTTATTTCAGGACTTGATAACACCTACCTTACAGGGTTGTTGTGAGTCTCAAATGAGATCATATTTGTTAAGCTCCTGGCACACAGTAGAAACTTAATAAACGCTTGTTCCCTTTCCCTTCTTAGTATTTGTAGAACCTACCATAGTACTTGGCATACAGTAGGCGTTTAATAAATGTTGGTTGATTGACTGTCCATTCAATAGTCCATTGGTTGGTTGAATGACTTCTTACCATTTTGTTTGCATGCAGTCAGAAAGAATTGTTATAGTGACTCTGACAATGATTGGTGTGTGTCTGTGGATCAATTTCTCTTTGCCTCCAACGATTCTGGCAGCTTATTTGGTAAAATGATGTCTTCCACTCACCTATCTCAGAGGAGCCAATGAGTGGAAACAAAAGGAGGTGATTTTCAGCTCATTATAAAGAAACACATTCCTAATATGCCCAACTTGGAAGGCACAAAGGTTGTCTTGGAGGTGCGGAAGTGAATTCCCAATGTCTTAGAGGTCTTTAAGAACAGACTTTACAAAACACCTTTTTGAGAATTTGTAGGGAAGAAGCTAACACTTATTTAGTGCTTTAAGGTTTGCAAAACACTTTTGACATCTTATTTCATTTGAATCTCACAACAACACTGAGGTAAATGCTTTTATTAACCTCATTTTACAGATGGAGAAACTGAGACTCAGAGAGCAGGAGGCAGCTAAGTGGTATAGTGGAAACAGAGCTGGACCTTGAGTCAAGAAGACTTGAGTTCAAATCTTGCCTCAGGTTCTTTACAACATGTGACCTTGGGTGAGTCACTTAACCTCTGTCAGCTTCAGCTTCTGCAACTATGAAATGAGGATAATAAAATATCATCTGCACCCCAGGGTTGTTGTGAGGATAAAATGAGATAATAATTGCAAAGTGCTTAGCGCAGTGTCTGGCAAATAATTGGCGCTATATAGATGTTAATTATCATTATTATGTTAGGCATTCTGGGTCACAAAGTGTCTAAGGCAAGATTTGAACCCAGGTCTTTCTGACTACAGGTTTAGTGCTCTATCCCCTCTGCTGCCTAGCTGCCCCTGTGTCACTCTCACCTCAGATGAGGTTTGGGCTACAGGACCTCCATCATTCTTAGGTTGTTATAATAGTTAGGGACCACCAAATCCCTTCAATGTAAGATGTTTTAGCATAGCATTTGGAATCAAAATTAAGTTCAGAGAAGAATCTCTGTGCTGAAAACTGTTGTTGTGCAGGAAAACACCGTATCTCTTCTGTTTCCTAATCATAAAGCTTTCTTCTCTATAAATGGATATATCTATAAATGGGTATATTCATTGAAAGTGAGTTTTTCTGACTGAGCTGTTTCCAGTGACACATTCCAGAAGCAAGAATCTCAAGGTCTGTTTGTCTGAACAGAAACAAGAGAGAGGAAGTTAGGAAGGGAATGATTTAGTCAGGAAGAGAACGATTTAGTAAAACAAAACAAAATAAGCCCAAAAAAAAACCCCTCAAGGAACACAGGATCCCTTTGTATATACAGCAAGGTTTAAGTTTTTGTCTTGGCCAAGAATGATGGACAAAGGCCTCTTTCTTCTAGGAGCACACCACAATAGTTTTACTGCTGAGTTGAGCTGACCAGACCTTAAATTTGACCAAAATCAGGACAAGGCATTTGTGAGCTTTAGACAAAATTTGAAAACTACATACCATGCCCACTCCCCCAGTGAAAGCATGAATGAAGTTTCACCTCTCAAAAATCATGTATTTCCAGAGCAGCTAGGTGGCGCAGTGGATAGAGCACCGGCCCTGAAGTCAGGAGGACCTGAGTTCAAATCTGCCCTCACACCAAATACTTGACATTTACTAGCTTTGTGACCCTGAGCAAGTCACTGAACCTCAATTGCCTAAAAAAAATCATATATTTCAATGTAGAAAATTGTATACACAGTAACAACTGACATTTGTATAACGCTTCAAAGACAGCAAAATGATTTTTCTCATTTTTAAGTATCATAACTACATTCAGCATAGTAAGTACTATTATTAGTATTATTACTCTATGCCCATTTCATAGATGAGGAAACCAAGTCTTAGAGGGGTTTAGTGACTTGCCCATTGTTGCACAGCTAATGTGTCAGGGGTAGGATTTGAGCATAGCTTTTCCTAATTTCAAGGCCATTGCTCTATTCATTCCTTCATTTGTGAAAGAGGTACAGTTGCAAATTGGGATCAATACACTATAGGCAAAAGCATGAAGTAGGAAAGGTTTTGTTCTTGCATCCTTTCATTTTCTTGTTCAGCTCTTCTTTGAATTCCGGAAGAACTGAATGCACCCTTTCCTTTTTCCATTACAACAGAATCTTGCTTTCTCAGCTTGCCATCACAGATGGATTGTTGACAGTCCTAACTAACATGCCAGCTGATAATGTGTTACTTTTCCGAGAACCCGAAGAGATGCAGCTAAGTGAGATATACGGGTCAGGCTGTTAAAGGTTGAGCAGCACATTCACGACAGTTTGATCTGTGTAAGAAATAGTAGAGAACTGGCCCTGGAATCAGAAAGCCCTGGGTCCAAGTCTTGACTCTGATTCTAACTAGTTTATCTATTATGGGCAAGTCACACAAACTCTAAGGCCACTTGCAAGGATTATAGATTACAGAGCTAATCTGCGTTGGTAGAGAGTTTTCAAAACAGAAGTTTCCTATGTGGTAAACCAAAAGGTTTTCAAGAATCAAAGGTATGAACTTCTGATGATGAATTTTAAATGCCTTCGTAGCTTGGTTGGGAAGATATTATGGGGGCAGAGAGGTCTACTCAGCAACCATCAAATCATAGTAAATACGCAATGACCTATTCTACCGAGAGGTAAAGTCATCTTTCTCTTCTGTTATCACAAAGACATAGCCACTGAGAAGACTCCATGGTACAATGTTCACAGGCCTGGGAATTTCAACTTTTTGTTGTTGTTGTTCAGTAGTTTTATTCATGTAGGTTTCCCCAAATCAAGTAAGACCAATTTAGTGCATCTCTCCCCTTCCTGCCCTCTTCAACTTCACGAGAGACAGAGCTTTTCAGACTCATGGGGAATTATCTTTGGAATAGCCTCTCACAGCTTTATAACTAGAAGGGAATCATAGACCTCTGAGAGAAATGATTATTTCTCTCTTGTATTAATAAGTAATTATTGAATCAGGACCAAGGTTTTCTCCTTTTCTGCTTCCTCATCCAGAAATCAACCAGTGTGGGAAATCTTTCTCAAAGACTGACTGAAGATCTAATCAAAGACAGTAAAAGAAATTCTAAGTTTAGGCTGAAGGATGGGTTTTGTTCAGTGTGTTTACTCAGACAGGCCTGGGTAAATGGGGATTCTCCCTTTTGTCAGACAGGTGATATGGAAATTGACGTCCCTTTGACCAAGATTTGGATGCTCAGGGTAATGCACCTCAAGACCCTCATTGTAATATGACCCACCTCTCATAATATTCACTCTCTCATTGTTAACCAGAGTTAATTGACACCTTCAGGAACACCTGCTCTTCCAAGGGCACATAAACTGTAAGCTCACCACCATCAGGGGGTCTTTGGCATTTGAGAGTACCACTGACCTCTGACCTCTTTTATTAAAATGCTAGCATTATTAATAAAATTATTAAATTACCTAGAAACTATGTCTCTCAAACTTTTTTAAATATCCTTCCCTCCTCTCCTCACCAACACGCTGATAAATACAGCACCCTATGTGTTTGCTCATTTTCTGTTTCTTATCATACAAAGTCAATGATGACTTTTTAATTGTCTTTCCAATCATCAGCATGGTACCTACTAGTAAATTACAGAAGCCGCACTGTTATAGAGGAAAGAATACTGGACTTGGACTCAGAAAAGCAAGATTCAAGTCCTGGGTCTGACACTTCTCACATGTGGACAAGTCAGGTATACTTTCTGATTGTGAGTTTCCTCAACTACAAAATGAGAATGATTATACCTGCCCTGTCTACCTCACAGGCTTGTGAAGAAGGAGGTACTTTCCCAATAGTAGAGCCACATATGCAGACATCCTTCTCTGATGCCTCAGTGTGGTGTGGACTTTCTCAAAGGCCAAGCTTTAGAAGACCTATCTAAGCTAGAAAGGTTTCAAATATACACTTAGTGACATCTACCACCCAGGACCCAATCTTCAGAGGGTTGTGAATTTTTCAACCACAGCAACACTCACGGACCACTTATTACTAAGTTTCAGAGTGGTTGCTATCTTCATTGATGGAGAGACTACCCACATTGATGAAATCATTGAAGTAAAACTGTAAATGGGAGTTATCATCATTTGGTTATGTCTACTTTTAGAGACTGACAGCAGGCAGAACTTGTTCTCTCTTCAATACAGGTACAAGTCTGCCTCCTAGTCGAGGGGCAGATGGATGCCGTTCCCTTCTCTGTATCCATGAAAGCTTTAAGTTATAAACTGACTAAGTGTGCATATACACCATTGTCTTCTACTGGTCACCAGACAAAAGTCAAGTATACTTGGACCCTTCCCTTTAGGCTCATATAGTGTATTTCAGGGATCATAATCATTTGTTTGATAACACAGGGACTAGTTCCTCAATTTTTACATATCCCAAGTTCTCCATTCATCAAATGGGAAAACTACCCTCAGATTCTTATTCCACTCTCAGGGATAATATCCTGAAATTAATGTGTGTTTAAAACTGTAAAAATGTATTCAAATTCTTTCTATTTAGGTTACTCTTAGAGTAATACAATTAATAAATGAATTATTGAAGAGAGTTTGCTAAATTTGACAGATTCTGGACTTCTTAAAGAGAGAAAGATGAGAGAGGCATAGAAGGCGGGAGGAATGGGAAGACAACTGGTTAGAACTGGAAACCGAGGATTCTGTGCAGTTTAGAGCCATGCGGGAGGTCAATCACATGTTCCTGTGTTAGTCTACTTCTCCAACTTCTCTAGGGTTCTGTATTTGAAGAAGACAAAAATTGAGGAAGCCAACCAAAGGACATGAAAAAAAAAAAAGAATGTGGTCTCTGCCTACCACAGTCAGTATTCTTGGGGATTATTCTTTGCTAAGAAACAAAGGTAAATTTTGAAAAGAAAAAAACGTGGTGAAAGGGCAAATGAATTGTACCATAGGACAGTGGAAAGATCATTGGCTGTAGAGTTAAAGGACCTGGATTCCAATCCTGTTGATGATGCTTAATTACTCGCATGAACTTTGGCAATTTTCTTCATGTGTCCAGGCCTCAGTTTCCTCATGTGTAAAAATGAAGAGGTTAGTCTAGACAGCCTCTGAGGTCCCTTCAAGCTGTAGAACTATGATTCTACAAATCCTCGGGATGACGCCCAACCCGGTGTTGTATCTTCCACGTAGATAGCAAAGTAAAAAACAAAACAAAAAACCTCAAACGACCCAAAAAGCCATCGCAGGATAGATTCCCCAGCTGCTCTCTTATCAAATGAAAAATAAAGCGATTATCGAACGGTCTCTTCCAACACAGGCTCTTCTTTAGTCCTTCCTCATCCAGTCATTTATTAAGCACGTGTGCCTTCGTCTGGGAGCATACAGATATCCTAGCACCAGGCGAGAAGCTCGGGGGAAAACATTCATTTCTTATATAAAATAACTCTGTTTTGTTTTGTTTTGTTTTTACAAAAGTTGTATTTTGTCTACATTTCTGGGAAAGGAATGACCTTCAATAAATAGCTTCCAGCCTGTTGGGAAAATGGAGATTTATGACGGCAAGTGGAAGGAGCGGAGGGCAGAGGAGAGTGATTTAGAGGAGATTCAGACCAAGACCGAGGCTGTCCTGACCCTGTGACGTTCGCGCGGTATCATTGGTTATCTTACAGAGGCTGCTGACGTTCCGGTGGTCCCCGTGTCATGGGTAATGGGATAGGTTTGTTAACACCAGCTCGGAGTGGAAATGTACTGCTTGGCTCGGTCAGAGCTGTCAGAGCTAAAGAGGTCTGAATCAGCCTTGTACTGTTCCACACCCCGTCTCTATCCATGCATATTCCAAAAGACAAACAACGACACACAGACAGTTCATGTTGCCAACTTGCCCCAAAGGGCAAATGTCCTCTTTTGAATGTTATTTATTCTAAACACAATTGGCTGGACTCACGTATAGAATGGGATGGAAAAGCATTTATTAGACACCTAATATGTGCTAAGCACTGAGGATACAAATAGAAATTAGAGCAGTCCCTGCTCTCAAGGAACCCACAATCTAACTAGGGGAGCCAACACACGAAGAAGGGCTCCTATTAGTATTCAGTTCATGGCAGATAGAAAGGCTAGGTAGTGTTTAGTTTCTGGCAGGAAAAATAGCAGGGCTAATGGCAAGGCTGTGAGCACCTCGGGGGAGAAATGGACAGATGGTCCCCTAGCAGGAGAAGAATGGGTGAGAATGGAATGGGGCTTGAAATACCTCCAGCAGAGGTGGGGCAGGGGGTTCAGCATCCAGCCGGTAGTGACTATCATAAGCATATACTTTGTATTCACTTAAATGTATATATTTTTCACCCCTGCCTCCACTAGAATACAAATTCTTTGAGGCTAGAAACTTTCATTTTTTTGTTTATTTTTATTGCATTCCCAATTCCTAACACAATTACGACACATAAAAGCTGTGATTTCCCTGGTTTAGTGAACTCCCTCTACCAGTGATAGTCCCTTTTGAATAAATGTATAGATGTGACTGGCAGTGGGCTGGATGCTAAGGAATAAAAGGTTCAAAGCAACATAATCCCTACCACTTACTCCTCGTGTGACCACTGGCAAATTTGTTAACCTCCTTGGACCTCAAATGCCTGATCTGTAAAATGGGGAGATTAACCTAGATATCAGTCCTTTGAGCTCTAAATCTAAGGAGCCTAGGAGAAGGAATTCAATTAGACATTAGTGAAGTTAATACATGCATGGCATAAAAGAGGTAGCTAACATTTATAAAATGTTTTCTATATGCCAGGTAGTATGCTAAGCATTTTATAATTATTATTTCATTTGATCTTCATAATAACCCAGCAAGGTAGGTGGTACTATTATCCCCATTTTGTAGATGGGGAAATAGGTTAAGTGACTAGCCCAGAGTCATGCAAGAAGTAAGTGTCTAAGGCCAGATTTGAATTCAAGTCTTCCTGACTCCAGGCCTGGCAGTGTATCTACTCTACCACCTAGTATCATATACACAAATGCATGAGGATATGCAAATGTAGAAAAAGATCAGGAATAGCTAATAGTACAATTTGACTGGCTTCTATGTATGTGAAATGAAGGAGTATGAAATAAAGCTAGAAAAAAAGATTGGAACCAATTGTAGAGGACCTTAAAAGTCAGCCTAATAAGTTAATATTTTATCCTATAAAGAATAAGGAGCTAATGTTTAACAACTGACTCTGAGGGGGGAAAGTACAAATAATACACAAATTTTTATCTGCATTATTAATATTTTCTCCATCAGTTTAAGTCTAGACAATCAACAAAACAATAAAATTGAGCCCTGATTTGTAGTGCTTGCCAATTTCTGAAGTGTAAGTGCTTACATTGAAAATTTAACAATCAGCTCTCATGACTAATATAAATTGGCTCTAGAATACGTCCACATAAATATATATCTTAAATCTCTAAGAATACCTCCATTCTTATTTATCAATCTCTTTTGTGTTTATATCACTTCCCTTCTTCAAAGTTGTTGTTTAGTTGTTTCAGTCACATCTGACTCTTTGTGACCCCATCTGGGGTTTTCTTGATAAAGATACTGGAATGGTTTACCATTTCCTTTTCCAGCTCATTTTATAGATGAGGAACTGAGGCAAACAGAGTTAAGTGATTTGCCTAGAGTCAGATAGCTAATAAGTGTCTGAGGCTGGATTTGAACTCATGAAGATGAGTCTTAATTCCAAGCCCAGTGTTCTATCTATTGTGCCACCCAGCTGTTCTTCCTCAGATTTTATAACAAAAGGAGGTAGGGGGCAAGCAGTTCAGCAAAACTAACCCACGCATCAAATGAGTCTGAATTCTATGAAATGTCCTACACCTATAGTCCTCCACCTCTGCAGAGCAGAGAGGGAGCACATCCGTGTTATTCACAACATAAGAATAATGAAAAAAAATAATAATTAAATGCCCTAGAACCTAATACTTGGCTATCCTTGGGCTTGCACTATTAGACTCTCATAATGAGGGGCCAAAACTCCCTTGATGGGATGGATGGACTTGAATTGTCCTGAATTCGATTTGATAATGAATAGTGACAGAGGAAGGAGATTATGGAAAAATGAAAAGTGATGGCCAACATTCAGCTGCTTCCTCAGAGTAAACTAACAGAAAGACAAAACCTTGTGCAAGACATTCTCACATCATTTAACCCCTCTGGGCCTCAGTTAGTGAGTTTTCCTTTGGTATAGTTTATTAATCTTTTTTGTGTGTGTCACGGACCCCTTTGATATCCTGGTGAAGCCTATAGACCCCTTCTAGAATAATGTTTTTAAATGCATACAGAAAAATGTATGGAATTGCAAAGGAAACCAATTATATACAATTATAAAAATATTTTTTAAAAAGTTCATGGACCTTAGGTTAAGAACTACTTTAGCATTTAGGTTTGACTAAACGGCTGCAGAAATTCCTTCTAAAGAGCTCTCAAATTCTGTGATTTGGTAAAACAGTTTTCCTCATCTATAAAATGAAGGGTTTGGAACGGATAACATCTGCGATGACCTTATCCAACTTTTCCATTATTCTAGCTTGTCAAGATCTTTTATGGATCCTGACTTTGACTTCTCCTGCCTCTTTCTAACTCTATCCCCATCACATACCCATCAACAACAGTAATAAGATGCCAGCCATTTAGAGTAAATTATTCCCCTATGCAGTCAGAACTCTGCCCTCAGACATACTGAAGGTCCTCTTATCCTCAAACCGGGAGTATTTGTATTCATGACTATATCACAAGTGATAACTTAGTCTTCCCGGCACGTGCAGCTGTGCTTAGACAAGTCTCCATGCCATCTTTCGCATGTTTTAGCTTTTTTTGCAAAATGAGCTCAACCCCATGAAAATCTCAACCCTCTGAAGACACTTCAGAACAGCCAGTTTGAAGTCACCAAGGCTATTTTCAGCTTCTCAAGCTGTCTTTGATTGAAGTCTGCTAGAAGTTGGAGCCAGCAGTTCACTTTGGTTTCTTGGCTTACTGTTTCTGTTAACAGACCAGGAGCTACTTCTGACCTCTTAGAAAGTATTTTGGAAACTACAGAAAGATCATAAGATCATAGATTTGGATTTGGAATGGATCTTTGTGGTCATTTAGTCCACTCTTTCCACACTTTCATTTCACAGATAAGGAAACAGAGGCTTATAAGGTTAAGCAGTTTGCCCAAAGTCACATAGGTAGTAAATGGAAGGTCTGTGATCAGAACCCAGGGTTTCTGACTCCCAATCCATTGATCTTTTGACTATACCAAAGAAAAATAATAGAAAATGAATTAATCGTTCATCTCAGGTGACCTGCGAGAAAGCATTTCCTTTAAATATTATTTTTTACTTACAATTGGTTATGGTCACCCTTTTGATTTATTTAGACAAACCAATAGAATTGTCTGAAAAGAGCTCCTGAGATGGGTAGGTGAGATTTGAACCACAAAATCTTATGAAACATTTGATCACTAAATCCTTTTTCCAAAGCCTCAGGGAACAGAGTCAAACTGTGAATTCAGTGAGGTGGTCCAACAACATACTTAGGTTTTTATGAAAAGAACACACTTGGGCCTAAGGCTTACATCCATTTTCAATATTCTCTGTTCTTCAAGAGGGTGAGCTCATAAACCAGCCCCTTCAGATATGAGAGAAAGGTAGTGTAATAGACATCTGGATTACTGAATTTGAGAATCAGGGCTCATCAGATGGTGAGGATCATAGATTTGTGGTTTGCGTCTTAAAAACGTACCTTTCCAAGAGTTCAGCAACTTGAAGTCTGGGCATTCTCAATTTCATTCCTCCAGTTCAGAAAATATTATGGTAGCAGGAGTAGAGTTTACTAGTTTTCTCCTTAATAACATAAATATGGCTATCAGAAAGAACTTTGGCCTCAAGTCACTGACAATTTTTAGCCAATTGGAAAAGAAAGTATGAGTCCAATTTATTTCCTCTTGGACATTGTAAAAACATTGTATGAGAAATACAAATCTTCCCCATCTGACAAACTTGTAATCTGATCTCTGTCTTGCAGAATGTTCATTGGTTGGATATGTTGTACCCAAAAAAGTCATATACTCCAATCATACCAAGGGTCTGATTTAATACAACAGAAGTTGGGAAATGAAAAAATGAAAAAAAAAATCCCGGTCTGTTCTGTAGTCGTGGCATTTTGGAGGGATTCAAATGATTTCATTTGGGCTTTGAGAGATTTGCTATTTAGATCAGACTACAGGAGATTTCTTCTAGGTCTAGATCTATGATCTTATGAACTTTCTCAACACTTAAAAAATAAGTAAATATTTTTCAAGTACAAAGAAAGAGAGATTAATAAGGATATAAATGAACTCTTCAGTTAATATGCAGCAATGACTGAGTGGGAATTTTCTATACCTGGAACAAACAGTATAGATGAAATATGAAAAAAATGGCAAGAATATTCCACTTTGAGTGGTCTTATCTGCTGCCTGCACTTATGTAAATAAAATAGAGATCCCTTATTTCCATAGGGGAAATTATTTCCAGTCTTGTACCTGACTTCTCTCCAGCTACATACACCCAATTTAGCAGGGTGGATGAATTAGCAGAAAGAGCCAGGCAAGTCATTAACAAATCATTAACAACAACAACACCAACTTTCACTTTCTGGAAATAATTTGGCCAAAAGAGAAAATCTGTCACACCCTCTGTATTTTGGTTTCCTGAATTTCACCCTTAATTTTGAACTCTAATCAGTACCAGCTTGCCTATTGATCTCCAGCCTTGAATATTGGAGCCCCACAGTTTCTCTGGCAACAGATCTGACCTGTTCTTTGGATTATGTTTGTTTTCCTCCCATATTGAGCCTTACTACCCCTTTCTCAGGTGAATTATGAATGTCCCCCACCCCAGGATTTCCCTAATTGTTGCTGGTCTTCTTTTACAGGGAACCTGATAAAAGAGTTCAAGTGACAACAGAAAGACAACTTGCACTGTTATTATTCCTTCCCCCTTCCACTTAATAGTATTTTATTTTTTCCAACTACATGTAAAATAATTTTCAACATTCACTTTTATAAGATTTTGAGTTCCATTTTTTCTCCCTCCCTGTTCTCCCCCCATCCCAAGACAGCATGCAATCTGATATAATCTATGCTTGTAAATCATATTAAACATATTTACACATTAGTCATGTTGTGAAAGAAGAATCAGAAAAGAAAAAAACACAAGAAAGACAAAACAAAAAAAAAAGAGAAAATAGTATGCTTCAATCTGCTTTCAGACTCTATAGTTCTTTCTCTGTATGTGGAATAGCATTTTCCATCATGAGTCCTTTGAAATTGTCTTAGACTCAGGGGAAGGTAACCTGTGGCCCCTTTACTCGAAGTTTGAATTCAGTCAAAAGACCACACCTGAGGACTTAGAGGGCCACATGTGACCTCAAGGCCACAGGTTCTACACTCCTGTGACTTAGATCATTGTATTGCTGAGAAGAGCTAAGTTTATTGAAGCTGGTCATCTCACAATGTTATTGCTGCTGTGTACAATGTTCTCCTGGTTCTGCTCACTTCACTCAGCATCAGTTCATATATGTCTTCCCAGGTTTTTCTGAAATCTACCTGCTCATCATTTCTTATGGAACAATAGTAGGCCATTACATTCATATACCACAACTTGTTCAACCATTCCCCAGCTGATGGCCATCCCCTCAATTTCTAGTTCTTTGCCACCGCAAAAAGAGATGCCATAAATATTTATGCACATATAGGTCCTTTCCCCTTTTTTGTGATCTCTTTAGTATACAGATCTAGTAATGGTATTGCTTGATCAAAAGGTATACACAGTTTTATAGCCCTTTGGGCCATAGTTCCAAATTGCTCTCCAGAATGGTTGGATTAGTTCACAACTCCATCAACAATGCATTAGTCTTACAATTTTCCTACATCTTCTCTAACATTTATCATTTTCCTTTTTTGTCCTATTAGCCAATCTGATAGATGTGAGATGGTACGTCAGAGTTATTTTAATTTGCATTTCTCTAATCAATAGTGATTTAGAGCATTTTTTTCAAGTGACTATAGATTGCTTTAATTTCTTCATTTGAAAATTGCCTGTTTATATTCTTTGACCATTTATCACTTGTGGAATGACTTGTGTTCTTATAAATTTGATTCAGTTCTCTATACATTTTAGAAATGTGGCCTTTATCAGAGACACTGACTGTAAAAATTGTTTCCTAGCTTTCTGTTCCCTTGGCTTTGTTTGTGCAAAACCTTTTTAATTTAATATAATCAAAATTATCTATTTTGCATTTCATAATGTTCTCTGTCTCTAATTTGGTCATAAATTCTTTCCTTCTCCATAGATCTGACAGGTAGACTATTCCTTGCTCTCCTAATTCGCTTATGGTATCACTCTTTATGTCTAAATCATGTACCCATTTTGACCATATCTTGGTATACAGTTTAAGATGTTGGCCTATGCCTACTGTTTTCCAGTTTTCCCAGCCATTTTTGTCAAATAGTGAGTTCTTATCCCAGAAGCTGGTGTCTTTGGGTGTAGCAAACAATAGATTACTATAGTCATTGACTATTGTGTCTTGTGTGCCCAACCTATTCCACTGATCCACCACTCTATTTCTTAGCCAGGACCAAGTAGTTTTGATGATTGCTGCTTTACAATACAGTTTTAGATCTGGTATAACTAGGCCACCTTCCCTTGCATGTCTTTTCATCAATTTCCTTAATATTGTTGACCTTTTGATCTTCCAGATGAATTTTGTTATTATTTTTTCTAGCTCTATAAAATAATTTCTTGGTACTTTGATTGGTATGGCACTGAATAAGTAAGTTAATTTAGATAGAATTGTCGTTTTTATTATATTAGCTCAGGTTACCCATGAGCAGCAGTTATTTTTCCAATTATTTAGATCTGACTTTACTTGTGTGAAAAGTGTTTTATGATTGTGTTTATATAGTTCCTGGGTTTGTCTAGGCTGGCAGACTCCCAAATATTTTATGTTGTCCACAGTTATTTTAAATGGAATTTCTCTATCTCTTGCTGCTAGGCTTTGTTAGTAATATATAGAAATATTGATGATTTATGTGGATTTATTTTATATCCTGCAACTTTGCTAAAGTTGTTAATTATTTCTAATAGTTTTTTAGTTGATTCTCTTGGATTCTCTGAGTTTATTATCATATCATCTAGAAGAGTGATAACTTTGTTTCTTCATTGGCTATTCTAATTCCTTCAATTTCTTTTTCTTCTTTTAAAGCTAACATTTCTAGAACAATATTGAATAACTGTTATTATTCCTTGCACCTCACTCAGTTTGAACACTATGAGTTCACACAAAAGATTCCCAAAGTACAATCAGCACAGTTAAAGAAGTCCCCTGGACTCTTTCAGGAACAAAGCTAGAGTCCCAGTGTTGAGTTCTTTTCCTAATCCTTTTAAGGTGAATGTCATTTAAAAAGAGATGATTCTTTAATAAAATCATTAGCCAAGCATCAGGTAAGTCAGTTTCAATTTTGCTCATTTGTATTTCTCTTCATTTGATCTTTTAAAAAATACAAGTTGCAGAGCTAGATAGCTATTTCTGTTGCCATTCCACAGGATTCAATAAAAAGTACTGGGGCTATTTACCCTCAACAATGTGAACCTAACAGAGTTGATGTTTAGTTGGAACCTAAAGACTGGAACTACATATGTTTTACTATCTTTCCTAGAGAAATGCAGGGAAGTAGAATGATATAATAGAAAGAATACAGCAACAAGACTCAGCAGACTTTAGTTCTGGTTTAGAATTACCAGGATTAGAGGCCAGAACTATTCCTTCGTCAGAACATTTGAGACGTGCCTCAGTTTCCTTATCTGTAAAATAGGAACCCTATAGTGGATGATCCCTAGGTCTCTTTTAAAACTAAAATTCTTTGATAATAGGGGGTGTCTGTGATGGAAAATTATGCTTCACAAAAGACTAAGTAAATCCCCTTGTTTTCAGAGGAATTCTGCTTCTCAAGGCCAAACTAATTTATTTAAGTAAGTTACTTAAAGAGTTAGATCTGCTTCTACTCTTGGAAAAATTACAAATTTCACTGTTTACTACAAGAATTCTCAGGAAAATCGGTGATAAGTGAGAGCAGGTGAGGTGATATATTGAGAATACTCATACATGCTTACCCGGATAACATTAGTGCAACAGCTGATTTCAACAGCTTATTCATAGCCAGGCTTGGGAAAGTATGATGCTGTCTAGATATATAAATAACACTTTGAAATTATTATGGGGGAAAATAAGACATTTGTTTAGTCAAGTAAACATTGAGAAAAAGAGTAAGAAATAATAAAAATCAATAAGAAATCTTCTTTTGAAAAAACTAGTTATGTCCAAGTACATAAAGAATTACTTTTAAAGAATGGTTAGGTCCAATAACATTTTTTTGATCTTAAAATTAAAAAGTCAGCTTATTTATAATGCTTGTGTCTTTTCCATAGGATCTTCTGTGGGCACAAGTTTAACTTCTGTTTTTGACATCATGTAAATGACTATATTTGGAAAGGTACTATAAACTAGTTCAAATTTTGGCTCTTTTGTGAATTAGTGGATGGGCCAGCATGGATGCAATATACGTTGCTGGAGGTAATGTCCACATGAGTGAAATGAATGATCTCCAGAGTGTAATGTCAAACCCAAACTGAGGCCACTAATCTATCATACATAAGGATCCCTGATAGCCACATATTGACTGAGTTTTAAAATGTAATAGTATCACTATTTTATTGTATTTTTATTTATTTCGTTAAATATTTCCCAATTACATTTTAATCTGGTTCAGGTAGCATTCAAGAATGTTGTGGGCCACATCTGGCCCAAAGGACATGTATTTGACAACTGTATCCTAGAGTATTAGAATATATGAGAGCAACTCATTTGTATTAAGGTGCTCCTATTGTTAAGGACTGGAGAAGTACAAATGTTCTCCCAATTAAAACAAAAAAAAAGAAAGCAAAGTCTGTAACTACAAATCAGTGAGCTTAATTTCAATTTCTGTCAAAATTCCATCCTGTATTATTAAAGGAATTGAAGAATGTTTAGTGAACATCTAGAAAATGAAACAGTAATCACAAAGCAGTAATTACACAAAGAACCTACGTGGTGGCTTCTTCCAGAAAAGTAGATTAAACTAATTTATTTTTTTTATAGATAAGGAACCATAAAAAAAGTTTTAATAGATTGTGAAAGTTGTGAAATTTTAGTTTACCTGGATTTCAGCAAAGCATTTAACAAAGTCTCTCATGCTATCCCTGAGGACGAAGATGGAGAAATATGAACTGGATGACATTACAGTTGGGTGCTTCATAATTTGTTCAATGACTGGAACCAAAAGTAAGTCATTAGTGGGTTGATGTCATCATGAAGAAAGATCTCTGGTGAAAATGCCTGAGGGATCTGGGTTTAGTCCTATGCTTTTTAACATCTTATCAATGACTTGGATAAAAGCATCGATTATATGCTTTCAGATGACTTGGAGCTAGGAAGGAAGGCTAACAAGTTGGATGACAGACTCAGGATCCAAAAAGATTTCAACAGTCTAGAATCCTGAATCAAGTTATATATGAAATTTAATGTGCAGAAATGTGAAATCTGATATCAATTCAGAAAATCAAATTCATTTGTATAAGAAAGAGGAAATGTGGCCAGACAGCAGTTTGTCTGAAAATAATCTGAGAGTTTTAGTGTGTAGCAAACACAATAAAGGGCAGCTAAGTGGCACAGTTTATAGAGAACTGGGACTGGAACCAGGAAGACTCATCTTTCTGAGTTCAAATCTAGTCTCAGACACTTATTAGCTGTGTGACCCTAGGCAAGTCACTTAACTCTGTTTGCCTCAGTTTCCTCAATGGTCAAAATGAACTATAGAAGGAAATGAAAAACTATTTCAATATCTTTGCCAAGAAAACACCAAATGGGACCACAAAGAGTTGGACATGACTGAAACACCACCACCACCACCAAAACACAATAAAAGTCAATAGAATGATATTGGAGCCAGAAAAGCTTATGAGAATTTAACTTTCATTAAAAGAGGCAGAATGCTCAGAGCAAGGGAGGTAATAATCTTCTGTGTTTTGTCCTTATCAGCCATATCTGGAATATTGTATTCAATTTTGGGTGTCGTATTCTAAGAAGTACTTCAATAGGCTGAATAGTATACATATTTGTACTAGAATGGTGAAAGATATCAAGATCATGCCATATGAGTATTGATTGAAGGAGCTGGTGATGTTGAGCTTGGTGAAGAGAAAACTTAGAGGGAATGTGATAGCCATCTTCAGATAGTTGAAGGAATATCATGTGCAACAAGGATTAGACTTTCTCTGCTTGCTTCCATTGGGCATAGGTGGAAGTTGCAGAAAACCACAATTTTGGTTCTATACAAAGAGAAACATTGGCATCCACAACCTGGCCCCTTTCTACCTTTCCAGTCTTCTTGCACCTTACTTTCTCCCATCCTCCCATATACTCTGTGATCCAGTTCAATGACACTGGTCTCCTTGCTGATCCTTGCACAAAACACTTCATCTTCAGAGTGAGCATCTTCACTGGCTGTTCCCCATATCCAAAACTTTCCCCCTCCTCCCAGCTGCCTCCTGACTTCTCTGGCTTCCTTCAAGTTGTAGCTAAAATTCTATTTTTTTTTTGCCTTTTCAGTCTTTTTCTCATCTTCGGTAATGCTAGTACCTGGTCACTCTGTTGCTTATTCTTTCTTAATTCCAATTTCTCCCGTATATAGCTCATCTGTACATAGTTGTTTTCACGTTGTCTCCTCCATCAGACTGGGAGCGCCTGGACACCAGTGACTGTCTTTTGACTTTCTTTGTATCCCCAGTGCTAAGCATAGTGGTCAACACATAGTAGGCACTTAATAAATGCTTATCACATGATAATAAGCACCATAAAAAGTCAGGACAATTACAATGCCCTGACTCAGGAGGAGGTGGTTTTGCTCTAAGTAGAGGTCATCAATCAAAGACTAGATGGCCACTTGTTGGGATGGTATAGAGAAGACTCTTATTCACTTGGATTGGACTTGAAAACCTCTGAGATCACTTTAGCCTCTGAAATTCTATAATTCCTAATCTCATAGCAATTCATTGACACCTTGCTATGATCTAACTATTTGTATTACTGACATAATGATCAGATCTTTCTCTCTCTATGGATCCCACCACTGCAATGGGGCTTAGAAAAAGGGGGAAGTTGTAAGAAATGATGGAGAAGATTTCAGAGAAACCTGGAAAGACATGTATGAATTGATGCAGAGTAAAGGGAGCAGAACCAGAACAATTTATATGAGGACCACAACACTGTAAAGGAAGTCAGCTTTGAAAGATTTAAGAATTCTGATCAATGCAATGACCAAACATAACTCCAGAATGTTAGTGATGAAGCATACTTCCTACCTCTTCATGTGATGGACTGACTATAGACCCACATTTTCAGACACAACTAACACATAACCATATATATATATATTTTTTGCTTGACTATGGTTATTTTTTTTAAGGAAGTAGGGTTGGTAGGGATTAATGATAGTGATTCAGAAAAAAAGAAAGAAAAGAATATCAATGAATCATTTTTTTAAATATGCAGATTATATGTGAATGACTTTAGCTATTCTCAGCAATATAATGATCCAAGACAATCCCAAAGGACTCATGATGAAAAATGCTTTCCATCTACAGAGAAAGAACTGATGTTGTCTGAATATTTTTATCTTTCTTTCTTTTTTGTTCCAATCTTCTTGCACAAAATGACTAATGTGGAAATGACAAGACTGCACATGAATAACCTATATCAGATTGCTTACCATCTCAGGGAGTGGGGAGGGGAAGGAAGGAGGGATAGAATTTGTAACTCAAACTAAAAAAAACAGCAAATGTTAAAAATTGTTTTTACATATAATTGGGGAAAATATTATTTTAAAAAATAAATATACAGAAGGAAGTTTAACAGGGGAAACAAATAGGCAAATGTTGACATCACATTAAGTTTAATACATTTTTTTTAGTTTTTAAATTTATTTTAAACTTAAGTACAAAATAAAAAAGAAGAAAAAACATCACCATGTACACAGCAGAACATGAGAGGATTCAATATAAAGCAGTAAATTTCCATTTCAAGAAAATCTATATAATAAATACTACACATTGTTTTCAAAACTGTCCATCTTTTCTTTGCTTCCTTGTATGTTTTCTTTTGTTCTCTGCTGTGTACTTTTTACTTTATTCCCCCTCCCCCCAAGAAGACCGCAATTAAACGTGGAGATATATATTACATATACATATATATACACACACATATACACATATGTATACACACATACATATATACATGCATATATATCCATTCTTATATACATACACATATATTATACATATACATAGATATCGATAAACATACATGTACACTTACATATATACTCATATACATATAAGACTGTACTATGCTTATTTCTACTTGTCATCTGTTTGTCTGAAGATGAATAGCATCTTCTTTCATAATTCCAAATCTTTCCATGTTTTTCTATATCAGACAGCTCATCATTTCCTACACCACAGCAATATTCTAACCCTATCCCATTCTATCTGAGAGATTGTCTATGAAAGTTTTCCCCCAATTTTCTGTATTTCTTTTATTTTTGGCTGCATAAATTTTATTTATACAAGAAAATTTTAATTTAAAATAATCAAAATTAACCATTTTATACTTCAACAGTGTTCTCACCTTATAATATGGTTTAAGGTCTGATACTACTGGATCTGCTTCCTTTACTTCTTTTTTCTTCTGGTTTCTTTGAAGTCCCTGACCTTTTATTCTTCAAAATGATCTTTGTTGTTATTTTTTTCTAACTCAGTAAGATAATTTTTTAGTAATCTAATTGGGATAGCATTACATAAATAGATTAGTTAAGTAAAATTGTCATTTTTTTATTATGTTGGCTGTACCTACCAACAAACATTGAATATTACTTCAGCTTTTTAGATCTAACTTTATTTGTATAAAAAGTGTTTTATGTTTGTATTCCTGTGTCTGTTTTGGCAGGTATAATCTCAGGTATTTTATAATGTCTAGTCATTTTAAATGGTCTAAAACAATATTGAATAATATGGCTGACACATAGTGTAGTTTCCTCATTTTTCTCTTTTGATTAAATCTATTTTAGCTTTAACTTTGTCTGAAATCATGATTATTACCCCTTTTTTATATTATAAACTCTATTCCTGACCTTTATTTTATGTTTGTGCATATCTGTCATTTTTATAATATTTCTTGAAAGCAACATATTGTTGAATTCAAATTTTTAATCTGCTATCAGTTTCCATTTTATGGGTAAATTCATTCCATTTGCAGTCTAAGCTGTAATTACTTGTTGTATATTTTCCTCCTTCCTATTTTTCTTCACTGTCTTTCTCACTCTATTCCTATCTGTCCTTGCTTCTCTGCTTTACTTGTACCTTTACCTTACCCTCCTATTCCTTAACCTACCCACCCCTCCAAGAATCTCTCCGTTATCCTCTTCCCCCACCCTATCCCCTTGCCTTATTTCTTTCTGAATATAGAAGACTTTTATAGCCTTCTAGACATATATGTTGTTTCCTCTTTAACCCATTCCCGATGAGAGTAAGGTTTCATCCCTACCCACCCTCCCCCCTGCTAGCTTCTTCTGTATCAATTTTTCCTTTTTTCCTCATTTGTATGAGATAATTGCTCCTTTTTTATCTTTCCTTACAGTTTTATTTTTTTTAGAATCATACTCAGTTCAGCCCAAGCCTTTCTTTCAAACTACCCAAGTAAAAATGACAGCAATAGTAGAACTCATAATATTTTCATATATAAGAAGTAAATAATTTGACCTTATTGAGTCCCTTATAACTAGTCCTTAATGTTTACTTCATATTTCTCGTGGATGTTATATGTTGATTTTCCCCCTAAATTCGTCTGTTTTTGTCACAAATAACTAAAAATCTTTTAGTTCATTAAATGTATGGTTTTTTTTTCATTCAGGATTATACTTTGCTGGGTAAGTCACCATTGGTTGTAAACCCAGCTCTTTCGCTCTATGAAATATAGTATTCTAAGACCTATGGTCCTTCAGTGTAGTAGCGGCTAGGTCATATGTAATCCTTATTGGAGTTCCACAACATTTAAATTGTTTTTTTTTCCTTGTTGCTGCCAATATTTCCTTCTTAACCTGGGAGCTTTGAAACTTGGCTATGATATTCCTGCAAATTTTCCTCTGGGGATCTCTTTCAGGTGGGGATTGGTGGATTTTTTTTTCCATTTCTTCTTTGCCTTCTTGTTCTAGAACTTCAGGGCAATCTTCCTTGATAATTTCTTATAAGATTGTATCAAGATTCTTTTTTTATCATAATTTTCAGGTAGTCCAACTGTTCTTATATTATTTCTCCCCAATCTGTTCTCCAGATTAGTTTTTTTCTGATGAGATGTTTCACTTTTTCTTCTTTTTTTTTCTTCTTTTGATTTTGTTTTATTATTTCTTTGTGTCTTAGAATGTCATTAGTTTCCTTTTGCCCAAGGAATTTTTTTCCCCTTAAGTTTTCGGTTCTCTATTTTAAGTTGGTTGACTTTCTTTTAATAATTGTCTTGATTTTCTTGTATTGCTCTTATTTTTTTTTCTAATTTTTCCTTGATCTCTCTCTTATTTGATTTTTTAAAGTACCTTTTCAGTTCTTCTAAGAAATGTTTTTGTGTTTGGGGCCGTTTGACATTTCTCATTGAAAAAGAGTGGCTTTTTTTTTTTTTTAGCTCCATTATCTTCCTCTGAATATGAACCCAGATCTTCTCTATCCACATAGTAGCTATCTATGGTTGGGTTCTTTCTCCTTTGCTTGCTCATTTTTATTTTTATATTTATTTTTGTTTTATTTTATTTTTTGCAGCTATTAGTGTGATCAAGTTCTAGCCCTGAGGTATGGGGAGCAATGCCCAAGCCTCAAGTCCTTCTTACTGTTATTTTCTGAGTTCTGTTCTGGGGCTCAAACTAGGGTTCTCCTCTCCACTGCTGGGTTAGAGCCCTGGGTCTCACTGTCCTATAGATGATCTTACTCCTTGTGGGCTCCCCGGTGGCTGCACACTATAGCTTTCTGGAACTGGAACCAGGGACTCTGCTCTCCTGCAAGTGCCCACAGTCATCGGGGTTCCACCCCTCTCCTACTTCACTCACTAGATGTGTGCTAGCTCCTTCTCCCTACAGCCATAGCCCAGGACATGTCTGATCAGCACAGCTGGGCTTGGTGTCCCTTGATAGAGGAAAGTTCCTCAATCTTCTCCTGCTTACAGAACCCCACACTGTTCATGAGATGACAGTTTCTAAGGCTGAAGCTTCTTCTCAAACCAGCTGCCCCCGGGGCTTTTTGTTTATTGATTCCACAAAGTTGGCCTGAAGATGTTTGTGCTTCACGCAGGCAAAATCTCTGCCTCTGGGGGTGGGGCCTTTCCTGGGCTCTTCTCAAGTTGTTTTAGGAGATCAACTGCTTTATCCTGGTTTTTGTTTATTTCCTCTGCTCTACATTCCCTCTGAGCAATGTTCTGTCTTTTTTCTGTGGAGGAAATTTGGAGAGCCAAAAGTTTTCTGACCTACTCCACCATCTTCCCAGAATTCTCTCTTAATACATACTTTAAAAGACATATTTTAAATTTAATACATATTTTAAAAGTTTTATGTTATAGACTCTTGGTTTCACATACAATCCTTTTTTTTCCTGGCATCTTTGTATTTGGAAGTATTTATGGTTTTTTGATGACTGTCTAATTCATAATTTAAAAAATTTGGGAAAATGGGGTAGCCAAATGACTGGATTGAAGAAGTAAATTTCTGTTGTTACAGGGCAAAATCTTCTTCGTTTGAAACATTTTTTTTTAAAGACTAGCACCATTAAAAATAGGCTTAAAAGCCACTACATATGATATAGAGATTAAAACATAGAGAGTGTGATATTGCCTGTAACAGATAAGGGGACCTAAATAGCAAGATATAGAGATATTAGCATATTATATGTGACTTGATTAGAGCAGAAGTAGTAGAGTGACTATAGGAAAAATGCACACAGCCTTCATGCTCTTTCTTTGTCTGGCTTCTCTCAAGACCTATAAACACATCTCTCTTGGCTCTTTGGATTAGTTCTTTACCAGGTCAAAGGCCTCATCTTAAATCTATTTCTTTGTATTATGCCAGTGGCTTTTAATGACTCTTGCTCACTGCCAAGTAAGTTGCCTGGTCATATTTTCATTTTTTTTCTCCCTCTTTCTCCTTCTCCATCTTTTCTTTTCATGCTTGTGTTTGAGGCTTGAAACAGGCAGATAAAATCATCTTGTGTCAAGTAAGCACAGAGAGACTTTAGAAGTATTAATTTATAATATAAATCCAGAATCATGGAGGATATATATCCTCATCCTGCACATGTGCCATCGATTAAAAAGCAACAACTAATTGCAGAACCTTTTATTTATCACTTAATATTTCATCTTCTTAGATTTGATTCACCATTCCATCTTTCTGGGTCTATATTTTTCATGCAAGATATGAGGTGTTCCTCTCACCTTCATATCTTTGACAGATTTGATAGAAGTGCCATCTACATCTTCACTCAAGCCCTTGATCAAAATATTACAAAGAACAAGGTAAAGGACAGATCCTTAGGACAGTTCCCATAAAAGGGGCAGGAAGTTGGAAGCAGGGAAGGGATGGTATGGAGTTAGTCAATCACTGCTATGTGGCCTAGTCGTGAGGAGGATAATATGGAAGTTCACCTATCAGAGGAGGGTGTCCCAGGGGCATGTGGAGAGAGCCAGAAAGTAGATGAGTGATTAGGAATAGCATGAGTAACCTGCCTATTGCTTTCTCTGCTCATATATCTCCATTTCTTGCCAATATCATTGCTATTTGGCTGCCAATCATGAGCAACATAATAATGGAAGAATCATGGGTTCAAGAGACCAATGGAGAAATGTATGGTGGACAAAAATATGTTACTTCTAACGATGACTTGTTAGCAAGAAATGATATAAAAGATATTGCCCAGGAAATGTGTGATCAGAAAAGGAGTTGAGTTGGTCATGGAGCAAGAATTAGGGATAATAATCATAATATACACACACACATTTGAGTATGCACGTGCATGTATGTGTATAGCCTGTGTGCTGCTTTCATAGACTTGAAATGTAAAAAAAACAAACAAACAAACCAACCAACCCCAGAAAACCTTTTTCCTAACTTGTTCTGACTACATGTCAGAGAGTCAGGCTAAATGTATCTCTCCCATTCTTTAAAAATTAATCAATCAACAAACATACATGTATTAAATATCTCCTACATTACAAGTGCACTCTACGTATTAGGGTAGATACAAAAAAAGAATAAGGCATGGACCCTGCCTTTGAGCAACCAATAATCTAGTTGGAGAAAAATATCACACCTTCAAAAGATAATTATCTCTGCAACATACATATATATATGTCAAATGAGTTGTAGAGACAGTTAATGGAAAAGAGAGAGACTTTTACTCTAGGTTGACTAGAGAAGGCTCCACAGAGAATATAGGACTTAAACTGAGCTTTGAAGGGTAATTAGGAGTCAGATAAAAATGAGAGAAGGGACAAAGATATTCCAGATAGGAGCACTGGAGTAAAGAAAGGCATAGAGGTGGGCATAAGAATAATAATAAGAAGGTAAAGCTAAAGCATGGGAAGAATTAAACAGAAAATGCTTTCTAAAAGAGGTAGGCACTTAACCATAGGAGCCAGTTGCGGCCATAACATTGGAAAGCTTTTTGGTACTTCTAATTGAAATAGTGTTTGCAATTACAAAACATCTTCTTTTGTAAAGTCAAGAACTTTGTTTGGTTTTGATTTTTTAGTCCTCCTATAAAACTGTTGCCTGAGAATGAGCTAGTGAGTGAATACAAGAAAAAAAAGAATAAGTCAGGATTATTAGTACAGTAAGATAATGTGGCCTTAATGGTCTACCTAGACAGGTGTCTTTTCTTTTGTATGTGTGTATGTTTGCACTCCTCTGAAGTGAGTGACTCTCCTTCCCTCACCCCAAACCTTAGGAAGGACAATTGATAGGTTAGGTCTTGAGTTCATGATAGAACCATAGCCCTGGGCAATATCTTCTGGGTCTGAGTTTCTTCAAAGGTTCCAACAAGGAGAGCATTGATAAGTAACTACTGAGTGATAACCTGGTGCCTCAGAATCAACTTGCTTCCTGCCTAGGACAACACTTCTGAAAGCATTCCCTTTCCCTCAATCCACCCCAGTGATAGGCCAGGGAATTCTGTCAACAGGACACAAATTGCTTACTTAACCAACAGTGAGCAAAGCAAACTGGCTGGACTGAAAAAATAGTTTTGTGTAGGACAGTAGTGCTTACAGCCTGCCTCTTCTAGGAAATTTTTCTTTTTAACTCCTCCTATTGCGCGCCACCCACATTTTAAAGAGTTAGTCTCTATATTCTTGTATGATTCTACATATATGTGCAAATGTGTGCTAGTTAGATATTTACATATATTACATACACATGTATACATTTTTATGTATGTAACTTTTATACTATAAAAGTATACCATATTTTTATGCATGTTATGCATAATAAGCATTTTATATGTAAATATTTATGTATGCATGTCAGCTGAATACTTATAACTAGTCATTCCTGAAAAGGAATTTTGATAAAAATAATTTTGATAAAAGCAAAAGTTGTATTTATTTTTATTAGTATCTTGAAATTCCTATTATAGTGTGGATATTTCAGGTACTTAATTATTTATGTCTATATTTAGCCCAGACCTGTAATTTCCATCAGTGTGGAGACCTCCTAGTGTGGAAAATGCCTTCACTAATGAAGATCAGCAAATTCTCTGTAACTTATAGTCCCAGAAGGTTACCTGGGGCATTTAGGAGCTAAGAAACTTGTCTATGGTCACAGAGAACAGTGTGTTTGACAGAGGCACGACTTGAACATAAGTATTCCTCATTCCAAGGATGCCATTCTACTATGCCATGCTCCTCCTTAACGACAACAATAACAGCCAAAAACAACAATAATAAATAACAACAACAAATGAACTGACAGACGACAGATCCTCCCATTACAAATACCTAAAAATAGCTTTGAGAACTCAACCAATAAACTACACTGGGACCAGACTATGATCACAGACCAAATGATTGCCCACAATTCCATGGACATAACTTTTTCTTTTGAGATTTTTTAAAAGTATTTTTTTTTCCAATTACATGTAAAGAGAATTTTTTAATATTCATTTTTATAAAATTTTGAGTTCCATATTTTCTCCCTCCTTCTTTGCCTTCCCCACTCCCTAAGATGGTAAGCAATTTGATATAAGTTATATATGTGCAATCATGTAAAACATAATTTCCATATGAAGAAAAAACAGAACAAAAGGAAAAAACATGAAAAAATAGAAAGTGAAAATAATATGCTTCGATATGCATTCAGACTCCACAGTTCTTTCTCTGGATGTGGATAGCATTTTCCAGCATGAGTCTTTTGAAGTTGTCTTAGATCATTGTCTTGCTGAGAAGAGCTAAGTCTATCAAAGTTGGCCATTGCACAATGCTGCTGTTACTGTGTACAATGTTTTCCTGGTTTTGCTCACTTCACTTAGCATCAGTTCATGTAAGTCTTTCCAGGGTTTTCTGAAGTCTGCCTGCTCATCATTTCTTAGAGCACAATAGTATTCCATTCCATTTATATACCACAACTTGTTCAACCATTCCCCAGTTGATGGACATCCCCTCAATTTTCCAATTCTTTACCACCACAAAAAGAGCTGTTCTAAATATTTTTGTACATGTAGGTCCTTTCGCCTTTTTTAATGATCTCTTTGGGATTCAGATCTAGTACTAGTACTGATGGGTCAAATAGTATTGCACAGTTTGATTGCCCTTAGGGCATAGCTCTATGGACATAACATTGATCCACTTAAAACTCAAGAACCACATTTTTCATAGATATTACCATACGAGATGGTTCATATCACACCATGTAACATACCAAAAATGATACCCAAGTTAAATGGGATAAAAAAACTTTCAAAATATAGAGACCTAGAAGAAGAGATTAAAAAATCATGCAGAAATAGGATGAGATACATTTCATCCCCATTATCCTGTCTGCTCCTACTGTTGGAACAAGGGTGCATTCAATAAGCTTGAAGAAAATGAGCTTACATCTCAATGATTCTATACAATCACAAATAACAGCTATTTTATTTGTTTGTGCAGTACTCTTTAAGACATTAAATATAAAAAATAACAGCAAGATAATTACTTGTCCCTCATTTGTTTTTATTTGAATCCCACAAAAAATGATGAGAACAAGATGATGATTATGATAATGATAATAATAACAATAGCTGATTTATAGTGTTTTAAGGTTTGCAAAGGGCTTTATTTGTATCTCTATTTTTCACAATCCTGTGGAATTGATTGCATGATTTGGGAGACATTGGCAAAGGACTACCCAGGATGGTGTGCCCATATCAAAAAAGGTGCTGTGCTCTATGAGAGAAGCAGAATTGCAGTAGCTCAAAAAAATAAGTGAGATGCAAAAATTTAGAGACACCTCCATGCCAAATGTTCATGTGGACTATTTGTGCCTGACCTGTGGTAGAGCCTTCAGAGCTCATATTGGTCTGATCAGTCACAGTGAGAAGCACTGTACCTGAATGTCATTTTGGTCCTCTTCAAGAATGAAGAACAACCAAAGGATATAAACAGACAGTTCTCAGATGAAGAAATTAAAGCCATCTATAGTCACATGAAAAAATCCTCTAAATCACTATTGATTAGAGAAATGCAATTCAAAACAACTCTGAGGTACCACATCACACCTATCAGATTGGCCAACATGACAAAACAGGAAAACGATAAATGTTGGAGAAGATGCAAGTAATGCATTGTTGGTGGAGTTGTGAAATGATCCAACCATTTTGGAAAGCAATTTGGAACTATGCCCAAAGAGCTATAAAAATGTGCATACCCTTTGACCCAGCAATAGCACTTCTAGGGCTATATCCCAGTGAGATCATACAAATGGGAAAAAGGCCCACATGCACAAAAATATTCATAGCAGCTCTTTTTGTTGTGGCAAAGAATTGGAAATTGAGAGGATGCCCATCAATTGGGGAATGGCTGAGCAAGTTGTGGTATATCAATGTAATGGGATACTATTGTGCTATAAGAAATGATGAACAGGCTGACTTCAGAAAAACCTGGAAAGCCCTGTATGATCTGATGCTAAGTGAAGTGAGCAGAACCAAGAGAACGTTGTACACAATAACAGCCACATTGTACGATGACTAATAGTGATAAACTTAACTCTTTCCAGCAATACAAGGATCTAAGACATCTTCAGAGGCCTTGTGATGGAAAATGCTATCCACATCCAAAGAAAAAACTATGGAAATTGAATTGCTATTTTTTTCTCTTCTGTTGTTTCCTCTTTCTGATGGTTCTTCCTATTGGTTTTAATTTTTACTTACAGCATCACTAATGTGAAAATATATTTAATAGGAATGTAAATGTATAGCCTATATCAGATTGTGCGCTGTCTTGGGGAGAGTGGTAGGGAAGAAGGGGGAGAAAAATTTTAAACTCAGGAGTATATGGAAGTGATTATTGCTAAATCAAAACAAATTGACGAAAAAAAAAACAAAGAAAAAAGAATGAAGGACAACAAGCAACCAACCAGCCCCATTTTACAGATAAGGAAGCTAAAACTCAGAGATGTTAAATGTCTTACCCATGGTCACAAAGAATTGGTTTTAAAGGTGGGATTCTTACCGAGTAACTGACTCCAGACTACATCTTGTTAGGAACAGAGTACAGTTTTCTAGTTTTATGAATTTAGAGATGGGAGAGACTTCAGAAGTCATCTAGTCTAATGGTTCCCATTTAGTAGTTCAAGAAGCCCTTGGGGGTTCATAACGATGTCCTAAGAAACTTACGGTAAAAATTTCTTTAATAGCATCTTGAGCAGTAAATGATTGCACAACTATGTTACATATTTTTCCCCTGTGACAACTAACATATGCATGTTTGAAGCATTATAGGTTTGCTTCTACAGTGATTTGGAAGTTTTTTGAATAAAATAAATATAAAAGAATATAATGAATAGTATTAAATTACCCTGGGAGTTCTTCACAATATATTTTTTCTTGTTGAAAAGGGTTCATGGAACAAAAACCACTGGGGACTACTGATTTAGTTCAACCCCCTCATTTTATAGATGAGAAAAGTGAGGCCCATGAGGTGAAGTATGTACCCAAGGTCAGAAGGCAAAGCTAAGGTTTGAATCCAGGTTCCAAATCCAAAGCCCTTTCTTCCCCCTATGTCATACTGATTCTGTAATTAGTAGTGGATGGTTTCCAGCCATTTCATTTGTCTTGCTCAACTGTGATTGTTTTTAAAGCATGTCCTCTCTCTCCAGCAGAAAGTGGAAGATGGTCTCTAATCATTATTCTCAAAATGGGTTCCAAAACAACAGATGAACTTAGAATTGGCAATTGGGTGCACTGATGGAATGTGTAATAATTTCCACTCTTCCAGTAATCTACTGCATTCTTCTATCCTTCAGAGTCTGTTAAATAAATCAACCAAATGATCATGAAATTATTTTTCTAACCACAACTGTCCCAATCCCTTCCTTCTTTTCTTCTTTCTCTCCAAGTGCTCAATTTGACTCATTTAGAGGTTGTAGTAGGGCAAAAATGCCTTTCTGGGTCAAAAATGTTTTCTTTCTGCTGTGGTTTTGTTTGAACCTAGGACATCCATGGCTACAGCATTCAGAAACTACAGGGCTATCTGCCAGGAACACATGAACATCAACTCCTAACTCAAAAGATCAGCCTGGGGAAGAGGAGGCAAGTGGAATGTCAGGGAGAGAATGTCCCAGAAGTTCCATCCCACAAGAGTTAATTTCTACTGACAGCTCTGTAAGTGAGCTTGCCCCATGACTCTGCCTTTTTGATGCATGGATCTCTCAACAGAATCTCAGCACCCATGGTACAAAAGAAATCACTGTTATCTTCAAGTGGGAGGTGAGCCAGGAAATCTAAAATAAGGACCTGTCATAAAGAGTGCTGAGCAGTACCCCTCTACCTCACTTGCACTATCATACGGCCTTCATTTCTCATTTTGTCTAGATAAGAGGGAACATAAACTGTTTCCAAGGCCAGAATGACCATCAGAGTTCAACTTGATTAAAAATTATTTAGGAAGAGTGGAGACCTCCAGTTCTATATCTCTTCCTGGAGAAGGGCTCTAAGTCTTTTGAATTTAATCAATAATGCTAACTTGCTCTCTGAAATAGTTTTCAAATATTTTATTTTCAGCTGAAATCCCTTTGTATCAGAACTATCAGAAAGGAAAATCAAAAAGGAATGAAAGCAAATTTTATCCAATGCATAACATTTGTGTAGGAAGAGAGGTTTGTGTTAGTGTGAATTTAACATGAAACTTATTTGTGGTTTTCGGCAGATATATAATAAAGGAAGGAATGTGGATTCTGAGGGAGAAAGGAGGGGGAGAACAGGGTATGAATGTTGTAATTAGCCTTCTCTTCTTGCCCTAACTTTATCTCTATTCCAAAGAGAGTTGCTCAGGTCATCTAGAAGTGTTTAGACAGAATCCCCAAAATGAGTTATAGTCAGGAATTTAACAAGAGTTACAAGAAATTTTAGGGGGCAGCTAGGTTACTCAGGGGATAGAGTGCTGGCCCCAGAGTCAGGAGGACCTGAGTTCAAATATGGCCTCAGACATTTACTAGCTGTGTGACCCTGGGCAAATCACTTAACCCTGTTTACCTCAGTCTCCTCATCTGTAAAATGAACTGGAGAAGAAAATGGCAAATCACTCTAGTATCTTTGCCAATAAAACCCCAAATGGACCACAGAGAGTTAGACGTGACTGAAACAATTCAACAACAAAAGAAATTTTCTTGGAATATCAAAACATACACTGTCTGGAACCAAGGATCTTGATCTTGCCCTAGAGAATGGCAGTAAAAAGTATGGCAGCTTGACTGAATGTGGCCCCTTATTCATCTGGGCACTAAAAAGCTTGTTGCTTTCCCTGCCATGGGAAGCTACTGCACCTCAGTAGATGTGGCAGAGAGAAACAGATGTCTCTGGAGAGACTAAATAAATAGAGCCTAGCAGATGGTAGCAGAGAGAAATTTCGCAACTGCAGTACCAGGAGGCATCCCACAGAGATGACTTACACAGAAGAGAAAAGCAAGAAGCAGTGTGATGACATCACCAAAGGACATTAGCATCTCAAGAGCATCAAAAGTGTAAGTTGTCTTGGCCACAATGTGTGCTATGGCCAGACTGCCTCCTGGCATGTGCCCTTACACACGTGTTCCCAGACCACATATGTTCCCTGTATCCTTCCTTCATCTATGTTCCCCATCTAGCCTATGCATATCATATATATTTTCCCATGCACAGGTATTATGGAAATATGGGGAAAGTATACCTCCCCAACTATACCAGAAGATCTCATTTAATTTGCTTCTAACATAACACATTAGTCTTCTGAATTGCTTGTAAAAGTAGAGACGTGGAGCAGCTAGGTGGCACAGTGGATAGAGCACCGGCCCTGAAGTCAGGAGGACCTGAGTTCAAATCCGGCCTCAGACCAAACACTTGACACTTACTAGCTGTGTGACCCTGGGCAAGTCACTTAACCCTAATTGCCTAAAAAAAAAATAAAAGTAGAGACATAAGTAGATACTACTTCTCCAAACCTGGGGCAGCTTTTCTAAGAGCCCAAATGTGTATGGGGTAAGTCAGATGCTACCTTCATTTGTGAAAGGTAATAAAAATGTCATCTAAAAAGAGGCAGGAAATAGGGAGTGGTTGAAAAATAATAGGAAATAACTCCCTAAGAATTATTTGTTATTATGTTAGGGGGTGGAAGGCACCTAAAAGTTGATAGAAGTACTGAGTTATATTTTATAAGGGACAAGGTAAAAAGGGCATTCTTTTTCAGATAGACTTTTATAGTAATTCAATTTTATTTTGCCTGCTTATCTTCCAAGACTTTCACCTCAAAGTCTTGCAGTTGTAACAAAGCAGCACATATGCAACTTCCTATCGAAAGTCACATGGAAGAATTTGCATGCAGTTGGGGTCAAATATTAAAAGGTATGTATGTATGTATGGAGTCCCAGAAGGCTTTGTGAAAATGAGTATTTAGTTAGGCCTCATGGATTCTATACAACAAAGAGACTTAGAAGACTTGTGCAGAAGTAGACCTTCATTTAAGTCAGCAAGGGATGCTTACCATCTTCTCTCTGTTGTTACCATCTCTTTCTTTAGATTTTCTACCCTATAAATCTTTTCCCTTTCATACTACTCTCAGGCTTCTTGGTAGCTTGAATAACAGATTGAAGACTGGGAAAAGTTCAGGCTTCTATATTCATTAATGAAATTTTCCTTCTCTGTTTTTATTCTTCCTGGTTTAGGTATCAGTATCATATTTGTTTCATAAAAGGAGTTTGGTAGAATCCCTTCTTTGCCTATTATTCCAAATGATTTATTTAATATTGGAATTAGTTGATCCTTAAATATTTGATAAAATTCACTTGGAAATCCATCTGGTCCTGGTGCTATTTTCTTAGGAAGCTCATTTACAGCGTGTTCAATTTATTTTTCTAGAACAGGTCTATTTCAATATTCTTTTTTCCTCTTCTGCTAATCTAGGTAACTTATAGTTTTGTAAATATTCTTCTATTTCACTTAAATTATTAAATTTATCAGGATGTAATTGGACAAAATAACTCCTAATAATTGCTTTAATTTCATCTGTTAGTGGTCTATTTACCCTTTTCATTTTTAATTGTAGTGATTTAGTCTTTAAAGCAAATTAACCAATGGTTTATCTATTTTATTGGTTTTTTTCATAAAACCAACTCAGTTTTATTTATTAATTCAATGGCTTTTAATGTTCAATTTTATTAATTTCACCTTTATCTAACATATTTCAGTGTATAATAAGAGCATGGAGTAAATAAAACATTTCAATTGAAGACTTATGCTGGGTTCAGCTGTATAACTGATTGACCCATCAGTAGAGCAAAATTCATTTTGGAGAAGTCAGCCAACAAAAAGTGAACACATATAGCATTCACTCAAGGTTGAAGACAACTTCTTTTGGCAATTTTAATGCTAGCCCCTTATCCCTGAATAGATAAGCAGGAAACTTCCAACCTTTCCCTTTCACCTTCCCTTTTTCTGGTCTCACCTCCAACTCTTTCCTTCCCCCATCCATGTCTTGAAGAGATGGGAGAGACTGGCAGCTGAAAGAGCAATTAGGGGTAAGTCTATTGAGGTACTGAGGCCATTAGAGATGACATTAAGAAAGGCAATATTGAAGGGACTTTGTGAATGACAGAATATGATGAAGTAGAATGAGCTCAAGATGACTTTGAAACTAAAAGAATGTTGACACTATTTAAACAAGTAGGGAGGTCAGAAGTGGGAATTGGTTTGGAGAGAAAGGTTGTGAGTTTCACTTCAGACATTTTGAATTAGTGGTAATGTTGGGACTTTGAAAGGCAGTTTGTTCTACTTAGTTAACTTGGAGTCAGCAAGGCTTGGATTTGAATTTGATATTTACTAGCTATATGGCCTCTCTGAGCCTTAGTTTTCTTATCTGTAAAATGGGGATAACAATACTCATAATATCTACTTCATAAGGTTGTTGTAAGGATCAAATACAATGTATATAAAATATTTTGCAAACCTCAAAGCATTATAATAATAATAATAATAATCACCATTATTATTATTATTCAGGTAGAGATATCTAGAAGACAGTTTCAGCATCATACAGTGGAGAAATACTGACTGGTGTCAGCCTGGGTTAAAATTCTTCCTCTAATGCTTATTGCTTGTGTGACCTTGGGCAAGTTACTTAACTTGAATTGAACTAGACGCCTCTGAGATTCATTCCAGCTCCAAATCTGTGATCGTCTTATCCAAGACGCAGGACTGAAATCTCAGCTCATTCTGGGATTTAGAATTTCTGGCACTGTTCTTATAGGCTCCTTCATATCTGGTCTTGGCTTTGTAGGTGATTCTTTTTTCACCTTTTAGACGTGTCCTTTTAAAAGCTGACTTTATCAGAGTTCTTTGTATTATTCCACTAGTAACTTTTAATTGCCTCTTTTTTTCTTACTTATCAAAATTGCGATGGATTAGTCAAAATTTTGTTATGTGAAAAGACTCATTCATGCTCTTCTATATTTCCATTGAGAGTCCCTAATCATCAGGCTGAGAGTCATTTTGAACTCTTTGAAATCTTCTCTCTTTAAAGTTTAGGACGTATGGTCAACTTTGTCCAGTGATCCCTTTTCTCACTTTTAGGAAATTCAACAACAGAGAGGTACTTTCTCCCAAGTTTACTATCATTTATGCATCACAAACAGATTCTTCTTTGCTCAATAAATAGAATTGAGCCTAGATTAGGGGTTGTTTCCTTTAGCCTTCTACTATAGGGGTTGTTGCCGTGTGTGTGTGTGTGTGTGTGTGTGTGTGTGTGTGTGTGTGTATGGGTGTGTGTGGTGAACTCTTTTAGAGGTCTGGTGAAGTCTATTGGTCCATTCTCAAAATAATTCTTCTAAATTTATAAACTTATATACATAGTATTTCAAAGGAGACCAATTATATTGAAATACAGTTATCAAAATATTTTTTAAAAATAAAAGTTCATAGACCCTGTATTAAGAACTCTAGTTCTAAGCTGATAAAACTGCCAGCAAGGTATGTCAATTAAAATTTTATTAAATCTCATTTTGAGCAGAATTAGACTTCTAAAAGTCAACCACCACACTGTTCCTCCACGACCCACAGCCTTGACCCTACTGAATTATTGTTTATCTGGTTTCTGTTACAATTTTGTAATCTGAATTAGCAAACCATCATTTATATCTTCTTTCTGGTTAGGTAATCTATATATTATTATTATATTATATGTAGATATTATATTGTGTTATCATATTCATGTCACATGTTTCCATTTTTTCTGATCTATGTTTTTCATTCTCTTCTAAGATTCATAGATTTCTATACTGCTAGATACATTCTTGACAATATGATGCTACTTCTCCTTCTCTTGTATTAGTTCTGCTTCTTTAAAATAATTCTTCAGTTGCCACATTCAAGTCATGAATCAATCAGCTCTCACTGATAACTCTGATATTGAGTTTACTTTCTTGTGTTAAATTTCAAGTTTACTTTGCCTACCACTCGCTGTGTTTTGATAAAAAGACATTTGAGGACAAAAGTGTTATGCTCACTCAACCACCTTGTTATTTTCTACTGAGAATTACTAGAAACTACCTCCACCATGCTACTTGTCCTTGGGCCACATAATTATTCTCCATGCTACCTTATTTTCTAGTTTTATTTGAGCTTTTTTATCCTTCAAAAAATCAAGTCTTAGGATCATAACCTTAGAACAAAAATGTCTTAGGATCATAACCTTAGAACAGAGAGGGACTATTTGAGGCCTTATTTTTTAAATGAGGAAACTGAGACCTACACATTAAATGACTTGCCCAGAGTTACATGATTACTAAGTGATAAAACTTAGATTTGAACCTAGATCCTTCGTCTCCACAGCTAGTTCTCTTTTAGACTACATTACTTGATTGGGATAATTATTGTTCTGCTAAATATTTTTTCCCAGATTTTTTAAAAACTTTTTTTTTTAAAGTGGGTCAGTAAACACAGATCCAGTGAAATGGATCTATGTTTAACATACAGTCTTAATAAGGACTTTAGCCTCAAGAACAGGATCAGCAACGTGTGTGTACTTCTCCACAGGCTTAATCTACACTTCTCTACTGGCCTTTGTTGCTTCTTATTTTGCACATGCCCAGTCCTTGCTTAACCTTTCATCCAGACTACCAGATAGTTATCCCTCTGATCTCTAGGGCTTTCAGACTTACTTGACATCTGTTGTTATCAATTACCATCTCCATACGGAACAAAATTTCTAGCCTGAGAGTCAGGCTGACATTTTCTTCATCGCTTTAGTATGCCCACTCCATTCTGGACAGTATAAATATGTACTGCTGTTTTTAAAGAAACCCAAGTGGTCTTTGGAAAATAAAGTAAAATACCATTTTTATCAATGATTTCATTTTGAGTATTAAGTGTCCATGTTGCTCTCCCTTAAAAATAGAAATATGAATTATTGTGGACACTCCTTTTCCCCTCTCCAACCTAAAGAGCCAGTTTCTATGATGAGACTTCATAGCCTTAAAAATTAGTCTCTAGTTGCAATTGATGGAGGTGTTCAGAATCTTATGTCAGTGATCATGTTGCAAGAAAAACCTAACACTCTTTATCATTGTGGTAGTAGCCAAAATAAGATCCTGGTATGGACAAAGTGAGTGTGTAAGGTAGGGGTGGGGAGGAGATGAGTATATGTATTAAGGAGTCTGGAGATCTAATCCAAGAATCAAGTCAAAGGCATGTCCTAGAAAGGGAAAGGTTATAAAGGCAGTGACTCTCCCTAAGATAGCAAAATGGACTCCCACACTGGTGAACTCGGAGAGGATATCTATAAGGAAAACCCTGATTTTTTGGAAACACATTTCTCTCCATCTCTGTGAAACGTTTCTTGCCCCTTCAATTTTTGGTTTTCTGGGCTCAGTAAGGGATTGACGTTTTGCTTTAGAGAGGAACTTTTGACCTGCCCTCGTCTTCCGTTTTTTAAAGGCAGGGTCTTAACTATGATTATGTTTGAGCTTTCATCTAAGGCAAGCAGCAGGTTTCTTTTTTTGTAGCTGCCTTGATTGAGAGTGCAGCTTTCACAAATGCACACTCTGCAGTCTTTTCCCTGGGAATGGGATTCTGAGAATTCTCAGTGGGTTGCTTCGCTGATTATTCTTCAGAGATGATGATGATCCCCTTCAGAGAGTCCTGTGAGAGCATTTTGGACATGGACATAGGTTGGGCAGGTGGGTACTTAAAAACCAGTCAATGATTTCAGTCTCCAATTTTAAAAAGCTGACTGAGAAATAGATATTTAAAAAAACATTTTAAATGAAATGACTGACTTTCTGGCAGCAATGGAAAAGCAAGGACAGCCTAGTGCAACCTATAGTTGCTTCATGATGTTTAAGTATTCGGCTATTACAGAATAATGTATTTTTCAGGATTCATTTTCTTGCAAATTCAGCCTTGATCATTATTCATAAGGACTGAGCTTTCCCAGAAACAATTCAATCATTTCAATTCAATTCAATGAACATTTATTAAGTAACTGCTCTGTGCCAGGCACTGTGCTAAGAGCTGGAGATATGAATTAAAAAAAAAAAAAAGACAGTCCTTGTCCTCAATGAGCTTACAATCTAATGGGTACAGAAAACACACAAAAGGAAGCTGAAAAGGAGGGATAGGGGAAGCCACCAAGCCACCTCCACTCTGAGTGGAGGACATGATGTTCTGTGGAGTCAAAACCAAGCAGAACTGATGGAGAATGGAGATTTACCAAGAAACATGTAAGATGGCTGTAGTGCAGTGGTGTCACACTCAAACAGATTTGGGAGTCATTAAAGCATACATAATGTTATCTTTGTTATATTGTATTTTTTATTTATTTTGTTAAATATTTCCCAATTCTGGTTCCAGTGACACTATGGAGTATTGGGGGTAGCAATGTATTGCTACACTGAATATTTAACATCTCTGGTGCAATGGAACTCTTATTGTATTTAGAATTGGAAGCCCTGAGTACAGATCCTAGTTCTGATATTTATTAGCCCTGCAACCTTAGGCAAGTTACTCAACTCCTCTGGTGCTCAGTTTCCTCATCTATAAGAATGAAAGGATTGGACTAAATCAGGAGTTCATAACTTTTTTTTATGTCATAGACCCTTCTGGAAATTTGATGAAATCTATAGACCTCATCTCAGATTGATGTTTTTATATGCATAGGATTACAAAGAATACCAATTATATTGAAATGTAATTGTCAATTAAAAAAAAATTCATGGATCCCAGGTTAAGAATCATGGAACTAGATTATCTCTAAGATCTGTCCGAACTCTAAATCTGTACTCATATAATCTATGGACTTTTTATTCTCTTACTAACCAATTAATGGTTGATGAGATTAATACCAGGATTTCCAAGATCCCATTGGGTCATTTTTTAGTCATGTCCGACTCTTCATGACCCCATTTGGGATTTCCTTGGCAAGGATGTTAGAGTGGTTTGCCATTTCCTTGTCTAATTCATTTTACAAATGAGGGACTGAGGCAAACAGAGTAAAGTGACTTGCCTAGATAGTAAGTGTCTGAGGCTGGATTTGAATTCACAAGGAGGAGTCTTCCTGATTCTAGCCCTGACACTCAATCCACTGTACTACCTAGATGCCCTAGAGTCTAAAAAGCACCAAATGACAACATTTACATAGTGATCAGCCTGAAATGAAGCACACGTTTCCCTTTCCTTTCACTAAACACAGACCTCTTTCCTTTGTGAATATCCTAAATATTCCATTGAAGCTTTACTTGAGCATTTGTTAAATTCTTATCCATGTTTCTTATTTATTGTCCTTCCATTTGCTTTCAGTATCTGTGGTCAGCAATAAATAAAACAAAAAAAAAACTGTACTCTGTACAGAGCTTGGGCATAGTAAGTGATGACTGTCTTTTGAATCAAACTTAATAGCCCCTGCCTAGGTTAAAGAACTCTAGGAAGAATGCCTTTAGTTTGTGTAAGATAAACTCATGTACCTCTTGGGTTCATCAAACTTAGTTCTTTCCTGGAAATCTAATCTTTGTTCAAGAAAATATGAACAATCAAGGCCACATGCCAGGGAAATTTGATTGTGGGCATGACTTCCTTGTTCTGTTCTTTATATGAAACAAAGCATTGTGGAGCAGGTTAGCATGCTCTTGCTACATAGCAAGTCCAAGGAATAAGAAGTTGGGAGAAGCAATAGGGGTGGGAGCAACAAATTATGGTTTTAGAGATTCCTTCTCCATCCCCACAGAAATATTTGCCAGTATCTTGAGTTTTCTACTGAATGAGTTCTTTGGAAGGCTGAGTTTCCTGTCATTTAAAAAAAAATAAACAACTTCTGTATGTCATCTTGTTTGGGGTATAGGAGGTATTCAGACAAGACTAGTACCTCTTGTGTGAGGGCTGCTGAGCCCTTTTCAGGGCAGCTGTCCACCTTTGGTATTCACCTGATTCACCTAACACTCACCTGTGGCTCCAAGAAGCTGTAGCATGCACAGCAGCCACCCCCTGGTAAACCATTTTGGCAGATGGGCTAAACCAAGTTGAGGGTAACTGAGGGGTTTCAAACCCATTGGTGAATTAGGGGGTACCTACTGCAAGCATGTGAATTCTTCCACTGGTGGAATGGGTGGATGAGAACAATTTGTTCCAACAGTCATGCAGCTGAAGCAGGTGCTGTGGAGCACTTGGCGTTTGGTTAGACATTGAAGACACCAAGGTCATCCACTGCATCTTGATCCATCACCAGTTGTCTTGATTCTGTCCTGCCACTGGACTGTAATGACTCTAAAAGAGATAGTGAAGCTGATGACTTTGTGCAACTCTGCGTCACTTAAATCCAATTTACACATGAATCTAAATATCATTTTGCCATTTTTACCTATCTCAAAGGCCTGTGGCAACAAGCAAGTGACAAAGCAGCAGATATGAACACATTAGGAGCTGTAGTCACAACCCTGCTCACAGATGACCCAGGCCATAGGGTTGTCTTCTCACTGAAAGCAGCAGTGGGATTTGCCAGTGCCCTGGGTGTCTGGCCCAGAGTGCTGGACTGATCATAGACTTATCCTCTCCAAGCTAAATACTTGCATTTAACAAAAGTGGTGGCCCCAAGGCAAAATGGCTACCAGAAGAATTAATGTCAACAGATTAGAGCACTTCTCTGAGTGGGAACAGTTTGTTGCTAACTTGGAGGGAAAGTTGAGCCAACACACAGTTGGCAACAGTGAGCAGAAAAGGAGTGGGCAGCTTTCAGAGATTTGGTATACAGCAGTGCATCTGGGTCAGAACACTTGCAAACATCAAGACTGGTTTGATGAAAATGATGGGGAAATCCAAAAGCTGCTAAATGAAAAACAAGAACTCCATAGGGTTTACCAGCAAGATAGTTCATCCATCTCTAAGAATGTAGCATATAATGCCATCAAAAGTAAAGTACACTCAAAGCTTAGAGAGATACAGGATTCTTGGTTCAGTAAGAAGGCAGATGAAATTCAGTTTTATGCTGATAGTAACAATCCAAAGTGCTTTTGTGATGCCCTGAAGGCTATTTATGGGCAAAAGACCTATGGTGTATCTCAACTATCAGTGCTGATGGAGCCACATGGATTAGTGATGAGAACATGATCCTAGAGAGATGAGCTGAACACTTCCATAGTGTTGTCAATGGACCGTCATCATTCAACGCTGAAGCCATTTTCACCTCAGATTGAAGTCGATCCCTCCCTAGTTGAAGTTCCAACTGAAAAAGAGGTTTTGAACGCTGTTAGGCTCCTCTCATGCAGCAAAGCACCTGGTGCTGATGCTATTCCAGCTGAGATTTACAAGATAAGGGTCCCGTTGCTCATATAAAAGCTGGCTAAGTCCAGCGCTCTGGGCCAGACACCCAGGGGACTGGCAAATCCCACTGCTGTTTTCAGTGAGAAGACAACCCTATGGCCTGGGCCATCGGTGAGCAGGGTTGCGACTACAGCTCCTAGTGTACTCATATCTGCTGCTTTGACACTTGCCTGTCGCCACAGGACTTTGAGATAGGTAAAAATGGCAAAATGATATTTTGATTCATGTGTAAATTGGATTTAAGCGAGGCAGAGTTGCACAAAGTCGTCTGCTTCACTCTCTCTTTCAGAGTTACTACAGTCCAGTGGCAGCTTTTCTGGGTTATATGTCAAGAGGAAGTTATCCCCCAAGAGTTCAAGGATGACTCCATTGACCATCACTATAAAGGTTAAGGAAATAGATTATCCTGTATCCTGTCTCTCTCTTAGTCATTGCTGGCAAGAATCTTGCCAGTGTCCTCCTTAATAGGCTGATCCTTGGGGCAGCTAGGTGGTATAGTGGATAGAGCACCAGCCTTGGATTCAGGAGGACCTGAGTTCAAATTCAGCCTCAGACACATAACACTTACTGACTGTGTGACCCTGGGCAAGTCACTTAACTCCATTGCCTAGCCAAAAAAAAAATAATAGGCTGATCCTTTACCTGGAAGATAGTCATCTACCTAGAGTCAGTGTGGTTTCAGAAAGGGTCAAGGAATGGTCAATACGGTGTTTGCTGCCCAACAGTTCTGGGAGAAATGCTAAGAGAAGAACAAAGGCCTGTACATAATGTTTATATATCTGACCAAGGCCTTTGATACAGTTAGTCATGAGAAAATTTGGTTGCCTGGAGAAGTTTATCAGGATTGTACTTCAATTTCACAATGGCATGCTTCCCCAGTTTCTGGATAATTCTGGACAATTCTCTCATTCTTTTCCAGTCACCATTGGAGTGAAACAACGCTGTGTGCTTGGTCCCATGCTTTTTAGCATGATGTTTTCAGCCATATTGTCAAATGCCTTCAATGAGGGCGAACATAGCATCAAGCTCAGCTACTGCACTGATGGAAAATTCTTCAACTTGAAAAGGCTACAAGCCAAGACCAAAGTGGAGGTAGTGTTGGTGCATGATCTTTTGTTTGCAGATGATTGTGCACTCAATGCAGCCTCTCAAGCTGAGACGTAACAAAATATGGATCATTTCTCTGCTGTTTGTGCTAATTTTGTCCTAACAACTAACACCAAGAAAACACAGGTACTCCATCAGCCAGCACCACAGCTCCCATACATGGAACCATCAGTTATAGCAAATGGAGAAGTTTTGAATGCTGTGGACGAGTTCACTGACCCTGGCAGTATACTTCTAGGGATGTACACACCGAGGTTGATGCACACATTGCCACAGGTAGCTCAGCATTTGGGAGGCTCCAAAGGAAAGTGTGGGAGAGAAGAGGTATTAGATTGACTACCAAACTGAAGGTCGACAGAGCCATTGTGTTGACTTCATTGTTATATGCCTGTGAAACCTAGATAATATATCAGCACCAAGCCATGAAACTGAATAACTTCCATTTGAATTGCCTTAGGAAGATTCTGAAGATCATCTGGCAGGATAAGATACCAGGCACTGAGGTCCTTTCTTGAACTAAATTACTAAGCATTCAAACTCTACTGCAGAGAGTACAACTATGATGGGCTGGCCACATTGTTTGAATGCCAAATGTACACTTGCCTAAAAGACTATTTTATGGAGAACTCAGACAGGGCAAGTGTTCACATGGTGGGCAGAAGAAGCGATACAAGGACACTCTCAAGGTCTCTCTTAAGAACTTTGGAATTGATTGTATGACATGGAAGACACTGGCATAAGACCACCCAGCATGGTATGCCCTCATCAGAAAAGGTGCTGTGCTCTATGAGCAAAGCAGAATTGAAGTAGCTCAAAAAAAATGTGAGATGCACAAATTTAGAGAATCCACCCCAAGTGTTCACATGGACTATTCATGCCTGACCTGTGGTAGAGCATTCCAAGCTTGTATTGGTCTGATCAGCCACCGTCAGATGCATTGTAACTTGACTCTAACAGAGTGATGTCATTTTGGTCCTCTTCAAGAAGAAAGAACAACAGCCAACTACGTCATCTTGTTTAATTTATAACAAAAATATTAATATGAATGTGGTTCATTGTTCTAGTAGAGTATCAAGACTTTGGACAAATATCATGGAGATTTTTGGGGAAGTAAGCATATGATACTTTTTAAAATATTTGCTCAGTCACCTTTTTTTTCATTATATTAATAAGGTTTGAGATTTTTCAACATTTTTGGTATCCTTTCCCTTTTTTAGATACCTTGTATATTGGACCCTCAATGTCCTCACATTTGTGTTGCCTCCAGCATGGATCTTCCTTCTAAATATTTGGTCTAATCCAGTTGCTTTCCCCTTCTTTGTTCTCTTTAGTAGTATCATTTCTGCCTCCTCTATAAGCATCCTAGGGATTGTGATGTTAGGATCCAGGTGTGGTGGTTTCACCATCCTTGAAGAGAACATCTTGTTGAAATTGTTTTTGCAAATATTTTACAATTTTCATCTACTTGCAGTCCTTCTTCCATTTCTATCCATGGCTTCCCTTGGGATGTCTTTACTTAATTGAACATCTTGCTATGCTCTCTTTAAACTGGCTTTACCCTGCACTGTTTCATTCCACTTTATTAGCTGACATTACTTATGTTCGTGCACACATTGACCATGTCTCAAAATGTATATCTCATTCTGTACTTCTAGTCCTCTGTCAAGAGGTGGAAAGCATCCTCGGCCATCACTCTTCTAGAGCCAACGTTGGTTATTTCATTGGACTGAATTATTAAGTCTTTCAATGTTTTTCTTTACCATAATCATTGTTTCCCTAGTTCCATGCACTTCACTCTATATTAGTTCATACAAGTCTTCCCAGGTATCTCTGAGTTGCTCACCTGCACAACTAGTGGTTTGTAAGACTATGGCTACAGTGGAGAAATCAGAAACACTTAGGAAAGCTATTATGAGAAACCCTCAGATAATGTAGATGCCTGATTAGTACCTGTTATATGATGGCAGTGCCAATGAGCAGCAAAGGTCAGCAAGGAGAAGAAGAGAATGTCCTGGAGCAACCAGCAGCTGGATAATTGGAACCTGTGAAATCAAGAATTGATCTGCATTGGTGGGTTTTAGGGTTATGGTTAAGTGCTACATTTTAAGTTTAATTCCAGCTCCAAGTTAAAATTTGGTAGATTTCTGTTATAAATATCTATAGTACTATCTATTTATGCATGAAGCATTGAGCTATTAGACTAGGTAGAATATGTGACATAGATGGTGTCCTTGGTTGGGTTCTTACCACCCACTTCTCTGGGATAATGTTGTGAACTGCCACCAAGCTAAGGAATTGGGAAGAGACTCCCTCCACATCCCACAGGCCTAAAGAAAAGATTGTTTTTTCCCCTTCTCATTTCTCTTATTTTATCTATCATCCAGCATGCCTGGTCTGCCGTTTCAAAGTGCACAGCTATTTTTACTAAGTGACAAGGAATCCTGGAATACAGACATTATATCCAAGCAGTATGTTGTGACACACTACTCCTTTAGTTGGGGGGAGCTAGGTTACACAATGGATAGTGCATTGGGCTTGGAGTCAGATAAGACCTGAGTTCAAATCTGGCTTCAGATACTAGCTGTATGGCAAGCCATTTAAATTCAGTTTCCTCAACTATAAAATGGGATAATAATAACACCTACCTCCCAAGGTTGTTGTGAGAGTCAAAAGAGGTAATATTTGTAAAACTCTTAACATGCTGCCTGACATATTTCTTAGTATTTAATAAATACTAGTTATTATTATAGCTATTGTTATTTGAGTCCACACTGAAAGCATTCCATAATCTCACCTAACTATTCCCTTTTAATGTCCATGCTTTAGTTAGCTATCTTATTCTCTGGTCCTAACCCTGGGATTGCTGTCCTTTCTTACTGTCACACTCTTCTTGCATTCTTGCAAGATCTAGGTAAAGATAATCCTCTCCCCTAGCTGAGTCCCTAGACAATCAAGGTTCATGGCATTCTAGGGCCCAGGTCCACCCCCATGAATTCTAAATTCTTCTTTCCACAGGCCCCTGAATTCTGACTCAAGTTAAGTTCCTTCTGTTCTATGCAGTTCAATTAGATTGTAAACTCCTTGAGGGCAAGTACTGCATCTAATTCACCTTTGTATTTCCCTTGACTTCTAGAATAATGCCTAGAATATAGCAAGGATTAAATAAATTTTCATTGAATTGAACTGAACTGGATTCTGCTCCAAGAAATTCTCTAAACTAACATTTTCCCCATCCTAGGAACAGAGCATCCTGCCTAGCTCTTTTAAGCCAATCCAATGACTTTGATGCTCCTTTATTTCTCTTTCTTCTGTATTAATCTGTTCCTTCTAGGGATCTGATTGCCCTACTCTCATCTCCATCAGTTCATCCTAGAATTAACCACAGTAAACTATTCTTTTTCTCTTTAAATCTTTTAAAATTTTGAAACAAAATTTTTAAAATTTATTTTAATGGTTTTTTAAAAATTTAATATCTTATATTCCCACCCTCCAGGCCCTCCCACATTCTTTGAGAAGACAAACAAAATAATATCAGTTACACATATGAAATCATGCAAAGTATATTTCCATAGTAGTTATGTTGTAAGAAAAACAAAGAAAATGAAAAAATTATATTTCAATTTGTAGTCAGTATTCATCAGTTCTCTTTCTGGAGGTAGATAGCAATTTTCTTTGAGTCCTTTGGAATTCTCTTGGACCATGGTCTTGATCAGAGTAGCCAAATTTTTCACAAATGATCATCCTTAGATTACTGCTGTTGCTATCCACAATGTTCTCCTGGTTGTGTGCATTTCTCTTTGCATCAGCTCATGTAAGTCTTCCCAGGTTTTTCTGAAACCATCTCCCTTATCATTTCTGTTACACTACAGTATTCCATCACAATCATATATCACAGCTTGTTCAGCCCAAGTGACAGGCACCCCCTCAATCCCTAATTCTTTGCACTACAAAAAGAGCTGCTATAAATATTTTTAATACATATAAGTCCTTTTCCTTTTCCTTTTCTTTTTCCTCTCTTTGGGATATAGACCTAGTAGTGGTATTGCAGGGTCAAAGGGTGTGTATAGTTTTATAGCCCTTTAGGCATAATTCCAAATTGTTCTTCAGAATGGTTGGACTAATTCACAACTCTACCCACCATGTATTGGCGTCCCAATTTTTCCTCATTCCCTCCAGCAACTATCATTTTCCTTTTCTACTGTGTTGCCCAATATGAGAAGTGTGAGGTGGTACCTCAGAGTTATTTTAATTTGCATTTTTCTAAACAATAATGATTTAGAGTATTTTTTAATATGACTGTAGATAGCTTTAGTTTCTTCATCGGAAAACTGCCTGTTTATACCTTTGATCATTTATCAGTTGAGGAATGACTTATAATCTTATAAGTTTGACTCAGTTTCCTATATATTTGAGAAATGAAGCCTTTATCAGAGTAGCTTGCTATAAAAATTCTTTCCTATTTTCCTGCTTTCCTTGGCTACATTGGTTTAGCTGGTGCAAAAACTTTTAAATTTCATGTAATCATAATTATCCATTATATTTCCCATGATCCTCTCTATCTCTTGTTTGGCCATAAACTCTTCCTTTAATTATAGATCTGACAGGTAAAATTTTCCATGCTCCTCTAATTTGTTTATGGTATAACTCTTTATGTCTAAGTTTGTTGTTGTTGTTCAGTTATTTCAGTTGTATCCAACTCTTCATTTGGGATTTTCTTGGCAAAGACCCCAGAATGATTTGTTACTTCCTTCTCCAGCTCATTTTACAGATTGAAGAAACAGAGGCAAACAGGGTTAAATGACATGCCCAGGGTCATACAGCTAATAAGTGTCTGAGGCTAGATTTGCTCTCAGGAAGATAAGTGTTCCTGATTCCAAACCCAGCATTCTATCCATTGCACCACCTAGCTGCCCTTCAGTATCCCTTGCCCCAACCAACTCATATTTGCTCCCAAATCCATAATAACTTGGACAAAAAGAAACTATAGTCCTGCTATCAGAGAAACACCTAAACTTAGAAAGAACTGGGATCACTTATCTATTCAGAGAAAATCTGGATGTGTTGTTGGAGCAAAGCAGACATATTGGCATAATGCAGGGCCAATCAGCGGAGAGATAGTTTTTAAAAAAAGCCACCATGACATAAAGTCTAAATATGTTTTGGATAAAAATTGATGCTTCAAAAAAGCAAGATAAGATAGGTTTTGCACAGTGTGTAAAACGTGCAGCTGATAACTGATTTCAAGGGCATATGCCAAAAAATGCCAAAGGAAGAGCCAATACATATTGGCCTTGGTTACTTTATTCAGACAAGGAAGATAGGAATAAGTGTATTTGCAAACTGTCCCCCTTCCTCAGTGCCATTAAGGGAGGACTGCGAATAGCTCTCATATCCTATCCTGGAGAGTCACTATTCTTGACAGTGTTGCATTTTGGAGTGCTCTGGCATGGAAACAAAGGCAGGGACGTGGTGAAGGGAACTTTATTAACTGACCTAAAAGGCTCTCATGATGTCAGCCTTCTAAAACAGCAGAAACACTGGGAGGTGAGAAAAGTTATTCCCAAGAGTCTAGATTGTCCAGAAATGTGACACACTTTTTCATTAAGAGATAATTGTTGCTCTTATACTAGTCATAGGGCCAACTTCCTGAGACATTGTCTCACAAATTCATTACCCTGCATCCCTATAGTTGTGGCAATTTGGGAGGGATGTGCGTGGTGAATACTTTATGTGCAGGGTGGGAAACTTGTGATCTCAAGGCCACATGTGACCCTCTAGGTCCTCAAGTGCAGCCCTTTGACTGAATCCAAACTTCACAGAACAAATCCCCTTTATAAAAGAATTTGTTCTGTAAAACTTGAACTCAGTCAAAAGGCTGCACCCAAGGACCTAGAAGACCACTTGTGGCCTCGAGGCCACGGGTTCCCCACCCCTGGAACAGTGACTGAGACTGGACCTGTGATTTCATTCATAGATAACCCCTGTGTGGGCATATGCAAACACACACACACACACACACACACACACACACACACACACACTCACACCCTTGATTTGATGAATGATACCTAAGAAAGGAACTTGTTCATTTTCAGTCATGTCTGACTCTTTGTGACCTCATTTGGGGTTTTCTTGGCAAAGATACCAGAATGGTTTGCCATTTCCTCCTCCAGCTCATTCTACAAATGAGGAAATTGAGACAAATAGGGTTAAGTGACTTGCCCAGGGTCGCACAGTTAGTAAGTGTCTGAGGCTGAATTTGATCTCAGGAAGATGAGTCTTCTGACTGCAGGTCCAGACTTCTATTCACTGCACCACCTAGCTGTCCCCAAGAAAGGAACAGGGAGCTGTTATTTTAATTCAACAAGTATTGATTAAATGACTACTCTATAGGATATCATTTTGGTCCTCTTCATGGATGAAGGACAACAACCAAAGAATCATGTTCCAGGGACTACACTAGGTCCTGGCGATACAAAGACAAAAACAAAAAAAAAAAAACCAAAACATTCCCTTCCATTCTATTTCTTAAGATTTATGTTTTATTCTCAAGGCACAAAATATCAGCCCAAAATTACAAAATGTGAATTGGTACTGAGAAAACCAAAAAACAAGCTCTCAGAAATGATTTTCACTCAGCAAACCCACACCTACAACCATAGGAAATATTGATCACATATTCCCCAAAGGAATAACCAAGGAAACACCATGTTGAGCCATTTAAGAAAGAACAACAGGTTGATACCTCATAGCTACATATTAACAAGTTATTTTACTATTATTCTATTAATATACTATTTTATTATATTCAATTTTAGGGTACAAGGAAGGAACATTGCACCCTAAAGCCACCCTCCCAGGAAATAGAAGCCAGCTGAAGAGTTATGAGTGACATACAAAAAGACATATTGGAAAGTCATAGATTTAGAGCAGGGTTGGACTTTTTAGACCATCTAGTCCAACCCATTTTACAGATGGAGCAACTAAAGCCCAGAAAGATGAAATCACTGTCTATAATCACAAAGGTCATACATGGAAGAGTCAGGAAGGATTTGAACTAGTCACAAAGTATGAAAACAGCAGCGACCCAGAACAACAGATGTGTGGGAAGGATGTGAAAGTGGGAATTGATGCATCACCTTTTCTAAAGAAGGCAAAATTTTTCATAGATTCTGAATTTAGGAATACTATACTATGAAAATATAATGTTTAATGACTTTACTAATCACCTTGATTTGCTTGAGCTCCCTTGCTATCCAGAGGAGGCTGGAATGACCTGGGAATCAGAATCAGCCAATCAGGAGGCAAACTGACCATCCCTTGAGCTTGACATACCAGAGATCCTTTGCATTGCTCTCTGAGTGAACCCCAAATCCTCCTGCTGTGTCAGCAACCACAACACCAGATTAGGCTTGCACACACATCCCAAGGCAGAGGCACTTCCTTTCTTTATGAGATCTGTAATCTTGGCTGACAAAAGGCCAGACATTCTGAGTAAGGGGCACTTCCTTGCTTTATAATCCCCTCACCTAACACTTTAGCAAGCTCAGTTCTGATTGTAGCTCCACAAGCATGCCTCCAGTTTGAGAGAAATAAAACACACATACAGTCTAATTCTGTTTGTCTTAGATCAAACTCTGGAAGCTGACAGTACTAAGGAGAGAGAGAGAGAAAGAGAGAGAGACAGAGAGACAGAGAGACAGAGACAGAGAGACAGAGAGACAGAGAGAGAAACAGAGAGACACAGACAGACAGAGACAGATAGAGACACTGACACAGAGAGACAGAGACAGAGACACATAGAGGCAGAGACAGAGAGAGACAGACAGAGAGACAGATGGGGGGTAGAGAAATGCTAACCTTCTGGATCCACAAATAAATGTATTTTTGTTACATCATTGTTTCAATAATGTGTCTAATAAATATATGTTGGAAGCATTTTTTATAAGTGAAAGGCTGCTGTGATATAGAGCAGATATTCCTAACTGGGGTCCATGGGCTTGTTTAAAAAATATTTTGATAATTGTATTTCAATATAATTAGCTTTCTTTGTAACCCTATGTAGTTTATCTTATGTATTTAAGAATACAAATGGTTACTTATATAATGTGTTAAGGTTTACAAAAGCCTGTGAAGTAGGTACTATTATTATACCCATCTAGATGGGCCATCTAAAGCACAGAGAATTTAAGTGTCTGGTCAAGGGACACACTGCAATAGTATAAAAATATTTAGATTTAGATTAGGGTCTAATCTTTCTCCCCACTGAGTGGCCCTATTCCAGGTATACCTCTTCCTCTTACCTATTAAATCCCCTTTTCTGGATCTCCTCATAACTGACTAGGTACTCATATGTTCAAGGAAGTCCTGCTAATTAGAGCCAGATATGGTAAATCAATTCCTTATGCCTAAGCAAGCCCCTGTCCTCTTTGCTGGGTGGACCAACTCTGATATTTCTTCACCAGACTGAGATGAATGGTGAGGATCTGTCATAATCTGAGTTCCAGATCAGAAGGGTCATTTCCTGCTGGATCTTTGACCTTCCTTTCCTTCTCCTGTTGTGGCCTGCAGACCCGAGGCCTGGCTGCTTCCTTTCCTACATTCCTCGACATTGCTGACTAAGTTGCAAATGGGTCCTGGACTTTTAAAGATCCTTTTGGAGCCTTCTTTTTTTGGGACTGTGATTCATCTATACCCTTGCTCCTTTTATCTTTGTCAGTTTTCTCACACTCATCTGATTTTGAGTCTTTCATCTTCCTTTGTTCAAGGCAAGATGTTCCTGCAATAAAAGGCTATTGCTTTAGCATCACTGGCTGTTCTGTATCTTCCTTGGAAACCTCTAAGTCATCTCCCTTCCCCCAAAAAAGTATATTGGTTGAAGACTAAATATCAGAGCTGGGTACTGAACCCAGGTCTCCTAACTTCAGAACTCTCTCTATTACATTATGGTGCTTCTCTCAGACAAAAGCATTGATTCAAAATGCCATCTGCATCACGATGTACTATTAAGAACCTTGGATAGAGAAATCATCTTAGTTACAGAGCAATGGCATGATCCACAGGTGAGTTACAATCTGGGTCCTGAGCTCTGCCTTGCAGATCAGCTCTCTTCTTTATAGGTACCTAGGTGGCACACTGGATAGAGTGCTGGGGATGGAATTGGAAAGATCTGAGTTCAAATTTATCCACAGACTTCAGCAAGTCATATAACCTCTCAGTGTCTCAATTTTGTCATCTGTAAAATGGGGATAACAATAGCACTTACTTCCCAGGGCTGTGGTGAGGGTCAAATGAGATAATTATAAAGTGCTTTGTGAATCTTTAAGTCTATATAATTTCTCTTATTATTATTAATTAGCCAGATAGACTTCAACAGACCAATACCCCTTCAACTAGGCTAAATGTGAGTCATTATACCTGGTTTCATTTTGTCCCCAGTGTTTTCCCAGCAGCCCTAGCTTTGGCCAATAGCAGTTGCACAGGATGGATTTTTCACATTATCCATTATATATTCTCTACTACTATTTTCACATATATTCACCTCCTATTTACACCAATTAATTTACTTTTTGTTTATTATAGTTTAATAATTTGTTTATAATAATTGAGTGTTAATACACATTATATCTATGGTCCTACATTTGTTTATGAGTTTCTATGATCCCTTTGTATTTTTCATATTTTCTTTGAGGTGGAATAAAGGTTGGTGCCTGACAAATACATTTTTCTTAAATGCTTCTTTATGAACTCGGGACCCTGTTACCCTCATGGAAATAAGCTATATGCAAGATATGTTCAGAGATTTTCTGAGTAAAATTCTATGTGGGGGTATATAGCAAGCTGAAGACTTAGTGATACTTTTGAGATGGTTCCCAATATGTCGATCCCTATCTGTGTAAGCCTATACAGAGTTTAGGGCACTGGACCATGGGTTATGGAAAGTTTGAAAATAGAGGAAAAGATGCATGAGGAAATGTGTTAGGACAGAATGATTGATAAACTTTGCCTCAGGAGGTTTTGGTTTCAATTCTACTGAAATTGGAATTGAATTCAATGGAATTGAAATTGGAATTGAATTCAATTCAATTACTAGTTGTGTGACCATTCACTTAATCTCTCTGAACCTCCATTACTCCATTTCTTCAGCTTTAAAATGAACATAGTACTATCTGTAGCACTTTATCTTGCAGGGATATTATGAAGCTCCAATGAGATAATCTATGTAAAGAACTTTGAAAACCATAAAGAATATTTTTAAAGTGTCCCAAAAGTTTCAGTGCAGTTATAAGTTTCAATAAGCTTAAATCTGAACCCTGTATTGTGGTGGCTAGCATGTAAGCAGATGAGTACTCACACTGGTGTCCCCTTTTGGTACTGGGAAACACATGGCTATCAAGAGTCTAGCAATTTTCATTTGGTCTCATCTTGTAACACGTCCTTCTCATAATGTAGTTCTTCCACCAAGGAACATGTAAACATATCCATCATCTATGGGCTTTAAGTGGTTGATGATGCTTTCTAATCAAACTGCTTTCCACAATGTTTCTTCTACATACATTATCTTCACTTAAAGCATTTTTGCTTTTAGTGGAACCACTCAAGAATGGATTCCCTGCATCATTAAGCAAAGAATTGCTATACTATGTTAAAGGTGACAACCACATAGGGATCATAGGACTGGTCTATAAATTGTTTGCTAGCCTGTGTCTTCATCCATTGTAAGTCCTTGATATCTGAAAGAAAATATAATTCCCTCACAATGACAGGGTGTTAGAATTGGAAAAGACCTCAGGTACCTAATCCATCAAGAATTCCTCCTGCAACATCCTTGGCAAGTTGTCCTACAGCCTTTGCTTGAGGACATCCAATGATGGGGAGTCTCAATACTTTTTGAGACAGCTGATTCCACTTTTGTATCACTCTTATTGTTAGGAGCCCAAATTTGCGTCTTTATAACATCAATCAATTGCTCTTAATTCTGCCTTCTGGGACCAAGACAAATAACTAGTCTCTCTTTTAGATAAAAGTCCTTCAAATATTGAAAATGGCTATCATGTCTCCAAAGTCTTCTTTGCTCCAGGCTAAAGATCCCCAGTTTCTCCAAATGATACTTATAGGATGCGTCCTCAAGGTCCTTCACCATGGTTGCCTTCCTCTGGGTGGTTTCAAGCTTATTAATATCCTTCAGAAAATGTGGTACTGAACTGAACAAAATATTCCACATCTGACAGACCAGAATTTAGTGAGACTTTCACCTACTTACTCCTAAGTGCTAAAATGTCTCAATACAGCTTAAGATTGCGTTAGGTTCCTTGACTTAACATGTGGATACTTGAAAACATGTTTTAAAACCTCCATAGTGTAACAGCTCTAGAAACTGAAGTCTCCTTATCATCAGGAGAAGCCTTACTCAAAGCACAAAAGGCTTGTGTATGTCAGTCATTGTGTATACCATCTTTGATCTGGTTTGTCCTGGACAGACGCCAGAGGGAATAACAAATCAGGTCCTTGGTGACTGATCTGCATGAGTGACTGCTGGAGAGTCCTTTCATACGTCTTTATACGTCACAGCACAGTTTTAAGACAAGGGTTAAGGGTTATTCCAAGGTTTAGAAGGGTCACCAAACCATTTACTCCTCTTCTTTTCTGCCACTCTCTACCCCAATCAATCAAAAAGTGTTTATTGAAAACATGTATGCCTTGCACTATTCTAAGGTTCTATGGCAAATGCAGAAGAAATATAAAACATAGTCTCTGATCTTAAGCAACTTATGATGTAATTGGGAAGGCAAAATGAATCAAGATAAAATAGTAAACTATGTAAGGCACCCGATAAAGGAATCCTCTCATTAACATTCCTTAGCTTTTGCTAAAATCCTTCCAGGTACAGGGAACTCACTACTTTCCAAGGTTGTGTAGTCCAGAGAAGTCAAACATATGGTCTGTGGGACACATGTAGCCCACAACTCTCTAGTGCATCCAAACCAGATTATTAAAATGAAATTGGGCAATGTTTAGCAAAACAAACATACAATATAATATACATACAATAAAACATTGATAATATTACATTTTAAAACTAAATCAGTATGTGGCCCATAGGGAACCTCATGAACAGATTGGTGGCTCCTTTTCCATTTTGAGTCTGATACCACTAATCTAGTCCATATTTTGACAGTTCTAATTTCATAGTGTTTTCCTTTATTGGGCTTAAATCTACTCACCTATAATTCCCAGTCCTTAATTCTCATTCTGCCCTCTAGACAAAATAAGTCTAAAGCATTATCCAAATGACAGACCTTCAAATACTTGAAGAGAGCAATGACAGGAGTCTCATAATACTCTGAACTTCTCAGACTATGTCCAGAATATCATATTTAATTCTAGGTCATAGGATCCTAGAATACTAAGTTTTCTCTTCTCCAGGTTAGACATTTCTATTTTGTTCAACATATAAGTCAATGTACCTAGACTCTTCAACATCCAGGTCACCCTCCTCTAGATAGACATCAGTCTATCAATGTCTTTCTTAATTCAATTTTTAAAAAGTTATTAAGTGGTTATGATAGGTAAAGTACTGTGCTAACCACTGAAATGTAAACACTGCCTGCCCTCAATTAGCTTGAGTCCTGCAGAACCTGAGGCAGTGTGGAGAGGCAATATGGTACATTGAAAATAATAATCATGATGATAATGATAATAGCTAGCGTCTACTAAAGAGTTTGGGGATACATACATTCTAAGCTTTGCAAAGTGTTTTACCTGATATCACATTTGATCCTTACAACAAACCTGGGAGATAGGTGCTATTAATATCCCCATTTTACTGATGAGGAAACTGAAGTGGCTTGTATAGTAGCAGACAGCTCATAAGTACTTGAGGCAAGACCAGTCACTTAGTCTCTCTAAGCCTCAGTTTTCTTATTTGTAAAAAAAAATAAAGAGTTTATTGAACTAGATAATCTCTAAGCTTTCCAACTGTGAATCTACAATTTTATTTTCTGAAACTGAACACAATACTCTAAATGTGGTATGATTAGTACAGAGGACAGGGGGGTTAACATGTCTCTTAAAGTGGACTTCATACTTCTATTAATATTTATTAATAATTAATAAAGCCCAAGATTTAATGAACTTATTTTAGTAGGTATATTACTTTGCTAGTTCATACTAAATTTGTATTCTACAACAATCTCTAGGTCCTTTTTTACACATGAAGCTAGACTTCCTCCATCCTATATTTGTGCAATTGACTTTTTAATCTAAATCTAAATGTAGGGCCTAACATTCATATTTGTTCAATTTCATCTTGTTAGTTTCAGCCCATCATTCTAGCCAAACAAAATAATTTTTGAATCTTAATTCTGTCACCCAATGAATTCTCACTCTCTTCACTTTTTGTCAGCCACAACCTTTTTAAGCACACCTCATCTGTCATGTGGTACTCCACTAAAACCTCCTTCCAAACTGACCTCAAGCCATTTATCAAAACTCTGTTTGACCAGCTCTGAATCCATCTCATCTAGCCTTCATTTTTCTGTGTTGCCTAAAAGTATATGAAGATTTTTGTAAGTCTTAACTGAACTCCAAATAAACTTTGTCTATAGAATCTCCCTGATTTGCCAGTCTAGTATTTATATTTTAAAAGAAAACTAGTTTCATTTATTAAGGGCAGCTAGGTGGCAAAGTGCATATAATGCTGGGCCTCGAGTCATCTTCCTTGCTGGAGTCTTAAGACTCATCTTCCTGAGTCTAAATCCAGACTCAGAAACTTACTAGCTGTGTGACCCCGGGCAAGTCACTTCACCCTGTTTGCCCCAGTTCTTCATCTGTAAAATGAGCTGGAATAAGAAATGGCAAACTACTCTAGTACCTTTGCCAAGAAAACCCCAAATGGGGTCACAAAGAGTCAGACAACTCAAAAACAGGTTTATTTGTTATGTTTTATTCTTAAAGAACCCATGATGGCACCCAGTACTGATCTTTTTCAAATTTCCTAAGTTCTCATGAATCATCTGTAGGATAATCCATCCTAGCAGTTTACCACAAATCACCATCAAGCTCACCACTGCATATTTTATGGAATCTAACATTTTCCCCTTGGTTGTTACAACATCAAGATGTTAGCTGTTGAGCCTGTGAGCCTGTCTATCATGGTGGCCTTCCTTTACCCTATTTTGTGAAAGGTCATGGCCACAGGGTAATGTGGTGATCAAGACTGAGTTTGTCTTTGATTCAATACACAAATTTTATTGTGCACATGATTCCGTATGGCCATTGGCCTCAGGAACATCATGTCAAACCCATCTGACCCAACATACTGTGGCCATGCAGGGCTTTATGGAATCAGTGATCTCTACTTTTTAATAGCTGGCATTTATATAGCAATTTAAAATTTGCAAAGTGATTTACATCTATTATTTTATTAGAGCCTTACAAGATCTCTTTACGGTAGGTGCTATCATTATCTCTGTTTTACAGTTGAGGAAACTGAGGCATACAGCCATTAAGTGACTTACTTAGGGTCACATAGCTAATAAGTGTCTGAGGTTAGATCTGAACTCAGGTCTTCCTGACTACAGACCTAAGCACTCCATCCACTGTACCACCTAACTGAAGAAACTGAAGTTGGGAAAGCTTAAAAGACTTCCCATGGGTGGAACGGCTAGGATGTGTCCAAGGTAGGATTCAAATTCATATTTTTTAAATTTCATGTTTAGCACTCTATCCATTACACCCAATTACTCCTCAAATGTCATGGATTCGCTGTTCCCAGATTTCCAAGATAACTCTAATCTACAATCGTTGTTTACAATTTTGTTTTCCCTCATATACTTTTGTGCCAATTCACAATAGCCCATTTGTAGACAGATAAGGTAGTCATCATGGGAGATAAATGAGTCTGAACAAGACAAGTGGACACAGGTACCAACAGCACATGGTCTCTGCATTCCTGATGAAATTGACTGGCATCAGTCCCACACATATCTCTCCAACTTGAATTGAGTTCCATCATTTCAGGTCTGCCTTCCAGGTATCTGACCTTCCAAATCCTTCCCTGCTACATAATGCAAACATACTGTCACATTAAAATGTTAAAAGAATCACTAACTTCATTCTCATTTCATTTAACCTTTTTCCAAAATAGGATTCTTGCCTGACTAATCTTTTAATAACTCCCATTCTCTATGATTTCTCATAGAGAATTATTATATGATTTCTTATATAAAAAACAATAGTCATCACTTATGTAGCATTTTAAGGTTTGTAAAATGTTTTAGAAACATTATCTTATGCAAGACAGATTTTTTCTAGCCAAGTAGAATACTCAGTCATGAACAAAGATGAGCTGGCACAGAAGGTTAAATTGGCTTAGCAGGCTGAGAGATAGGATGACATGGCGGCCTGCATGAAGTCTGAAACTGAGCAAGGAACGGAATTATCCAATGACAAGAATCTTCTCAGTGTTGCTTAGAAAAGTGTCCTGGGATCCTGGTTGTCATCTTGAAGGGCTATCTCAAATATTGAGTAAAAGACAGAAGGTACTGAGAAAAAACATCAGGTGGTTCAAGAACACAGAGGAAAATCTGACACAGAGTTAAAATACTTGGAATGTTGCATTGTCTCTGATGGAAAATTTCTTGATTCCTAATACTTTCTTCACAAGAAAAAGCCGTGTTTTTATTTAAAAATGAAAGGAGACCACTCCCACTATTTGGCTGAGGTCCCTATTGGTGAGGACAAGAAAGAGATATTGGATCAATCACAACAAACCTATCAAGAAGCATTTAAAATGTGCAAAAAAGAGATGTAACCTATGCATGCTTTAAGATTGCATCTGGCCCTGGACTTCTCTATGTTCTATTATACAATCCTGAACTTTCAGAGAAAGTTTACTCCTTTGCAAAGATGGCTTTTGAGGAAACCATTGATAAACTTGATATATTATATGAAGAATCTTACAAAGACAGTGCAGTGATAATTCAATTACTGAGAGACAATTTGACGTTGTAGACATTGGATCCCCATGGAGATGATACCAAAGCAAGAAAAGAAGTGGAGAATTCACCAGCTTTCCAACTTTTCTTTGCTTCATTCCCAAATTTAGATAGTAGATCATATGCCATCCATGCTGTTCCACAAGTAGTTCTGGTTTACAATTTTTGTCAAACATTTTTACTTCTGTAAAAAATCTATTTGGATTTCTGTATGTCCTATATGGTTTTTATGTGTAATATTAGAGGAGTGGAGCCACTAACATTTAGAGAGTTATTTCTTTTCATCTGAGGTGGCCGATATGAGGATATGGAATCACATTTACATAGTTTTGATCGTACTTTTGGTACATTGTGATTTCACAAGACCAGTGTTAAAATAGCTTCCATGTCTAAGCAAAACAAAAAAAAAAATACCCAATTGCATACATATTAGACTGTCATGGTGGTGGGGGGTAGGGGATGGGGAAGAAGAGCAATTAGTTCCAGCTATAGATGTAGTTATTTTTAGCACTTTAGGGTTAGAACATTCGTGGCTACGGTTGAAACAAATGTCCATAGATATTACATGTGATACTATGACTATCTGTGAAATAGATAATCTCAATGTGTACACCTTTATCAATTACAACTGCAAAAGTGTCCCTTAATACAAAATTTTAAACTACCCAATTTATTCTGGACAATGGAAGAAATAGTTCACATTTCGTTATTTGTAAAGTTGCCCACTGTTTGCTTTCTTCTCATTTTACTACATTTATTTCATTTTTATTTAAATGGTTTAGGAAATGTAAGAACAAACATAGAAATAAAGAAGCAGTAAAAATTTTAATTTCTTTGTCTTCATAAAGTCACTGTATACCAAGCACAGAAGTAAAATAGAAAAGCCACAGGTACAACTTTTTGAAGCTTTTGTGATTTTTTTTTTGATACTTGTCTAACATGCATGTGCTGTAAAAATAGCTAGCTGTGAAATAACTTGGGTGACTGTTATCATTATTCAATGTTTTAAGAAATTTTCATGAAAAATTCAAGCATAATTATTAAGAACATGTGCATTAAGTTGATATAAGTGGAACAAAAGTTTTATTAATGGAAAAATATGTCATTTTATCATCATAAAAATCCTAGGAGTTAGGTGCTATTATTTTCCCCGTTTTACAGATGAGAAAACTAAGTAGTTTGCCCAGAATCATACAACTGCTAAGTGTCTGAGGCCAGATATGAACTCAGGTCTTCGTGACTCTAAGTCCACTGTTCTACCTTGTTATGTGTATATACACATGTATGATAAACACATATATTTATGTATTATACATGTGTATCTGTTCACATGTGGTACATATATATACATATGAGTGTCTATATATGTTTATATGCACCAAATTGTTGAGAAGATATATGTATGTATGTATGTATGTATCAGATAACAGATTATAACTCTTTAGTCATGAAAACAAGATCTATCAGAATTCTGAGGTAAAGTTTGCCTGATCCTGGCAATTTGAACTTCTTTAAAGTATCTGTGCTCCCAAGAAGAGAGTTCATGAGGTAATCCTTTAGATGATTCTCCCATGGCATGGAATGAAGACCTTTCAACATCTGAACTGCTCTCTACTGACCAATCTTTAATTGGTCAATGTCCTTCCTAAACTGTGGTGCTCCTAACACTTCATCTTGTGACATATTAAAAGGTTACATTTCTGGATAATTTAATCATTTTATTAACAAGGCCAGCAGGTTATTAATAAAAGGATGGTCATTTGGCCATCTCTCTTAGACCAAAAACAATCAATCATGGGGGCAGGGCTCACAAACAGTAGGTTGTCCTTCAAACAGCAATCAAATCTAAGTGGTTAATATGATTGGATGTGGGCTATAGGTAAAATGAAGGGTTGAGTGTCTTTTGGATAGGGAAAGCATCTCTATACCAGACCACCCATAACTTTATGCAATCTCATTAACAGTAATGTCCTTCAAGAAAAACTGAACTTAAAGTCAGGACTCTGGAAGAATGGGGGAAGTTCTGAATCTTCCCAAGATATTGGTTATCAACAGTCACATCTCACACGGGTCATTTTATGTAACTCTATCTCAACACACATGTCCTCACCAATATGGAGCTTCCATTCCATCACATCCTTGTTTGGTCTGCTCTTTTCAATTTAGAGATCTTTGTCCTTAAAAGAGAAGATGGAAACACAACTAGAGGTGAAGTGGTTTCTGCTCTTCCTGGCATTTTTACCTAATCAGGCAACATGTTAAAACAGAAAAGACACTGCTCTAGGAGTCAGTATTCCTGGAATCTAGTCCTGGCTCTATTACTAATTAGTTATGTGACCTTGGGGCAAGTCGTAACTTCTCTGGAGTTGTTCTTTTCCTGTAAAAATGACTGTCTTGGATTAGATTATTTCTAATGTCCTTTCCAACTCTTAAATTATATTCTGTCAGGTAACAATGTGAGTATGTCACTTCTACTTAATTTCTTGGGAGAATTTTTTAAATTCATCTTTTGTTTTCTTAATCATTTTACTCTTTCTTAAATTTTATGGATTTTTTTTGCCTTATATTACCCCTGTCTAGTGAACTATCCCTTGTAATAAAGAATTTTAAGAAAGGAAGGAAGGAAGGAAGAAAAAGAAAGAAGTCAACAAAATGATCTAAAGTATCAACTGACTTTGATCATATATATATATATATACACATAAAATGTGTGTGGTATATGTATGTGTATGTGTATGTGTATATGCATATGCATAGGTATATATACATGTTCTTGCATATGTATGTGCATATGTACATGTATATGTATATGTATATCTGATAGCTAGGTAGTACAATGGATACAGGACTGTGCCTGAAGTCAGTAAGACCTATCTTCATGAGTTCAAATCTGGCCTCAGACAAGTACTAGCTGTGTGACTCTAAGCAAGTCACTTCTTGTTTGCCTCAGTTTCCTCTTCTGTAAAATGAGCTGGACAAGGAAATGTATATCCTCCCATATTCCATTCATATCTTTGCAGAGAACGTAGTCAAGTGCATTTCTTTATCTCTTCTCCACAGCTGAGATTGGTCATTCTAATTACGCAGCTTTCAGTTTCATTTTTTGTTCTCTCTATTGATATTGTTGTCTTTTTTCCAGGTTCTGCTTCCTTTACCTTCTATTCATTTGTATGAATGCTTCCCAAGCTTCTCAGAAGTCCTCTGAGCTTTCCTATTTACCCTGTCTTTGTGCCCTGGCACTGTGCTGCCTTGTCCTTGTGATCTTCCTTACTGTTGCAACATTAAGATTTCCAGGCCTTTCCATCTTCTTTACAGCTAAACTTCATTTTGTTTGTTGTTTTCCTCAATTAAAATGTGAGTTCCTTGAGAGATTAAAGGTAAAAGTGTGTTGAGAATTTTCTCAGAGCTGGTTGTTAAACATTTACCAGCATACACCGGACTAAAACCCTCAAGCGTTAATCTCATTATTTCCATGCAGATTAATCATTTTGCCCTGGGGGCCTCTGTTCCCACTCGCCTCCCCCCCACCTTTGGCAGGCGGTGAAAGGGGTGGAGAGAAGAAAGTAAGACCCGCAAGAGAAGTTCACATCCTGAGTCGGCCACAGTGACCTCTGCTGGCCAGCATTATTATTCCATGATAGGTTTATGATCTGTTTCCTGAATTCCTTGTCTAATTCTTCCACTCCCATGATAATAATCCTTCTGTTTGTCCTTCAGATCCTCACCCTAGTGCTTCACCCTTAGGTTAATGGATTTCTTCAATCCATCTATCTTTTATACAATACTATTCCATTGTCTCCTTTATCTATTCTTTTTAGAATAAGGCACATAGCCCAGAGGCAGCAGCGCTTCTCATCCCACCAAGTCTCAGTGATACCCACAGGGCCAAATTTAGCTCTCTAGTTCTACATTCTTTGTATATTTGTATATAGAGATCTGAGCCAAGATTGTTGGCTTGGATATTGGCTTCTATGAATTATTGGTCCTCTCTTCCGCTATTCTTTTTCCCTTATTATACGTGGTTCTTTCTATAATGTCAGGTTTAGCAGATACATGTATATAGACAGTTTAATCCCTCCTAGTATTGGTATCATCAGCACGACTGGAAGCAAAAATAGCTTATTGAATCTCATTAGGAAGCAACAACAATCATCACCACCACTGCAACAACCACCAAAGCCCCAGTAATTGTATCCGTCTGTGTAATAGTTCATAGTACTTAACAGAAAATAATGATAGCAGGATAAGAAGTTGTCCTGGGACCTTTTCTATCTAATTCCCATTGAACTAAGACAGTTTTTAACCTGGGTCCATTAACTTGGAAACAAAACTATACACACACATACACATATATATATATATATATACACATAAATATATATACACACACATATCTATACAGTCATGTATGTGTATATACACATATGCACTTTTTTTGTTGTTCAGTCATTTTCAGTCATGTCTGACTCTTTATGACTCCATTTGGAGTTTCCTTGCTAGAGATACTAGAGTGGTATGCCATTTCCTTCTCTAGCTCATTTTATAAATGAGGAGACTGAGGAAAACAGGGTTAAGTGACTTGCCCAAGGTCACACAGCTAGTGTCTATATTCTAGTGTAATGTATTTCTTTTGTAATTCTGTGCATTTTATTTAGTGCATTTAACAACATTGCTCTGAGAAGGAGTCTTTAGGTGTTATCAGACTGCCAAAGGGGTCCAAGGTACAAAAATGTGAAGAACCCTTGAACTAAGATTAGAGTGAGAGAACAATTAAGAAGAGACATTTATATAAGGGCTTCAAAATTAACAAAGTTTTTGCATTATTTCATCATAGTCCAATATTTTACGTTATCATCCAAAAACTCAAAACCCATTTTCAGACATCCTTTTATCAAACTATTCATTTTCTAAATCTGTGTTCCTGGAAAATACTCCTTTGCTCTCAGGTTTTCTTTTTCCTTTCCTGTGACCTCATCATCTTTAGCAATGCTGTGCCCTAGACTTCTTATGGTCCAAACTTTGCTACCCATGGGTCTTATGAGTTTTTTGGATTTGAAAACCCTCTACGCCCTTTCCTCCCCCCACCCCCATTATTCCCAGGTACATGCGGCAAGGAGACCTTGCTGTGGTTTATATTGGGAGTGACAAATAAACTACCTTTGTAGGGAATCATCTATTGCTACTGCTCCTCATCTGTTCCTCTCTTTATTAGATAGCTTCTCTCCTGAGGGCACTTGTGGATCCACTACTCATTGCTAGGAGCACAGCAAGGTCCCCACCCTAGCCCCATCATAAACTTTCATTTCAGATACTTAAATTCTAATCATTAATCTATCTTCCTTTCCTTCTCTGTTCCACATTCTTCCACTTTTCAGCTTCCTGAAATAGGCTATAATTTCTTTCTGCTTCTTTATATACTTTGTTCTTCTTTGTTTTCTTATTCAAACATTCTTTTTTTATGGAACACTTCATTCTTCCTGATAACCTGGAAAGTAGAGATGCATTCTTCCAGAGATTTCAACTTATCCTTTGTTCATACCATCCTGTTGGTTAGTACTAGCAAAAACGTGTGTGGCACTCTGTGTGGGTCACTGAAAAATTCCTTTTTTCCCCTACACTTACTTGAAGCAAAATATTGTTGGTAACTCTCATGGATAACAGCTATGGCAAATTGTTCACTGTTCACTGAGCCAGAAGTTTAGTCTCTGTAACTTCATTTGTTTATGGTAGACTTCCTACCATTCCTCTTCATTTGACACTCCCTGTCTCAGTTGGAGATGCCTCCTAACATTCATTCAATTGGCAAATATAATGAAAAATAATCAAAGCCAATGCTGGTGAGGCATGGAAAAATAGACTTGGTATTACACTCTTGATAAATTACAAATAGGTTCAAATGTTTTAGAAACATTATGGGGTTATATAGTTTTATTTATAAAACCACTTGAGCTCTTTGATCCAATGATCTTGCTATTACAAATGTATCTTAAGGCTGTTATCAGGAGAGGTAAGAAGACATGCATAAATATATTCCTAGAAGCATTATTAATAGCAAAAATCTAGAAGGAATCTATGTGTCCAACAATGGGAGATTGACCTACCAAATTGTGGTATAGGGATATAATGAAATTTGATGGTATCTTAAGAAATGACAAATATAAAGGATAAAAAATATGGAAAGACTTACATAAAGTAATTAAGAATCAAGAAAACTGAACCAAAAGAGCAATATCAATCAATTAATTAACATTTATTAAACATATTAAGCCAGGCACTATGATTGGCACAAGTGATATAATTACAAAGAATAAAAAAATTCTTACTCTCAGAGAGCTTATATTTTAATGGGGGAGACTATATAGTATAAATTCAAGGTGAATGAATACAAACTAATTAAATACAAGGTAGTTTGAGAGGGAGATTGCTAGGAGTTGGAGTGATCAGCAAAGGCTTCATGCAGAAGATGGTGCTTGAGAAATAGAGTCTCTTTAAGGAAGCGGTAAAGAAGGAGAGCATTCCAAGCTTGAGAGACAGGGAAAACTGGAGAGATGAGAGATATTTTGTTGTATGTAGGGGACAGAAAGCAGGACCACTTGGTTGGATCTCAGAGTGTGAGAAAGGCAATAATATCCAATGAGGCTAGGAATATAGGTTGAAGCCAAGTTGTACAATCATTTAAAGCTAAACAAAGAAATTGATACTTTATCCTATAAGTAATACGAGGATACTGGAAATTATTGAGTAAAGGAGTGACATGGTCACATCTATACTTAAAAAAAATTCCTTTGGCCACATGGTGTAGGATGGATTGGAGTGGGAATAGATTTGAGACAAATAAGCCAATTAGGAGGCTGCTGTAATTATCTAATGAGAAGGGATGAAGACCTGAATGAGCTAAGATGAGTGGAGAAAAGAGGCTGTATATAGACAATTTGAATCTTGTGGGGTGAAAGAGAATAAAGAGTTAAGGAAAATAATGAGGTTGGGAAGGATGATAATGCCTTTTACAGAAACAGGGAATTTTGGAAGAAGAGAACATTTGAGAAGGAAGATAATTAGTTTGGAGATCTTGAATTGAAGATGTTTTGGGGATTTCCAGTTTGAAATGCCTGATAAGCAATTACTGATGCCATAATGAAACTCATGGTAGAAATTGGGTCTGGATATACATAAATCTGTGAGTTTTCATAGAAATGATAGTTAAATCACATAGAAATTAATGAGATCACTGAAAGAATGTAGAGAGATAAGAATAGGGGTCCTAGGGTAGAAGTACACGGCCATAGAATTGATGACGAGTAAGCAAAGGAGATAAAGAAGTCAGATAGGCTGGAGAAAAAATAGGAAAGAGTAGTGTCATGAAAACCCAGAAAGGAGAGATCATGCAGAAAGAAAAGATGGTTAATAGTGTGAAATGCAGCACATAGGTCTAGAAAGATCGAGACTGAGAAAAGGCCAACAGATTTGGCAATTCAGAAATCACTGGTAACTTTAGAGAGAGCAGTTTCAGTTGGGTGATGAATTCAGAGGACAAATTGCTAGGTGCTGAAAAGTGGGAGTGGAGGCAGTGAGTGTAGACAGCTTTGTCAAGGAGCTCGGCTGACACAGAGAGGAAAGATACAGGGTGATAGCTTGAGGGGATGGTAAGATCTAGTTTTTAGGGATAGAGAGACTTGGGTATGTTTGAGATATCTGAAGGCAGTTGGAAGGGAAGCAAAAGATAAAAAGAGTTTGAATATTTGGGAAAGAGGATGATTAGGGATGCAATCTCCTAGAGAAGATGGAAATGGATGGGATCAAGCACGTATGTAGAGGGGTTAACCATATATAAATACATATAATATTTTTAATGTGGATATATGTACCTGCTGTTTATAACAATGTTAATAATAATAATGATAATAATATCACACCAAAATCCAGGAAAATACATAGCAAAGGGAAATAGGAAGTTCAGAAGAATGCGTGGAAACAAGTAATAATTTTGTTTCTGTCTTGTTAAAATTGTTATACATCTTACATATACAAAGTGTGCAAAATTTTGTGGTTGCACATAAAATTATTTTTTTCTTCTCTGTGTACTTGAATATTTGTGCCTGTTGCATTTATAAATTACAACAAGAAACAATGTGGTATAGTGAATAGAGATCAAACTTGGATTTTCACTAGGCACTAGGTAATATGAGTGTAAGCTGTAGAAAATTTTTGGATCTTCATTCATAGATGGAGTTGTGAAACAATAACAACAATAATAAATGAAACTGAGAAAGAAAAATCTTTCTCCCTTAGCTACCTGCAAATTAGGATATTCCTTTCAAACCCTAATGAAAACAGAAGCTGTCCTGGGCTTCCTTTTCTGAAGGATTTCAATTACCAGCAAGGTCCTATCTATTTAATGGAGCAAATTGTTCATTTGCTCTTCCTGATAAAGTGCTAGATACCTTCATGTGTTTCTTTGTTTGTCTCTTTCTCAAATTCAGGAATCCTAGCTTCCAGTCTTTTCATAACCTTTAAAATTTCTGAACTCATTGCAGGGCATTTTAAGCAGTCACTTGGATTTCTTTAGATACCAACACCCCTTATTTCCTTCTTCACCGGAATCTCTTTGTATTGTCAGCTTTCAGGTTTTTGAAGATTCCCATTCCTCTTGAGGAAAGGTTCTTAATCTGGGGTCAAAGGATCCCCTAGAGTTTTGTGGATAGGTTTCATTCTAAATGAGAAAAAAATACAACCTCATTTTCACTGACTTCTAATGGGAATTTAATGTTTTCTTCAATTACTTATAAACATTATCCTGAGATAAGGCCCGTAGTCTTTTCCAGACTACCAAAGAAGTCTATAACATGAACAAAAAGGTAAGAAGATGTACACTTGAAACATAGCGAATCTTTTCTCTGGCCTTCTTGAAATGTGCCTAAAGTCTGGGTTGCCTGATTTAGTCTATAATGTCTTTTTTTCACCATTAGGAATACAAAGATAACATATTCAGTTTCTCCCAAAATTCCTGTAACTTTCACAGAGCTATCCTTTTCTTCTGTCCTGTTCCAGAGTAGCATTTACTTTTCTCACTAACTCTGCTTTATAAAAGATGAAATTATCAACAAAGCAATTTGAGAATTTATATGATACTCTGCTTTTTGCAGAGTTACTGGGGAATAAAGAACATCATGGCAACAGCACATGCTGTCATATGCCATCTGTCTTCAAGAGCCAACAGAAGGCCTGCCCATTTCCCACAGCAACACAAAGTTGACACTAGAATTTTTTAATATGGGGTTGAAAGAGAGAGAAAGTGAGAACAAAGATGCCTAATAAAAGCATTTGAATTCTCTGTGAGAACAGCAAGAAAATAGCCTTCAGTGACCTGTGGTTTAAAACACTATTGATGTGAAGTCAGTCAGTTAACAAATATTTATTAAGCACTAGCATTTATAGATTAGAAACTGTGATAAGCGCTAGAGCTGTAAAAAGGGCAAAAATAGCCCCTGCCCTAAAGGAGATCCCATTCTAATGGGGGAGATAACATATAAATAAGTACATACAAAATATAGATAGCCAGCTACCTAGATAGATAGATAGATAGATAGATAGATAGATAGATAGATAGATAGATAGATAGATAGATGATGGATAGATAGATAGAAATGAAAGGTTGTTGTTAGTTTTTCATTTTCAAAAGATATCACAGGCTGATGCCTTGACTCACGAGTAGAATGGATTTAAGTGAGTCAGAGTTGCACAAAGTTCTCAGTCTCACCCTGTCTTCCAAAGCCACTGAAGTCCAGGGCCAGACAAAAGTCAGGATGAGTGGAGAGGGCCCGGCAAGATGACCTTGGTGTCTTCAATGTCTAACCAAACTCCACAGACCTTGCTTCAGCTGCCTTCATGGCCATTGAAACAAATTGTTCTCATCCACCCGTTCTGCATAGAGAAATCTTCTCATGCTTGGGGAAGACACCCCCCCCCAAATCACCAATGGGTTTGGGGCCTGTGGATTATCCCCAAATCTGGTTTAGTCTGTCTGCCAAGATGCTTTTACTGAGGTATGGCTGCTGCATGCTACAGCTTGTTGAGTGAGAATTGAGTGCCTAGGTGGACACCAAAGGTGGATGAGAAACCCTGAAAAGGGTTCAGTAAGCCCTCATACCAGAGGTGCTAGTCTTCTAATCTCAGAGAGGAAGACATGAGCAGTTGGGGAGTCTAGGAAAGGCCTCCTTGGAGAAGGTGGGACTTGAGCTGAGTCTTGAAGGTAGCCAGAGAAAGCAAGAAGTAGAGGTGAGGGAGAAGAGAATTGCAATAGAAGAGGGGGTAGGGATTGTTAGAGAATTTGGAACTAAAAATTGAAATTAAAAAAAAGTATATCACGAATCCTAAAGCACAGGAGACTAGTTTATCTCTACAGATGATAGTATTGCAGTGGTTAATTCATTCCCAGATCCTAAAATAAAATTTACAACCAACCCCAAAGAAATTTAAAAACCAACCTTCAATGTTTCAAGAAACATTAAGGATTTCCCCCCCATGGGGTTAACTATTATTATTATTATTAATTAACATCATATAATATTAATTAATATTATATAATATTAATATAATTAATATGACAATTTATTAATATAATAATAATATATTATTATTAACTATCATCCATTATTGTTATTAAGCAAGACACAAAGAACTTTTGCCAAAAGCTTCAACTTGCTAGACACAGATGAAGATCAATGGGAAACAACTTTCCACAACCTGAGATCATGTTTGCTGCTCTCCTCTTTCTTCTCCCTTGTTGATCATAGTAGAACTAAGGTGCTGGATTATCTGACCTCTGACGGTCCTATTATAACTCTAGATTTATGATCCTATGAAAATTTCTATCCTATCTATTACAACAATTTTAGGCAACAATAAAGAAGATAAAAGAGATTTGGGGAAACACAGGAAGCCCCCTTCTTGACCTGGAAATTTGACTACCCCAACTTTAAATCTTTATCTGTTTAAATGCTGTTTTTCTTTTCTGGTGAGCCTTGTAATAGATCAGAAGGCCCTCACTCCTCCAATAGCCCTCCTTAACCCTAACTCTCTCCACTTACCTGTCTATCCCAAGACTCTTAGGTACTTGGGATCCTAAGTTTGAACAATGTCTTTTTCTCCGTTTTGTTCCTCTAACTTGTTCTACTCTTCCTTTTTGTTGTTGTTTGAGGCTATGGACTGCCTGTGTGAGATAGCATAATTATTCTACAGTAGAATAATTGTGCTGTCTCACAAAGGTAGTCCATAGTCTTATTATTCAGAGTTTACCACCACTCCTTAAGACATTTAATGAAAAAGGACCTGAATGCTATCAATCTGGACGTTCTTGCTGTAAATAAAACCAGATGACAAATGGAAGTTCCAGCTAAATGGAAGGATGGCTCACAGGTTCTCCTTGGAGAGGCAGATAAAAGAAAATATTGGAGTTGGTTTGATCATACATTCAAAGACAAAAACATCAATGTTCATGGAAACATTTGGTCATCTTGTATCCCTCTGTTCCTGATAAGTTTATTTTTTTAAAGACAACCATGAAAATAATTGTAACTTATGCACTATCATCTGTTATGGAGGATAGGAGACAGAGAAATTCTACAGAGAACTCAATAAAATCCTCCAAATTAAAGCAATCATGTATTTTGATGCTTAGGGTTTTAAAAGATTTTAAAGAAAAGATGGGCATGGAGTGGGGAAGACATAAGCATTTATTAAGTACCTGCTATGTGCCAGAAACTGTGTTAAGCACTTCACATATATTATCTTATCCTACCCTCACAACAACCTAGTGAGGTACTATGATCCCTATTTTATAGTTGAAGGAATTGAGGCAGATAGAGATTAAGTGGTATAAGTGGAGATAGTTGAAAAATGTGGTTCAGTATCTAGGAATGAGAGAGACCAATAATTTGTAGACTACATCAAAGCCTCACACCTAATTATGGTGAATACTTTCTTCAAGAAAAGAATCAAAAGGCATTGGACAAGATGAGCACTGAAAAACATCACTCAAATGAAATGGATGATATTTTAATGGACATAAAATGAAACATGACTAATTTGAGAATCATTTCAAAAGTAGGTGCCTGTGTGCAGTCAGACCACTAACTTGTAAGATCAAAGGTCAAAATAACTGCAAAGCTAGAAGAAAGAATTAAAATGAGAACAAGAGATGGCATTCAATAAAAATTATTCCAATTTGAGCTATTTAAACAAATTACTAATGCCACCAAACAGGAAATAGATAAAGAAAATACAATCACATTTATTGTAACAATTTAACATAGGAGTTGAAATAACATAAAGTAGTTGTTATAATGGAAAAACCAAAGGAGCTCAAAAGCTGCCTTAGTCAGCAAACAATTGACTGTTTGTGAAATAAAACCATTTGGCAGATGATTGTGAAATTTTATGGAGACAGTCCTAGACCATGAGCAGTGTTGTCTCATAAAACAATGAAATATAATGAAGCAGAGAACAGGTTTGCAGAAAACTTGACAAGAGACCCAACTTAGCAAAGACATCCTGAGGGCATTTAGGAATGAAACTGGGGGAAGAACAACAACAGACAAAAGACAGAAAAGATCTTCAGGGATTTTTTTTAAAAATACTAAACTTTTTTTTTAACAACAAGGAAAATGGAACCACCACACTTGGACTCTAACATTGCAGTCCTGGTTATACTTACATAGGAAATGAGAATGTTTCATCCCTCTTACTAATATGTAAGTTCATTGAGGATAGGGATTTTCTCCTCCTCTTCTTCCTCCTTCCTTAGTTCTCCCTCCTCCTCCTCCTCTTTCTTCTTCCTTTTTCCTTCTTTCTTTTACTCTTCCTTCTCTTTCTTTTTCTTTCTCCCTCCTTAAATTTTTTTTGTTTTTACTATGAGATATTTACTGAGATGTTATAAAAAGAATAAAAGTACAACATTTCCTCGAATTGGAAGGTACATAATCCCTTCTACAAGCCCACTTGGTCCCTAGAGAGAACGGACTAAAACTAGAAGTAGTTGTTATAAAACATTCTTCCCCCTTAATGAGGAGGAAGGGGCCATCTCCAGTCATCCTGATTGATATCTGGCCATTGGACCCAGATGGCTCTGGAGGAAAAAATGAGGCTGGTGACTTTGCACAGCCTTCCCTCACTCAAATCAAAGTCAATTGCAAGACATATCATTTCCCTGATGTCATGGTCCTCTTCAAGAATGAAGGACAAACCACAACCAAGTTCACATCTGGGTGCATCATAGATGATGGATGAATTGCTCCATTGTTCAGCTGAACTGGCTCAAGAAAGTTGCTCCTCAGAGCTGCTGCATTGTGTCCTCATTTCTTTAATTTCTGGGAGACATTCCTTAAGCTCCATAGTCTCTTTTTTATCCTCAGCAGGACAACTCTTACTGTGGGTGGGACTTCTAATGATTTTGATGGATCTTCTGCTCTTGCCCATCAGATGGGGGCTCCCACATCAGGATATCCATTAACTAACCTATATTTTACTACAGTGATTATGATTGTCCCTCTTTTTTCTGGAAAAGAATAATTTTTCTCCATACTTTAGGATATTTAATTTCTCAGCTCTTTGATTTTTCTTTATCTATTAAACACCTCATGAACTAATAGTATGAGGTAATTCATTCGTTTCAACATTGGATCATGCTTCATTCCTTTTGATACTATTGTTGAAAGGAGGAATATTTTTGTTTACTTGTACTTTCAGCTACACAAATAATTTTTTTGAACTTTCTCATTTGTGGTATCATAGCTTTGTGATGCTGAGTAATTAGCAGTTGTGGTGATAAGAAGCAAGTACTGTGCAAAAATCACGTATTCATTCTGATTTCAAGGTTTGAAAAGTTGATTAGTGACCAATAGATTCATACATCCCATTAGTAATTGTGTTTATGTAAGAAAGAAATAAAAATATTAGTTTTTTTGTTTGACTCCCTTTCTTTTCTTTTTTTTTAAATTTATTTTTAGTTTTCAACATTCAATTCCCCAAGCTCTTGAGTTCCAAATTTTCTTCCTCTCCTTCCCCACCTCCCTCCCCAAGATGGTGTGCAATCTGATATAGGCTCTACCTATACACTCCCACTAAACATATTCTCACATTAGTCACATTGCAAAGAAGAGTCAGAACCAATAGGAAGAAACACAAGAAAGAAGAAACAAAACAAAACAAAACAGAAGAGAGAGAGAGAAAAAAAGAGCAAATAGTACGCTACGATCTGTGTTCCAACTCCATAGTTCTTTCTCTGGATGTAGATAGCATCCTCCATCACGAGACTTTTGGAGATGTCTTAGGTCCTTGCTTTGCGGAGAAGAGCCAAGCCCATCAAAGTTAGTCATCGCACAACATAGCTGTGATAGTACACAATGTTCTCCTGGTTCTGCTCACTTCAAAATATTATTTTTCTTTCAATTTATGTGTATTTTTTTCAAAAGACTGGTAATTTGTGTAGATCACAAATACTTATTAAGTTGTTTAGTCCTAAGTACTTAAATACAATTGGTAGGGGTTTGTTTTTGCTTTTGTTTTTATTTTTGGCCTATAGGTGCTGTGAAAATATTAATAAGACACTAGGGGTGCCATGAATTGAGAAATTTGAGGAGCTTCTGGCCTAACAGCTAAACTCAGAAGATTGTTAGTCCTGTTCTTGTCACCCATTCTACTACTAATTAGTTACACGCCTTCAAGGAAGCTACAACACATAGCACATAAATGGCAAATAAATGCTTATTGAATGAATGAACAAATCCAGGGACTAAATATTTCATTTTTGTATCCCCATTACTTCCTCCACTAAAAACATTTCATTGGGTTATGAAGTTAACCTTTAGTTTTCAAAGGTAATATAGGGGAATTACAAGCTCAGACCAGTCTGATCAAGTTGAAAAGGTTTCAGATTTAGGCTTGGACACCCGATATGCTCATTTTCCAAAGACTATACCAGTTAACTCAGATAACTTAATCACACGGTTGGTAAGAGAGTGATGAATTTTTTAGCCACAGCAACTGTTTAAAACTATCTACTATATCCTAGAGGGCTTGCAATCTATGCTGGTGAAGGAAGTACTCACATTGACAAAATCAAAATACTAAATATTAAAATTAAATATTAAAAATATCAAAGTATTCCTTGTATTTTGCCTTGATATGGTAGTATGAAAGTGTGACATTGGTGGATATTTTTCAGGAAGATCTGGGATAGAATTCTGCCTTGAGATTCTAAGCTGCATGAATCTGGGCAAGTTACTTAACATTTTTTAGTCTCAGTTTTTTCGTATTTAAAATGGAGTTATCTGCTATACTTCATATATGTATACACATACATACACATACATGCACACATGTACACACATACATGCATATACATATACTTTAAAAGGAATTGATCTGATCAATTGACTCTCCCCACCCCTGCCCAAATTATGAAATCTCAGAGTTTAAGGAGGCAGGTAAAATGGAGAATGATATATTAAGATCTTAAATAAAGACAAAGTTCTTCAGGGACATTTGATGAAATTAGAGGGCAGCTAGCCATTGACCAGCTGAAGGCTTGGTCATGACCTTAGCGGTCCTTTCAAAAGAAAAGACACACTAATTAGAAAAAGAGCCATGCCAAGAGATACCTTTGAGGCGCGTGATGCTGGCAGCAAAGAGGCCAGCTTATGGCTTCAAGACTGAGTTAGTCCTGACAGTTAGGAGTTGCATTTCAGAGAGAAACAACTCTAGGGAACTAAGCTGAATAATCTTCCTGGAAAAGATATACCCAAGGGGAGCAGTGTGAGAATGTTATGTACCAGAAAAGACACTGGGATCCTGCAGTACTAGAGAGGTAAGTGCTGGGGCCATTGTGTTCTCTATGTAGGAGCCTCTCTACTAGTCTACTTTATGTGTGTGACTACTTTTCTTGGAGACATTGTGTTAGTTGTGGGAGATTGTGGCACCCAAGGTATATAGGGAAAATGTTGTATTGTATTAGTACTGTTTTTAAGGTGTCGTCCCTATAAATACCTTTGTGGTTTTTAAGCTAATTGTCTCTACTAGCTGATTATTAAAGGTAAGCATACTAGTAGGGGGTTGTGAGCTATAGTTTGGATCTGCAAAGTACCTTGAACCCGGGGTAGTTAACTTTATGGAAATCAAACTTTTGAGTGTGGAGTAGCCACAGAGGGGCTGCTACAGATATTTAAGGCAGACTAAGATTTAATCGGTATTTTTGGGTACCATATCATACTGCTGATGCATATTAGCTTTATGGTCAATTCAATTATATTTGCCCACGGAAGTAATATTATAAATAATAATTAGACTCCCAGACTAGGCCACAAAGTCTAGTATAGCTTAATTATAGTATCAATTGTTGTAACCTGAATTCTGAATCCTGAGAAAAGAAGAAAAAAGAAAAAAGAAGCTAAATTTTTTCCCTGTCCTGGACGTAGGGCTACCCCTAAGCCAAAATTTTAAATAGGTGAAGTTTATCTTTGGCATGCTCCCATCTCCCCTTCGCTTCTTCTAGTCCCCTTCTTCTTGGGCAGTGAGTATATATATATGCTATCTTAAGCCTTGTACCACAGCACCCCAGCTAAAATTGCTCTACCTTCTGGAGTGACTTGTGCTTCCAAATTATCTACCTCTCTTTCCTCTATCAAATTTCCTATTCCTGTAAAGGAATTGATCTTAGCGAGGTTTTAGGAGGAAATAATCCCCTTTACTTTCCTAGAGGTCTTTGAAATTTTAAACAAAATTTGGCTTATTAAACCAAATGAATCTAATTAGTGGGATTTCAGGAAATAGAATGAAACATTTTGAAGCCCTAGGGAAAGATATCTTTTGGTGGGGCACTACCAGTAGTCAGAGCTCTAACTAGCAGTTTTTGTTCCCAGGACAATCTTCACAAAATGCACCTTCAAATCTACTTTAAAAGTCAAAATCAATTTGGAAAACAGAGATCTCAGAATACTGGCCCCCTTCGGGTAGAGACCTCAAAATTCAGTGAAGATGAAGGGAATGGGGAACTCACCTAATGTTAGCCAAGGAAGGGAACACACATCATCTAGTAGTGCTTTATTTTAACTTAATATTCTTGCTAAATAGATGCTAAGTTCAGTTGTTTCTATGTTTCTGAAGGAATATGAACACAGTAAGCATCCTCTAAATTTAGACAGCTCGGGGCACAGCCCTATGGCCCCATCCTACTCATGTATGTGACAGTAGTTAAGCCAACTCTGACTGAGAGTCTGTTCCTGGGGAAAGTTTCCCAAAACTGGCCCTGATCTTTATAACTTCTTCCTTTATTGTTTAATAGAAGCATGTTTAATCAATTGATTGAATTTATGGTTCTTTATAAGGGTCATATGTTTTTACAATTTCCATGGCAGGGCAATGGGGTCTACAACATAGGGAAAAGGGAAAATTGACCAAAGAAGGAAGACAGGGAAGGGGCATGTAGGAGATATTTGTAAGTCAGGAGCTCTATGCTTTATCTTCATAGTTATTGCTCATGTAATCTGATCATCTGCTCACACCTTTAAAAAATGAGAGGAAACATTGGTGGGTAGGACAAAACCTTATCATACCAGTACCAACCCCACTTGGTGAATATGTTGATAGATAGCCAAGTAGGTGCTCTGTGGTCACAAGGTTCAGATATGTCATAATTTAAATGTAGCACTGTCTGGAGGGAAAACAATTGACTATATTTTTCTGTGTGATCCTTCCAACAACAGATTTTGGTGACTACTTTTATCATTCAGAAATAGTCTTCTCTTGAAAGAATAAATCCAGTTATTTTTCTAGAGGGTGTACTTTAGGTAACAGCTCAACTCTCTGGATTTATCATTTTCATATATGTTTATATATAGTAATTTATATACTGTGAACCTTTTTCTAGTATTTGTTAGGGAAGGCCAAAACTTGGGATATTATGAGTGAAGAGTTTGGAGAAAGAAAACATAGTGTGAAATGTGATACAAATAACAGTACTAGTATGTAACAATCAATTTCAATTTCTACCTAATTAAATATTGTTGGATTTAGAATAAATAGCGGTGGACTTGCAGCTATTTCTACCCTACTAGTGATTAAGTATTCGGTATCTGAAGTGCCATCTGGGTACCTTATAACACAAAAGATGTAATACTAAGCATTTATTTTAGGAACCAGATAATGCTTGCAAATTAAAAAGTGAGAAGACTTAGAAACACATCTGCTAAGCCAATTAACCCTCTTTTTTTGTATTTTGTTAAATGCTTTATTAAAATCAACAGATTTTAATAGGGATAAAAATAGGCTAGGTAAATTAAAAGTCAAATACTCAAGCTTTTTGATCTCTAATAATATAGATTTAAATGATTTTTAATAAAGTGTATGTGGTATGATATAATCATTAAGAGTGAAAAAAATCTGAGGTACTTTGGAGCAACATGGAGAAAATGAGGAAGAAAAAATTATGTTTCATGTCTCCTTAAGCTTTATGGAGGTTATTTTTATTATTTGGTCAGGCACTGGTGTGCATCCCTCATTTACTTCATTATATCTGTTCCAGTTAATTTGTTCATCTTTTCTCCTTTTTCTCTGTAATTTCCTTTCTCCCACTGTTTCAAAGTCATTGGGCATGCATCCCGAAGTAGTGCATATGCCTAATGTGACCTTCCAAACCCACTAAACACACTTCCAAGCCTACCCACCCACTCTCCTTTCTGAATCACCTCTTCTGAATCACCTACGCTCTGTCTGCCAAGACCCTTCATTCATTTATTTTTTTCCTTTTTTTTTTTGTTTTCAACATTTACTTCCACAAGATTTTGAGTTCCAAATTTTCACCCCATCTCGCCCCTCCCCCCACCCCAAGATGGCATGCATTCTGAATACCCCTTCCCTAGTCTGCCTTCCCTTCTATCTATTCCCCCTTCTCTTATCCCCTTCCTCTTCAATTTTCCTGTAGGGCAGGATGGATTTCTGTACCCCATTTCCTGTATTTCTTATTTCCCAGTTGTATGTGAAAACATTTTTTTAAAACATGTGCTTTTAAAACTTTGGGTTCCAAATTTTCTCTCTTCCTCCCTACCCACTCACCCTCATTGATAAGGCAAGCAACTAAATACAGGTTATATATGTGCAATTATGCAAAACACTTCCATAGTAGACATGCTGTGAAAAACTAACTCTATTTCCCTTAATCCTATTTTGCCCCCCATTTATTCTATTCTTTCTTTTGACCCTGACCCTCCTCAGAAGTACTTGCTTCTGATTACCCCCTTTCCCAATCTGCCCTTCTCTCTATCATCCCCCTACTCTCTTGTCCCCTTCCCCCCTATTTTCCTGTAGGGTGAGACAGATTTCCATAACCAATTGAGTGTGTATGTTATTCCCTCCTGAAGTCAAATCCTATGAGAATAAGATTCACTCATTCCCTCTCACCTTCCCCTGTTTCCCCTCCACTGTAAGAGCCTTTTCTTTTGTTTGTTTTTTTGTAAGATAATTTATCCCATTCTACCTCTCCCTTTCTCCTTCTCCTAGTATAATCCTCTCACCCCTTAATTTTATTCTCCAGATCTGACCCCTTCATTTTCAACTCACCCTGTGCCCTCTATCTATCTATCTATCTATCTATCTATCTATCTATCTATCTATCTATCTAT
>NW_020954559.1:45217903-45234396 GCF_900497805.2 Vombatus ursinus | reverse complement strand
TATCTATCTATCTATCTATCTATCTATCTATCTATCTATCTATCTATATCTATATATACATACATATAATTTTTTCCCCTCCAACTACCTTAATACTGACAAAGGTCTCATGAGTTACAAATATCATCTTTCCATGCAGGAATGTAATCAGTTCAACCATAATAAGTCTCTTATAATATTCTCTTTCCTATTTACCTCTTCATGTTCCACTTGAGTCTTGTATTTGAAAATCAAATTTCTATTAAGCTCTGGTCTTTTCATCAAGAATGCTTGAAAGTCCTCTATTTCACTGAATTACCATTTTTCCCCGTGAAGGATTATACTCAGTTTTGCTGGGTAGGTGATTCTTGGTTGTAATCCTATCTCCTTTGCCCTCCAGAATATTATATTCCATGCCCTGCAGTCCCTTAATGTAGAAGCAGCTAAATCTTGTGTTGCTTCTTTCTGGCTGCTTGTAATATTTTCTCCTTGACCTGGGAACTCTGGAATTTGGCTACAATATTCCTAGGAGTTTTCCTTCAGGGATCTCTTTCAGGCGGTGATTGGTGGATTCTTTCAATTTCTATTTTGCCCTCTGGTTCTAAAATATCAGGGCAGTTTTCCTGGATAATTTCTTGAAAGATGATGTCTAGGCTCTTTTTTTGCATGGCTTTCAGATAGTACAATAATTTTTAAATTCTCTCTCCTCGATCTATTTTCCAGGTCAGTTGTTTTTCCAATGAGATATTTCACATTGTTTTCTAATTTTTCATTCTTTTGGATTTGTTTTATACTGTCTTGATTTCTCATAAAATCACTAGCTTCCAATTGCTCTATTCTAATTTTTAAGGAAGTATTTTCTTCAGTAATCTTTTGGACTTCCTTTTCCATTTAGCCAATTTTGCTTTTTAGGGCATTCTTCTCCTCATTGGCTTTTTTGAACCTCTTTTGCCATTTGGGTTAGGCCATTTTTTTAAGGTGTTATTTTCTTCAGTATATTTTTGGGTCTCCTTTAGCAAGCTGTTGACTTGTTTTTCATGATTTTCTTGCATCACTCTCAGTTTTTCCTCTACTTCTCTTACTTGCTTCTCAAACTCTCTTTTGAGCTCTTCCAAGGCCTGGGACTGATTCATATTTTTCTTGGAGGCTTTGGATGTAGGAGCTTTGACTTTATTGTCTTCTTCTGGTTGTATGTTTTGATCTTCTTTGTCACCAAAGTAAGATAATATAGTCTGACTCTTTTTGCGCTGCTTACTCATGATCCCAGCCAATTACTTGAGTTTTAAACTCTTTGTTAAGGTAAAAGTCTGCTTCCAATGTGGAGAATGTACTGTCCCAAGCTTCGGGGGTTTGTACAGATGTTTTCAGAGATATTTCTAGGGACCCAAAAATTTTCAGTTCTTCTAAGGTGCTATGATAAGGGGCAAGGTGTTTCCTCTCTACTGCCACAACAAGCTTCACCACACCAACGCTCCTTCTTGCCCCAGGACTGCCTCTCAGAACTGTGACCCAGATCCAAGCACAGGCAAAGCAAGAGAGTCCTACCTCAGCACTGGCAAAGAGATCATTGCAATCCCCCTCTGATCAGCCACTCGATTCCGCCTCAGTCTGTGGGCCGGAAGCTCAGGAGCGTGCACTCGCGACTTGTGGCTGAGACCTAGCTCCTTCTCTCACTGGAGTCACAGACTTTTCCCACTGACCTTCCAAGTTGTCTTTGGTGGTCATGGGTTGAGAAGTCTGGAAACTGCCACAGCTGCCCGCAATTCAGTCCTCTGAGGCCTGCTCCAGGTTCCTTGTGGCCTGCGCACCCACACTGAACTGCGCTCCTCTCCACTCCCGGTGCCATATACCTTTCAGATCAACCATCCAGGCTGTCTTTGGCTGGAAATTTGTTTCAGTCTGTCTTTTTTGTTGGTTCTGCTGCTTCAAAATTTTTATAGGTATTTGGAATGGTGTGGGGGGAGAGCTCAAGCAAGTCACCGCTTTCCCTCTGCCATCTTGGCTCCACTACCTCCATTCATTTATTTTAAGACCCTTCATTCATTTGTTACAAGCCTAAAAGCAATAGATAACTGTGAGTCATTGTGCATTCATTCAGAATTCATTCATTCATTTGTTCATTCAAATATTTGTTAAGAAACTATTAGATAAAAGGAGATGTGCTTATATGATGGAACTGGGGTAGAGAAGATATAATGATGAATCAGAAACAATTTGGCTCTCAAATGGCTTACAGTCAAATACAGGAGATAAGACAAGTACACCAATAACTGTGTCAGTGGTCCCTGCTTCTGGGGAAGCTGAGGCTGGTGGATAAACTAAGTTTAGGAGTTCTAAGCTGTAGTGGGGCTAAAGCCAATGAGTGGCTATATTAATCCTGGCACCAATATACTAAGCCTTCAGGAATGCAGGGTCACCAGGCCGCCTGAGGAGGGGCAAATCTGACCAGGTTCAAAAAAACAGAGCCGTTAAACTTCCTAGGCTCACCAGCATTGGAATGGGTCCAGCCATTGCACTTGGGACTGAGCAAGATAGAGAGATTTTGTATCAAAAAAAGCCAAAACAATAACAAAAAATAGCAACAAAAACCAAATAACTGTAATGTCAGATAGAGCATTACTTCTTTTGTCCAGACTCACATAGCCAGCAGGTCAGAGGCAGCACCCAGTCTTCCAGGCCCTCAAGACCAGCATTCTACGCACTGTGTTTCATATAATCATTGCTATTATCAAGTGCCTTAAGGTCTGCAAAGTGCTTTTCAAATGTTATCTCATGAATATGTATTGCAAAAATGTAGGACATACTCCATCCCCTCCATTCCCAAAACGTTTTGTTTATTCATCTCTTTTGGCTTATATTGTAACCTACCTTGGAGATGTGCCCCAAACTACACCTGGTCTCCACACACTAAAGAATGAACTCTTTGAGGTCAAAGACAATCCTGTACATCTTTATATTTTCCCACAGTACCTAGAACAAACAGTGTCTTACACAAAGCAGACTCTTAATAAATATTTGGAAAATTGAATTTAATGGTTTCTTTTTCTTAAAGAGCTTTCCATTTATAAAGAAAGGGCCATTCCCACAAATCATTGGAATACAAGGTTGTATAAGACAAGTAAAATAAAAAAGGTATAAATAAAATTAGGGATAGGAGATTACAGAGGACAGTGAGATCACTTATGGCTAGGGGTAATTCAGGTCAACACAATTAACATTTATGAACACCTACTACATGCAAATAGCATGCACATTATTTGTGAAAAACTTTAATGTGATCTTCAATAAACTAAGTAAATTTACTTAATAACTTTTTAAAACTTACCTTAATTAATTTCAATGTACAAGATGTCATAATGCTTTTTAAATCACTCTCTCCAAATCCCCATCAGCATTCTTTGTTTCTGCATTCTCTTTTACTTTTTCTTCTTTTACACTCATAATAAACATATACTGATAACGCTTTTTGTTTTTATTTTGGGATTTTTCATAAAGGTCTTTCCATCTTTCTTTGTATTCCTCCCACTTGCTAGGCATCAATTGAGATAATATTTATAAGGCACTTAGCACATTGCTTGGCACATAGTAGGCACTGTATAAATGTTTATTGCCTTCCCCATCCTTTTGTCATTCTTAATGGCATTATAGCATCTTAATTACATTAAACTGCTACAATTTGTTCATACATTTCCTAATTTTTTTAAATTTAAATTGCTTTGAAATGTTGGATACAAATCATTAGGCATATAGTAGGTGATTAATAAATATCTGTTGACTTGCATGGGTTGCCCCCAGATTTTGAATCACTTGAAGAGACATGGAGAGATACAAGGCAAGCATACGTAACATGTTGCCTAGAAGGAACTGAACATAAAAAGTAGCGTGAAATATAGAATCATCATCAAAGAGATATATAACTAAAGAAGGAAATGGACCAGTCATGTATCCAGAAGGAAAGACAGTGATGAATGGGTAACTGTAATACCAAGAGGCCTAAATTACTGCCCCTAGCATGTTAGGTGGTACCTCTGTTGATGTTTTATGAGAGATATGGACACTTCCTCCTAGATATGCAACCATAAATTAAGGCAAATATTATCCAAATCAAAAATTAATTTCTTGGTATAAAGCTATCTACTACTGCTTCCTCTTATCTTGGAATTTCTGCTCCTTATCATGGCCCCTCAATAATCACAAGTCACTTCTCTACTCTGCCTCAGTTTCCTCATCTTTTTTTGAAGTAGTGAAATTAGATCATCTCTAAGGTCCCTTCCAGATCTTATGAGCCTATGAATACTCTCTCCCAACACTATCATCCTAATCTTCTTAGTCATCTCTCTCACCACTTCCCCCACCAACATACACCAAGGCCTAGTATGTCCAGATCATGCTACAAGAAGCACAATTTGTAGAGCATATTTAAATCCCTATGAGGGTACAGTTATAATCCATAATATCACTACATTTTATCCATAGAAATCCCCAATAAGTTAGATCTGTAGTTCATTTCCCACTTCCTAATATCCTAATCCAGTGATCAATTCACCTATGTAGGACATTTTCTTTTCTCCAGGAAATTATCTATCAGATGTCTTATGCATAACTGAATCATCTGTCAGAGTGGGACCTGTGTGAGTAGAGGGAAAAGGAGGAAAGTTAGAGATGTTGTGGATTTAGTATTGACAGAATTTGGAACCTGATTAGAGGTTGGGGAGAGGGAAGAGCAATGAGAGAGAGGGAAGAGTAAAAAAAATTATGAACCCATTGACAATGTATTCTGTGCAATAGAGTTTAATGACTTGGCCATGCAAAAATGGACCTCCATAGGGTCATAGGATCTGCCATGGACACACACAGACAATTTTGAACTGCACTCTATGCCCTGGCTTCTTTTTCCCTCTCCCATACCACCTCCTCCATTTAATTTAATCTAATATTTACATAAGTATTAATTGATCTTAAAATTAGATTTTCTAGAAATCACTTGAACAAAGAAATTCTGAGTCCTTGGGGCTTTATGTTTTCCAGGTCATCCACTTTTTTTAGAGTCAAGTTAGTATTCAAGGCCATGCTGAATATAAAATATGTTAGGGCTTATTTCACTTGCCACTTCACTCATGATGAGAAAGAAAATTGTCCATTGTCTTCCTAAGCAGCTTCTCTATTAATGAGTCCCATTAAACCATCAAAATATGAGTGAAGAAAAACTATTTCTCCACTATTGTTCTAATAATGAGTCTATCTTGGCAACTCCATACTTGAAGTGGTTAAGTACCCACAAGCATGTTACCTATTCTTAAGGCCATTTGCTGGCATATTGATGATCTTTAAAATCCATTTTTGAAAATGTGATAACCTTCCTTCTTCTCACCCTCCCACTGGGATGCAGGGAAGTGGTGCTCCCCCTGGGCTGATCTCTCAGACACAATGTAAGCAGTGTTCAATGTCTGGCAAAAACATCCAGTTGGCTTTTATTAGTTCCCCCTTTCAAAACTGGCTTCTAGCTTACATCTTGTCTTACAATCAAGAATGTCTCGTTCTCTCCCTTGCTAATAGATCCAAAATTGAATAACCTTCCATGAGAGTAAATTAGATCTGTCTCTTGAGCTTTGACAGTTGTCAGATACAAAATATACAAGCAAATCCTTGCTCTGGGTGTCTGATTTCTGAGTTTATTTTTAGGTTTGATAAAAGCTTCCTAATTTTATTTTTTTAAGGGACCGTTTTTCTCCTGGCACTCATTTTATAAGTATTTCTTTATCTTTCCATTTATCTCTTTCCTCTTTGGTCTCATTATAGCAAAAACATTTCTCAGGACTTCCCATTTCAGCAGTTTCACAGATGCCCAGAAGAGCAGATATTAAATTTCCTCTGGTTCCTAAGGAGTGAACCAGGGGTGAGTTCATTTCAGTGCTCCCTGTCAGTGGAAATGACAGATGTTTAAAAAGACATTCTATAAAATTAATGTTGGGCTGGCAGCTACTGTACCCTGACAGCTTTACCATATCTTTTTTTGTTGTTTTTGTTTCCTATGCAAAATGGGACTTATCACCATCTGGCCCTTTTGCGTGTCATCTTCTGTTAGGTTGACTACACAGGCCTCTTAAGGGATTGACACCCTTTTTCATCTTGTCTGTTTGTCACACATAGTCATTTCAGGGCAGCATGGTTCCTCCTCATTCACCTTCATCCTAAGGGTCCATGACAGCTCTTCCTGAGCAACTATATATAGTATCCAGTTAACTCTGAGCACACAGCTAGTTATTCCATTTGCAGAACTGCATCTTTCTCCTGATCACCTCTGGCTTAGGATGACCAGATATATTTCTTATAGAATCTATACTGAGTTCAAGGACCTCTTTCCAGTGCCTATTCAAATACTTTGAGAGTGGTAGAGCACTCCTTGGTGGGATTCTGGTTACCCTCTCCCAGATGTGCCTATTGGCATATGTAGATATAAGCCCTAACCCTAACCCTAATCTGAAAAGAATCATATTGCCCTGGGATCCCCCTTTCTGCCTCCCCAACCACTTCCTTAATCATATGTCAGAACCAGGTTGCTGCCCCAGTCAGATCTTCCCATGATACCTACTTTCCACCTCTGTCTCTGGGACTGATAATTGAGTTAATATTGTATTTGCTTCTATGAAGGGCGTGACAATCTATTGCCCTATGGCTCCACTTAGAATCCCTATGCTTCTGATTGAATCTCTTCCCTGACCACCATTCCTTGCTCCCATCAATGTCAGCTCCATCCTTGGGTGTTCCTTTCTCACTCTTCTCTATCCTTTTGGGTACATGATTTAGACATAAAGGATAATATCATAGGCAAATTAGGGAAGCATGGAAAATTTTACCTGTCAGATCTATGGATAAAGGAAGAACTTGTGACTAAACAAGAAATAGAGAGCATCACAGGAAAGAAAATGGATAATTTTGATGACATGAAATTAAAAAGATTTTGCATAAGCAAAACCAACATAGTCAAGATTAGAAGAAAAGAAGGAAACTGGGGGGAAATTGTATGATTTCTCTGATAAAGGCATCATTTCTCGATATATGGAGAACTGAGTCAAATTTATAAGAATAAAAACCATTCCCCAATTGGTAAATGGTCAAAGGATATGAACGAGCAATTTTAAAAGAAATCAAAGTTATCTATAGTCATATGAAAAAATTGTCTAAATCATATTGATTTGAGAAAGCCAATTAAAATAACCCTGAGGTACCACCTCACACTGCTCAGATTGGTTAATATGACAGAAAAGGAAAATGACAAATGCTGGAGGTGATGAGGAAAAATTGGGACACTGATTACTGATGGTGGAGTTGTGAACTGGCCCAACCATTCTGGAGAGCAATTTGTAAGTATGCCTAAAGAGCTATAAAACTATGCATACCTTTTGACCTAGAAATATCACTTGTATATCCCAAAGAGATCAAAGGAAAAGGAAAAGGACTTGAATGTACAAAAGTATTTGTAGCAGCTCTTTTTATGGTGACAAAAAATTAGAAAGTGAGAGGATGGCCATCAATTGGGAAATGTCTGAACAAGTTGTGGTATACGATTGTGATGGAATACTATTGTCCTAGAAATAACAAAAGGAGTGGCTTCAGAAAAACCTAGGAAGACTTTTATGAACTGATGGAAAGTGAAGTGAGCACAACCAGGAGAACATTGTACACAGCAATAGTCATATTTTATGGTGGTCAACTATGAAAGACTTAGCTATTTTCAGCAATACGATAATCTAAGACAATTCTGAGGGACTTAGGATGAAAAATGCTCCAAGAAGCCCAGAAATGGTAGGATAGCACAGAATGGCCATAGTTGGACTTGCAGATGATGGCAACATCATAAAGAGGATGTAGGGATGTTGATAATGAGCTTGGTCTACAGCATGGCCCTGACTTGAAAGGTGAGGAATATAAGGCCTATACTCTTGTTTACCTGAAACTTCAATTGCAATAAGCCACTCCTTTGCTCTAGTCTTAACTTGTTCTTCATATAGGGGTAGATCTGCCCAAAACATATGCATGTCTGTCACTTAGCATCACAAAGAAAATTCTGAAGAGGGCAGGGACTGTTTTCATAGTCACTCTAGTCCAGTGCATTGCACGTAGCAGATGCTTAATAAATGTTTGTAAAATGAATGGGAAAAATAGTTATTCCCCCATTAGAATGGAAGCTCCAAAAGCTTAAAGCACAACTTTATTGCAGCAAAGCTTAGGTTGATTCTCATTACTACTATAATGCTCTATGACTAAAATCAGAGGAGTTGGGCTGTACAAAGTCCCAAGAGAATGTGTGCCCTGGAGCCTTCAATGAGCTCTAAGACTCACAGCCATGCTGCCATCGAAATTGACCTTCTGCCCTCTGAGGAATGCTGCGTGCACTTGGAGTGTGTCCCTGGAGACTCTTTAATTTGGAACTTGCTTCCAAAAGTTTACAGAGGCCCAAGGTTGCAGCAATCCCTCGTTCCAGCTTCCCATCAGCAACAACTTACTCAGACTGAAACCAGACCCTACGATTAATAAAGTCAGTCCTGTACATAGACCTCCTGTTCCCAGATGTGCATGAAGGCAAAGGGCAGACAAATGTCAGGAATATGATGAAGAAGTCTTCAGTAAGTAGTATGGAAAAACTCAGAGAACAAGACCCTGTCACATTTTTACCTAACAGCCACAAGTCTTAACCTGAGTTGAGGTCAGGAAGTGAGTTGGGAATAAGGAATACATTTCCTCTAACAAGGAGATTCCCAAAGAAAACCAATTTATGTTTATTCTCATAACAACCCTGTGATTTAGGAAAACTGAGGATTTGGAATGGTTAGTTGCTCACCTATGATTGTGGAATTAATTAGTGACCAGAGGAGAGTTACTAGAATAGTGATAGTCCTTGAAATCATACCAGATGAGGGTAATTTGAAGGATTGGGGAATGTTTAGCCCAGAGAAGAGAAGGAAGGAAACATTATTTTCAGAGAATGTTTAGCCTGGAGAAGAGAAGGGAGAACATAATCTATTAGAAAGGACATGATATTTTTCAAATGGTGGGTGTCAAAGGGTTGCATTTGTTTTGCTTGACTCCGGAGGACAAAACCAGGAATAGTGGATGGAAATCACAAAGAGGAAGATTTAGGCTTGATGAAAAGAAAAAAACTTCCTAACAATTAGAGCTATACTAAAGTGGAATGAGCTGCTTTGTGAGGTAGAGGGCTGCCCTTCACTGGAGGTATTCAAACAAAGGATGGATGACCATTTATTAATTATGTTATAGAGGAGACTCTTGTTCAGATACAGTTGTACTAAGTGGTCTGTTTTATCTTCTAAGTCTGAGATCTTGTGATTTGAATTTCTGAAGGTTTAACTATTACAGCAGACACTAAGAATGCTAGGATGCATTGTGACCCCTTATTAGACCTTACTCACTGCAGTCTCTGCTACAGCTTAGTTTCCAAAGTAATGAGACAACAGCTGGATGATGATAAAGAGTTTCAAGTGTACTTCTTTTTATATACTTTTATATACTTTTCAAGTATACTTCTGTCAAGTATGAAGCCACTGTAAAGCCTTAAATCATAAATGCCACAAGTATATTTTGACCGGATTTGACCAAATTAACTTGAATTGCTAGGGAATTTTCTTCATTTAAAAATTAACATTATTTTAAAGCCATAGGGATGAGATATCTTTAGGGAATTAACTACAAATGAGGTTAGAAACAAGATAAAGTTTTTTTTTCCCTCTAAGGAAAAAAATGTAATTTATTTTAATATTAGTAAAATTGTGATGAAGTTTAAATAACTCACAAATCTATATCTCTTACTAATTCGGTGATTTATTCAAATGTGCATACCTCATTAATTGGTTAATTAATTCAACAAATAATCTTTACAATTATTTATGTATAAAATGCTCATTATTGAATAAGACAGAATTCCTAACCTCAAGCACCTTTGTTTAGTAGGGGAAATAAAGATAATTATTTGTATCCATATATAATTGTAGCATAAGGCTTTAGAATTATAGACCTAAAATAGGAAGGGAATTTTACAGGTGAGGAAACTGAGGCTCATAGAGGCCAAGTGATTTGCCCAACATAATCCATATAAGAAAGTGGTTGGGCTAGGATTTGAACAAGGTCTGGGATTTGAACCAGGGTCCTATGATTAGAAATCCAGATCTCTTGATAAGTCACCTCAGAATCAAATTGATTAATAAAATTGAGTAGTTTCACTATCTAGAATTAATTTCTGACCTAGTTTATATGGAAGTGTAACCTGCATGGCAATTAACATAGTCCTTTAGAGACCTAGAGGAAACCTAGTATTTATTACTCTTTAGAATTGGTGAAAAGAAAAGTACTAAGGAAGTTATTCACCAAATATATGACTGGATTAGGAAAGATATAAATTGTAGGCTAGTGGAATACAAAAGAAGGAGAATGAAAATAAATTAGTTCCTTAACACATTAAAAAGAGTACTTTTATTTCAACTAAAAATAGTCCTGGAAATGTATCATTTAGATTCTTAAAGCAGACAGTTCTGGCAGACTGATAAAAAGAATGAGTGGGCTGTTAAAATTTTTATATGTAAAAAATTCCCCCTCTCTTTACTATGAAAATGCACCATTATGATTTTGAACCTAACTGGAATTACCATTAAATCATGTTATTTGTTCTTTTTGTCAGGAATTTTCTGATTAGAAGAACAAGTATGTGTCAGTCAAACCAAATTTCTATAGCCTACTGTGGTTTTTATTTAGAATACTAAAGTTTGGAGCTAGAAGGAAACTTAGGGAAACAATTGAGATAAGAAATATATTTAAATGAGTTCAGTGCTGTAACTTCTATAGAAAGTAACTATTGAATAAACTTTAGTCATATAATCTCCCTGTAGCCTTTACAAAGGTAAAAGTAACTTGTAAAATCTTGTTAAAGAGAAAAGAGACACTAGATTGTGGTCATATGTTCAGTAAAGGAAAAACACATCTGCCACCTTGTGTAAAAGTAGATTATTACAGTTTTTAATTTTTATTTTTCAAGGGTGTAGATCCAATGCTGTAACTACACATTTATCCAATATCATAGGAAATGAGTTGGTCTGGATGAGTAAATTTTCCATAAACATACTGTTTTAACTGCTGAAAGTTAAAAAAAACCATATAATTTTTGAGTGAAGAATGTTTATTAAATATACTTTATAATCCCCTACCTTACTAAAGAGAGTATACTGGACATACTATTTAATGACTTAGAGTGACAGGGTAATTGGGAAGGTCAACTGAGACCATAGGATTATAGATGCAAAGGTGGAAGACACTTTAGAAGCCAACTACCTCATGTTCCAAATGTGGAAACTATGGTGTAAGGGAGGTTAATTGACTTGTCCAGGATCAAGCAGGTAGTAAGTGGCTAAATGGAATAGTGGGTAGAGCACTGGATCTTGAGTTAGGAAGGCCTGAGTTCAAATTTGGCTTCAAACACTTACTAGCTATGTGACCCTGGGCAGGTCACTCAACCTCTCTGTGCCTCAGTTTCCTGTAACTATAAAACAAGAATGTCTGTAAAATAAGACTTACTTTAAAATAGTACCTACTTCCCAGGGTTATTTTGAGGATAAAGTGAGATTATACTTGTAAGGTGCTTTTCAAATCTTCAAGTGCTAAATAAATGCAAGCTATTATTATTACTGTTATTGTTATTATTAAGCATCAGAAAAGGGACTTGAATGCAAATTCTTTGACTCCAGAACAAGCAATCTTTCTTTCTTCCCCAACATACAGTTATATGGTAGGATTTTGACTTGAATTCAGATCACCTGACTAGCTCTAGTGACCTTTCCCCATATCCTTTGCTTTTTTTTTTATTACTACTTTAGTATGGACAATAAGAATGAAGTTGTTGTTCATCCTTCTTTTTCAGTGACATCATGGGTGATGTCTTGACTTGGGCTTGCATTGGATTTAAGTGAGGCAAAGTTGCTCAAAGTCATCAGCCTCACTCTCTCTTCCATCATCATCCACATCCAATAGCCCAGGATGCAGTGGATTACCTTGGCCTCTTTGATGTCTGACCAAGCTTTTAGCATTATTTTAGAATAAATCATAAAGTGGTCACTTTATAGACTGATAGACTGATAGAGTCTTTATAGAGTGATAGACTGATCACTTGAGGCAATACTGAAAACTATATAGCATCGTACAAAAATAAAATATTCACAACTCTGGTCCATTGTTACTTTGTTTCAAAGAGGTCTGTTTTCAGGGTGTACCAATCACTATTATTTGTTAGAAAAGGAAAGAATTTACTTTTAGAAAAATCTGAAAAGAGGTACTATGAAATTACTTCCTTTCAATTGAATGAAGAAGGCAAATCTTCCAGGAGCTTTGCCAATTAGTTCATGAAATTAAAGTTAATATTAACTTGAGATGTTTTTAGAAATAATAAGGCAAAAAACAGATAAACCAAAGAATCCATAAAGAAATGAACATTACATAAAGAAACAAATATTCTTTCCCACTTAACCTTATATTCAATCAATTGTCAAGTTCTGATATTTTTGTTTTTTTTAACCTTAGTAATATTTCTAGGATTTTTTTCCTCTTTGACCTTGCAACTATCCAAGTTCAGACCTTCATGACTTCATGCCTGGACTATTGCCTTAGCTTCAAGTTTCTCACTACTCATCTTCCACAATCTGTCAAACTGGTCTTTGTAGAAGGAAAATCATACTACACTGTACTCCTTCCCCCATTAAATAAACACCAGTGGCTCCCTATTGACTCCAGGATCAAATATAAAATCCTTGATTTGGATTTGCAAAGTCCTTTTTGACTTGGCTCCTTCCTACCTTTCCAGTCTTCTTACGCTTTACCCCTCCTCCATATACTCTGAGATCCAGTAACACTGGCTTCCTTGCTGTTCCTTACGTAAGACACCCCATCTCATGACTCCAAGCCCTTTTTTTTTACTGGCTGTCCCCCAAGCCTAGAACTCTTCCTCCTCATCTCCATCTTCTGGCTTCATGCAAGTCTCAACTAGAGGATCTATTCTTCCAACTCTATATATTATGATTCTAACTCTGCAAAATTGATCCTATAAGCTGCTACTCTCATGATACTGGTCTCATGATCTGCACTAAGAGATCATAAGCTCCTTGAGGACAGGGAATATTTCAATTTTATCTTTCCCAGTACTGGAACACACTAAGCACTTAATAAATGCTTATTGATTGATTGATGTTGAAGACATGGTTTACCTGAGATACGAGTATGTCTTAATTGATACAAAATAGAACTCTTCAAATAGCTAATCTTCAACATGATTACTAAATTATATTTAAGTTGGACAGCCAAGTGGCATAATGGATAGAATGCTAGGCCTAGAGTCAGGAAGACTCCTTTTCCTGAGTTCAAATTTGGCCTCAGACACTTTCTAGCTGTGTGATCCTGGGCAAATCACTTAACCCTGTTTGCCTCAGTTTCCTCATCTGCAAAATGAGCTGGAGAAGGTAATGGCAAAACACTCCAGTATCTTTGCCAAGAAAACCCAAATGGAGTGACAAAGAGTCAGACACAGCTGAAAATGACTAAACAACAAATACTTAAGTTATATACAAATAATGAGTTTAAAAATATAAACCAAGCCATAATGAGTTACCTTACTTGATAATATCCATTTGATTTCTAGTCTTTTCCTTATAGGTTCAATGACAGAAGCCTCAGATTCTTTTTTTTTTCTCTAACCAATTTGTTCAGTGACAAACTGCCTAGGCCAAACTCTTAGAATTTTTTGATTATCCTGGAGAGCAAAGTTCCTATATCCCCTCTTTTAACTATTTGTTGGCATCTTAGTCTCCCTTCTCTCAAAATGCTAAGAAAAATCTACATAGCAGGTGGTAGAGGGGAAAGTACCATTTGCTTTCTAATACTATTCTCTAGGATTAATTCCTATCTTTCCTACACATGGCAGAAGCAAAGATTATTGTCATACGTTGACATGCTTTCTCTCCTACCTGTCTTACTGCTCCTTCTTCGTCCTTTGCTCCATCATTACCCACATCATAACCATTATTTATATTAAGGTTCAGTCCTGTGTCCTCTTCTCTCTCTCTTTCTCTGTCACTCTTTATCTCTCCCTCTCTCTCTCTCTCTCTCTCTCTCTCTCTCTCTCTCAAGATATATATTGAGTGTTAAGGAAGGACTAGCACCTCTGGTGTAAGGGCTTCCTAATTTCTTTTCAGGGTTGCTCATTCATGTTCAGTGTCCAACCAGTCCCCCAACTCACCAGTGACTCAAGAAGCTATAGCATGTGCAGTGACCTCACCTTGATAAAACTGTCTCAGCAGTTGGACTAAGGGTAACTGACAGAGCTCAAACCCAGTTGTAAGTTAGGGGGATGTCTACCCCAAGTATATGAAGACTTGTCCCCAGTGCAATGGGTGGATCAGAACAATTTTTTCCAATAGCCTTGAAGGCAGGTGTAGCAACCACTGTACAGCACTCAGAGCTTGGTCAGACGTTGATGTCTTGACTTTTGTCTTACCACTGGACTTCGAAGACTCTGGAAGAGAGTGAGGCTGATGACTTTGTGTAACTCTGCCTCACTTGAATCCAATTCTAGCATAAGTCATCACCCCCATTATGTCACTGGTTCTCTTCAAAAACAATGGACAAACAGCAACAAATCTATTACTTGGCTACCTCATCAGCTCCCAAAGGCTAATTATCATTTCCATGCAGACGAATACCAGCTCTGCTTCACTCTGTCTCCCAAATATCAATCGTATCACAAGCTGCCTATTGAACATTTCAAACTGGATATCTTTTAGTCCAGAACAAAACTTAATACCTTTCCTCTGGAACCCATCTTCCAGACTTCCCTATTACTGTCTAGAGCACAGCTATTCTTCCAGTTTCCAGGTTCACAACCTTGGCATTATCCTCTACTCCTCAATCTCACTCACCTACTTTTCAAATTAGTAGCCATATCTTATCATTTCTATCTCCACAAAATCTCCATATATGTCTCTTTTTCTTTGCTCACACAGCCACCATTTTAGTTCAGGCTCTCACCATCTCTTTCCTAAATTATTGCAAAGCCTCCTAATTGCTCTCTCTTGTTCAAGTCTTACTCATTCCACTTTATCTTAAACTCGGCTGCCAAAATTATTTTCCTAAGGGGCAGTTCCATCCAAATCACTCTCTTTGCGGATCTCTATCACCTCTAGATTCACATATGAACTCTTCTGTTTGACATTTAAAGCTCTTCACAACCTGGCCTCATCCTATCTTTACCGCCTTAGTACACATCCTCCACATACTCTACAATTCAACCATGTTGGCTTTCTTATTCTTCCTCACATATGATATTCCGTCTCCCATCTCCATGCCTTTGAACTGATTGGCACATCTCCCATGCCTGTATTCCCTTCATTTCTCAGAATCCTTCATTTCCTTCAAGACTCAGGTCAAACGCTATCTTCTGCATTAAGCCATTTCTGATCTTCCAGCTGCTAGTGCACTTGTTTCCATAGGAATAAATATCTCCCTGTTAGACTATAAGCTTCTTGAGGACGGAGACTGTTTTCTCTTTGGCTTTGTATCCCCAGAGCCTAGCACAGTGCCTGACATGTAGTAGCTCCTTTTAAAAAATTTTGTTGATTGATTTATTGATCTGAATGCTTCATCAAGAAGTCACATGAACTCTGTATGTCAATTAGAAAGTACAAGTGTCCATTCTCTCTAAAATCACAGAATCTCAAAGCTGGAAGGAACCTCAGAGATAATCTAGCCAAATTCATTCCTGAATAAGAATTCCCCCTACAATGTTGCCAAGCAGCAATCCAGTTTCTTCTTGAAGATGTCTAGAGAGAAGAAACCCACAATCTTCTGAGGCAAACTATTCCACTTTGGGATAGTTATCATTAGTAAGTTTTCCCTGACTTTGAGCCTAAAGTTGCCTCTTTGAAACTTCCCCCCATTGCTTCTAGTTCTGGCTTCTAATTCACTCTTTTCAATGTATAGCTTGGAACACTGTCTTTGGGTCTACAGGGGTGGAGGGAGATAAACCTTCTCCTCCTCAACTTTGATCGTGATGGTTGTTCACACACATGACCAGAACTGTCTCAGGGGCCTACGGTATGGGGATTAAAGGGTGAAGAGAAGAAGGTTTCTCCCCTTACCACCACCACCCCACCACAGGAAGACCCAAAGAAAGTGTTCCGAGCCATACATTGAAGAGACAAGAAAAAAGGAGAGAAATTGTCTCTCCCTTTTAAGACAATTCAGTGAACAGCTCCTCCTGATGTAGTGGTTAATAAAGAGGTTGCTTTGTCATATCAAAGCGTCAAGCCCTTCCGAGCAGAGTCAGAGCACAAGTGGTCCACTGGAAGTGGCCCAGGGTCATGTTGATGAGAGCTAGGGGGCCTCTGGTGTTCGTCTCATTATATTTGTTAAACGAATAAATGAATGAAACAGTATTTCAAAGAAACTTAAGAGCTTAAAGCAGA
>NW_020954559.1:45064715-45217893 GCF_900497805.2 Vombatus ursinus | reverse complement strand
GGGGGGGATGGGGTAGAATGGTTATAGCTATATAGAACATGAAAGCCATCTAAGAAAAGAGAAAATAAGTAACAGGATATACTCTAACAGCTCACACATATACATGACAGAATTGCTTATTCCTTGCACATCTAAGTTATTCATTTGGGTTGACTTCTTTGAATAGCAAATCCCTAAAGATAGAAGCATCATTAACTTCAGTGTGCCTCACCTGTAAAATGGGAATAATAATGCTGACAGCTATTTCATGGTGATATATAGATAATGAATAAATGTTTATCAACCATTTTGAGTCCCTTAGAGGAAATGCATTGCTAGCCCTAAAAATAGGCATATTCTTTTGCACTTGACACTGTTTTCACTTTATTCCCACTTGTACTTCCATGACTTGTTAAATTCAATTGCTTTTTTATTACAGAAGCATCCATCATACTGACGAAGTTAAAGTTTTGTGAGCACTTAAATTACAAACTCTTTTACCAAAAATAACAATAATAGTAGCTAACATTTCTATAATACTTTAACTGTTTGCAACGTGCTATATATGTTATCTTATTTGGTCCTCACAAAACCCTGTGAAGTAGATGCTATTATTATCCTTATCTTTATAGATGAAAAAATTGAAGCTGAGAGAGTTTAAGAGAGAGGTGACTTGCAAAGGGTCACATAACTAAGTAAGTATCTGAGGCAGGATTTGAATTCAAGTCTTGTTGACCCCATGTTCATTGCTTTTATCCATTGTGCCACCTTGCTGAAATAAGAGCTTTGCTATAGAAATAGGCTCAAGTTAAGATTTATACTGCCATCATAGTAAGAAAGGAAGTCACTCTCTTTTTGTTATTTTAACTTTTAAAGCATAAAGTATTTTGATTTTTTAAAAAAATCGGTATGTCTAATATTCTTGGCTCTATGGCATTCACCTATAAAGACTTTGTTGCCGTAAATAGACTTGCTTTTACAAGATAAAAGGTGAAATCTGGTTAACTCATTTCTGAAGGTCAAATAAGAAAGAGAAAAGGTCTCACTTCTATACCAGAGCTGTTTGTAGTTGGTCAATTCTGGCATAAAGGAAATAGTCAAGTGCAGAATGAGAGCCATTTCCCCATTTGATAAAAGGTCAAAGGATATGAACAGCCAGTTTTCAGATAAAGAAATTAAAGCCATCTATAGTTATATGAAAAAATGCTGCAAATCACTATTGATTAGAAGATGTGAATTAAAAAAACTCTGAGGCACCTCATCACACCTATCAGATTGGCTAACATGACAAAACAGGAAAATGATAAATATTGGAGATGTGGGGAAATTGGAACACTAATGCATTGTTGGTGGAATTGTGAACTGATCCAACCATTCTGGAGAACAATTTGGAACTATGCCTAAAGGGCTATAGGACTGTGCATACTCTTTGATCCAGCAATACCACTACTAGGTCTATATCCCAAAGAGATCATAAAAAAGGGAAAGGACCCATACATACAAAAATAATTATAGCAGCTCTTTTTGTGTTAGCAAAGAATTGGAAAATGAGGAGATACTCATCAATTGGGGAATGGCTGAACAAGTTGTGGTATATGAATGTAATGGAATACTATTGTTCAATAAGAAATGACGAGCAGGTGGATTTCAGAAAAACCCGGAAAGACTTAGCTGAACTGATGCTGAGTGAAGTGCACAGAACCAGGAGAACATTGTACATAGGAACAGCAACATTGTGTGATGACCGATTTTGATAGACTTAGCTCTTCTCAGCAATGCAATGATCTAAGACAATTCCAAAAGACTCATGATGGAAAATGCTATCCACATCCAGAGAAAGAACTATGGAGTCTGAATGCAGATAGAAACATACTATTTCTCCTTTTCTATTTGTTTGTTTTTTCTTTTCCTTTTGCTCCGATTCTTCTTTCACAATATGACTAATGTGAAAATATGTTTAATAGGATTGTACATGTATAGCCTATATCAGATTGCACGCCCTCTTGAGAAGGGGGGAGAGGAGAGAGGTGAAAATTTTAGAACTCAAAATCATAAAAGTGAATGTTGAAAACTAAAAATAAGTAAAATTTTAAAATTAAAAATTTTTTTTAAATTAAAAAAGAATGAGAACCATCAATGTACTCTACTTTATTTCCTTAAAATTCAATCCCTACACATCCCTAATAACTGACACCTCCTTTTCTGAGATCTTTTTGAGATCTTAGAGATTGAGTTAAACATCATGGGGGTTATTATAAAGGTTCCATGAATCCAAATGCATATCCAGAAATAAGCAGAAGTATCTTCTGGAGACTGAATAAGTAAGTTTTGCACATATATGCACTATTATTTTTAAATATATGTAGATGCTGATTATGATGAATAAAATACTAGATTCATTTAAATGTGTTGCTGAATTCATAGTAGCTTTTCTGTCAACACTTATTCCAAGGGATGGCATGTTTAATTTCCCTTTGTTTAAAATAGACAGTTCAGCTAGAAGAATGAAGGTGGGCGGAGGGCAGGAGAGAAGGGAGAAGGTCCAGTGAACTGGAGCTTTGACTTGCTAGTATGTGAATGAATGAATGAAAAAGATTTTTTTTTAAGTACTCATGTGACAAGCACTATGTTAAACATTGAAGATACAAATACAGAAAAGCAATAGTCTTTGCCTTCAAGAAGCTTATATTCTGAGGGTAAAGAGGGAGTTGGAATGGGGAAAGGGTGATGTGATTTTTTTTTAAATTAGCAAAAGAAACTCATAGTACAACTACAAAAATGTAGGAGTCCATCAAACATTTTTATGTTAAAAAGGCATCTGCATAACTTGAATAAATTGGGACTTCCCAGAACTTTGCCAAATCAACACACTAAACTCTTGAACTTTTGCCCTATAAATCTATAGGGATAATTTTAATTTCCCCTCCCACAAATTGGCTAAAAGACCTGAGTGCCAAATGAATATCTGAAAGAATGATCCAGGGATGAGCAGTGATAAAGTTTTGTGATTCTTCTCATAGATCAAACCAGTTTGAGTCTGTGTGGCCATGCGTTTGTATTGTAGACAATGTTCTCTTGTCTCCAAACACAAGAAAGAGCTACTCAGAGCTTATTCAAGAGCAAAGGCAAGAAACTTGGAGGGAACAAAAGGCAACGAACCTGTGATTTCCTTGGCATAAGGAAATCACAAATGAGGAAGCTTCCTATACCTTCTCTGCAACTTAGAGTCTTAGAGAGTTGTCCAGGACCCTGAAAGGTCACACATACAATATGTGTAAATAGGCTGAACTGGAACCCAGGTCTTCTTGGCTCTGAGGCTGGTTCCCTATCTATCATACCATACCACCCATTCAGACAGGAAATAGATTCTATCAATCAGGATGACTCATGACCAGGTTTGGCCTTAGGTGAAATTTGTTTTCAATGACCTCTACCCAACCTTCCCCCCAGTTCCCAGTTACTCCCTCCCCTAGACTTTAGTGTTCTCATGACAGTATCTTTTGAATCACAGATACAAATCTACTATGGCATGTTGCAGAACAATAGCTTGGACTTAGAACAATAGAATTATGCAATTGTAGTAGCCCTCCGATAAGGCTTGGCCTGGCCACAAAGACTCTGGGAGGTGTATTTCCTCCCAATATGAGAAGAGAGGGAGCTTCAGAGACCAGCACTAGAGGATAGGGTTTCCCTCCTTCAGTGGAAGAATATTTGGAGAAGGAGAAAAAAGAGGACCTGAGCAGAGGAGTAAATGGAGGTGGTGGCAGGGTCTTCTCCTACCCTCACACATGGAGCCTCAAACTACTGAAGTGGCGGGTGACAGTGACATCTGAAATTCCTTTCTTCAAACCAAAGCCTCCAAATGAAACCATGACAGGTGAATGCTAAAGCAACAAGTCAGAGGTAACAGAATGTGTATTTTTTTTTATCTTAGGCACTCTCATGCTTGGAAACACAGGTGAGAGTTGGGTGACAGATGAACACCAGAGGTGGATGAACAACCCTAAAAAGCGCTTAGCAAGTCCTCACACCAGAAGTAGTAGTCCTCCGTAAACATCTTATACACCCCACTAATTTACAGTATCATCACACTGAAGATGAAGAAACTTATTTTTCCCCCTTTTGTCTCCTCAATTAAAACCTGTCTTGGGTTTTAGGGAACTGATAAACTTATCTCTGCTAATAAGTAGGGTATGTGGTAATGTTGCACTTTGCTTTCTTAAGTAACAAATAGGCATTTTAACAGGGGTCCCCTCGGGACAATGCCTAAACCTAAAGTATTGGTGGAAATTTCAGGTTCTTTGGAAGGTCAAGCCTTTGGCAATTTAGCAGTACCAGATTTTAAACTATATTATAAAGCAGTGATTATTAAATCTGTCTAGTGCTTGCTAATAAACAGAGGTAGATCAATAGAATAGAATAGACATACAATTTATGGCAGCAAGTAAACATAATGACTTTGTATTTGACAAATGTAAATACTTAAGATTTTGGGATAAGAATTCATTATTTGGTAAGAATTGTTGGGAAAACTGGAAAGCAGCATGGCAGAAACTGGGCATAGACCAATATTTTATACCATTTACCAAGATAAGCTCAAAATGGGATACGTGACCTAGATATAAAGAAACATTTTACAAGAAAATTAGAAGAACATGGAACATATTGCTTATCAGACTTATGGACAGGTGAACAATTTATTAAGAAAAAAAAGAAACAGAGAGCAAAGTTAGGTGTAAAATGGATAATTTTGATGACATTAAATTAAAAAGTTTTGTACAAATAAAACAAATGTAGTCAAGATCAGAAGGAAAGCAAAAAATTGGGGAAAGTTTTTATAGAGTTTCTCAGATAAAGGTCTCATATCTAAAATATATAAGGAATTTTATCAAGTCTATAAGAATATGAATCATTCTCCAATTGATAAATGGTCAAAGGATATGAACAGGCAGTTTTCTGATGAAGAAATCAAAAGGATTTATAGCCACATGAAAAAAAATGCTTTAATTCATTATTGATTAGAAAAAATGCAAAGTTTTTGGGAGCGTTTCAAATCATACCACCTTGATTTTCCCTTACATAGCTGTGTGATCTTGGGCAAGTTACTTAATTTCTCTGGACCTCAGCTTCTTTGTCTGCAAAATGTACTTAGTAATACTGCAACATTTATTTTTTGTAGCAGCAGAGAACTGGAAACAAAATGGGGGCCCACCAATTGGGAATGGCTAAAAAGTGATGGTACATGAATATGACAGAATAGTTCTGTGCTATAAGAAATTATGAATATGATGAATACAAGGGAACAAAAGAAGACATGAACTGGAGCAAAGTGAAGCAAATATAATCAGTGAGACAATATACACAATGACTACAACAATAAGATGGAAAGTACAACATAATAATTGAAAGAGAATGCTATAAAGTTCTAATGACCAAGCTTGGTCCCCAAGAAGACATATGAGAAAATCTGATGCCTTTGCATAAATGGGAGACTATGGGTAAGGCATGTTGTAAATAATGTCAGAATTTTTTGGTGTGTTGGTTAGTTTTGCTGACTTTTTTTCCCCTCTTATTTATTTTTTGTTATAAAAGTCTGAATCTCCACATCCCAATTGACAAATGGTCAAAGGATATGAACTAGTAGGGTTTTTTTTTCCATTTCATCATTCTCTTGTATTTAATGTCTTACAGATTATTGTATTGTAGATAAAATGACTGTTTTGTATTGGAATAAATGTGATCAAATGTGAGCTTATCCTCTGCAGTCTTGCCAAAATCATCCTTGATACAAGTCTGGTAACAGAAAGGACAACAGATACTCCACCCAGATCCACAGGATTTTGATGTCTTTCACAAGATCTCTATATTTTGAAACTTTACATTCCATATATCTTGGAGAATACAAGTATTTGAGATGGTCACAACTATTAAACACATTTAAAAATACTTACAGATTGATGCTATGTCTTAATGATTGTTGACAATAGTTCAGTCTATCATAATGAAATCAAGTTCCAGCACAGTTCATTTGTTGAATTCTCCAGAATCTTTTGAAGTCTATATTTGTAGCATGGAATTTGTCATCTGTCGGTCCATGACAAATAAAGAGCCTCTGATTCAAGTCACCAGGTCGTAAATTCCTAGTCATTGAATAGAGAATAGGCAATTTTCAAAGGATGAAATAAAAGCAATAAATAGCCATATGAAAAAATACTCCAACTCATTAAGAATTAAAGAAATACAAATTAAGGCAAGTCTGAAGTTCTACCTCACACCCATCAATGGGTGGGAAAGAAGACCAAAAAAAAAAAAAAAAGAAAAGAAAATGACAAGTGTCAGAGGAACTAAAAGAAAACAGACACATGTGCTTTGTAACCTGTAAAGTTTTATGTGAATATAAGCTATCACTATCATACCATGTAAGTAACCATCTAATCCGCCTACACTTAGGGCTAACACTTTATAGTAGCCAACTATGATTTGGGTGCCTAAAAAAATCACTTCCTCTCACAATAAAAGAAAACACTATGGGGGAAAAACTGCTGATAGTGAGGAGAGAGAAAAAGTTCAGACCGAACGATAAGTATGTTAAGCAAAAATTCTATGCCAGTTGCCATGCTGAACCGTCTAGTTCCTAACCTTGGTGTTGACTATTCCTAACGTGTGTATGTCTGTGAGTAGAAGTGAAACACACATACAAAACACATAAGAAAGAAAAAAAAAAGAAAAAAAGGAGGGGAAGAAATGTCAGTCATGGCCCAAAAGAATCCAATGCATTTTGGAAAAGATAAGTAAGGGGAAAAAAATCAATAGACTCTGATAGAAATTGTCTGAATGAAATGTGTATCAAACTGAACAAACTATCGGTATGACAGCTCCCATGGCTCAGTGGCAGAACATCAGAGAAGAGCCGGGCTCTGCAGTGGTCAACACAACAAAAAGGCTGGTCACTACAGATCAACCATGTGAATTTGGGGCTAAGGCTAACATAGGTAAATGACAGAATATTTCATTTCCTTTTGGGTAAAGTAAGCAATTGGGCTGGAGGGTGGGGTTGGGGGAAATTGTTCTAATGGGTTGTGTCTGAGGTTTTGTCTTTTGGCAGATGGAAAGGGTGTTTGGTGATCCTTAAAAAAAAAAAAAAAAGAGCACTAGTTATTATGTCTCATTGTGGCATCCCTGGAGAGGGAAGAGTTTAGCCTACAGATTGTTAAGCCAAGGGTTGCCAAGACTAGTAGAGACTTGAGAGGGCATAGTTGCTTAATCCTTCCTCCTCCTTATTACTGTATCGATACTATCAGGGCCTGTCCCTTCGCTTTCTTTGGCTCTTTGCACTCCATTCCTTTTATCCCCTATGAACATATCTGTTTGGCCTATATCTCCCCGTAAATACTTTGTTGTTCAGATCAGTCAATACTTAAAGGAATTAATTCAGACTATTCACTAGAAGGTTAAGCACTGAAGCTTAAGTTTAAATACTTTGGCCACATAATAAGAAGACAGGACTCAGTGGAAAAGACTGATGCTAGGAAAGATCGAAGGCAAAAGGAAAAGGGGACAGCAGAGGATGAGATAGTGTCATGGAAGCAACACACATGAGCTTGGACAGACTTTGGGAGATAGTGGAGGACAGAAGGACATGGCATGCTATGGTCCATGGGGTCACAAAGAGTTGGACATGACTGAAGGATGGAACAACAACAATAACATCGTAGCACTTTGTTCTCTGTCTAATAATTATAATAGCTGATAGATGCGTAGCAATTTAAGGTTTACAAAAGGCTTTTCATACATTATCTCATTTGATCCTTACAACAGCCTTATAATACATAGATGCTATTGTTATCATCTCCATTTTACAAATGAAGAAACTGAGGCAGAGTGGTTAAATGACCAGCCCCAGTGTCATAATGCTATTAAGTGTCAGAGACTGGATTTTAAATAGTTCTTCCTGACTCTACATCTGGTACTCTTTCTACTAGGTTATGTTAGCTTTCTTATCTACTACCCTTTAACTATATAATCTTTTTCCTGCTCTCCCTAAACCTCAATCCCATTTCTCAAATAGGTATAACTGAAGAAAGATATATTATTAATCAATTAATTATTCAATTATTTGTCAGCACCCACAATGTGCAAACTGCTATGCTAGGTGAGAACCAAGGGCTTTAAAGAGGTATGAGATACTGCTGGATCAGAGGATGTAGACTGAAAACTAGCAGGGCTCTAGTCTTTATTGATTAGGAGTTCATTTGGGGCCAGATAGTGCCAAATGTTCCACGCCATGTGAATTTCATCCAACGTGAAACCCCCGAGTTACACGCAGCTTTGCTGACCCCAGGGTATGATCTGCCTAAGATTTGGGAGGGGGGTGCTTAGTAATGTGTTAGCTAATAAGCAAGCCCTGCATTAGAGTTCTATTCCAATTCTGCAATGTGGCATAGGGGCAGTTATGCGGTACAGTGGATACAGCTCTGGGCCTGGAGTTAGGAAGACTCATCTTTCTGAGTTCAAATATAGACTCAGACGCTTTCTAGCTGTGTGGCCCTGGGCAAGTCACTTAACCCTGTTTGTCTCAGTTTCCTCATCTGTAAAATGAGCTGGAGAAAGAAATGGCAAACCACTCCAGTATCATTTCCAAGAAAACCCCAAATGGGGTCACAAAGAGTCAGACACAACTACTGAACAACAACAATATGGCATGGAAATATCATAGTACTTTATTATATGAAAAGGGCCCTTAGAGATCATCAAGTTAAATATTTTCATTTTACAAATGAGAAAAATAAGTCATAAATAGGTCAAATGACTTGTACTAAGTCACACAGCTACTAAGTATCTGAAGTAGGCTGTTGTCACCGTGTTGTTGTTCAGTCATACCCAACTCTTGGTGACCCCATTTGGGTTTTCTTGGCAGAGATACTGGAGTGGTTTGCCATTTCCTTCTCCAGCTCATTTTACAGATGAGGAAACTGAGGCAAACAGAAGCTAAGTGACTTGCCCAGGGTCACACAGCTAGTAAGTATTTGAGGCCAGATTTGAATTCAGAAAGATAAGCCTTCCTGACTCCAACCAGACCTAAGCACTTTGCCTCCTAGCTGCACATGACTCCAAATCGAACTCCCTATCATTTATTCCGTACTGTCTGTAGATATTTCTGTTAAAATAATAGTAACCTGTTTTTTGATAACTTTTGTTTTCATATCATCATTTCTTGATCATCACCACTACCCCCACCTTCAGACTTGAGCCTTTCCTTTTAGCAATGAAAATCAGTTAAGCAAAAACAAGTGATACGATGACCGAATCTGACAACGTGCAACCCTAGGATCATAGTTTGAAGCTGGAAGCGATCTCACAAGTCATCTGGTCCCTGTATCCTTTGCGTTGGACCACCACTCCCTCTCCTAAACGCTACCTGCTCAACGGGGGACCCAAATCCAAAACTTGGAAATTGAAGGTCTCATGTTATGTACAGAAAATGGAGGTAAGTTTGATTTCTTATTCTCCAAAAGGATGAGTGACATTAAAAATTCATACCAGACTCAGAATTAAGCTTTTTTTCCAGTGGTTTTTTTATTTAAACAGCTAGATGGCACAGTGGATAGAACTCTGGATTTGCAGTCAGGAGTTCAAATCCTTCCTCTGATACTTAATAGCTATGTGACCATGGGAAAATCATTTAAATCTCTCTATGCATCAGATTCCTCACCTGTAAAACAGGGATAGTAACTGTACCTAACTCACAGGGTCACAGCTAGCTAGTACAGTATATAGGATGCCAGGCCTAGAGTCAGGGAGACTTGAGTTTAAATCTGGCTTCAGATATTTAGTAGCTGTGTGACAACCTCTGCCTACCACTATTTCCTCAGCTATAAAATGGGAATAATAATAGCACCTACTTGGCAGGGTTGTTGTGATGATCAAATGAAATAATAATTGTAAAGCACTTAAGACAGTTCATGGCACGTAATAGGCACTTAATGCTGGTTTCCTTCCTTCCTTCCTTCCTTCCTTCCTTCCTTCCTTCCTTCCTTCCTTCCTTCCTTCCTTCCTTCTTTCCTTCCTTCCTTCCTTCCTTCCTTCCTTCCTTCCTTCCTTCCTTCCTTTCTTGCTAGTATTAAATGAGTTAGTCTATGTAAAGCACTTTGTAACCCATAAAGTGCTATATAAATGCTAGATATTGTTATTATTTAAATTGTAACAACAATTATATATACATATATAATGGTTTTATTTACCTCATTTTGCATCAATTTATACAAATCTTTCCTTGTTTTCTGAATTCCTCCTATATGTAATTTCTTACTGCACAGTAATATTCCATTACATTCATACAGCAGTTTGTTTAGCCATTTACCAGCTTATGGACACACATTTTATTTCTAATTTTTGAAAACTCAAAAAATGTTGCCATGACATTTTGGTACAGATTGGAACCTTGTTTCTGCCCTTGATCTTCGTGAAGTATATCTTGAATAGAGGAAAAGTGAATCGAAGAGGATGAACCATTTAGTGATTTTTTTTTAGGCAGTTGGGGTTAAGTGACTTGTCCAGGGTCACACAGCTAGTAAGTGTCTGAGGCCAGATTTGAACTCAGGTCCTCCTAACCCCAGGGCTGGTGCTCTATCTACTGCTTCCTCTAGCTGCCCCTTTAGTCACTTTTCTTGAATAATTCCAAATTGAGTTCTAGAATGATTGGACCAATTCTCAATTTAACAACAGTACATCAGTGTGCCTATCTTGCCACAGTCCCTCTAACATCGACTATTAACCATTTTCTTTTTGGTCATCTTTGCAAATCTGAGTGTGAGGTGAAACTTCAGAGTTGCTTTAATTTACGTTTTTCTTTATTAGTGATATGGAGCAAACTTTGTGGAACTGCTAAACTTCATTTCATCAAGCCTCTAATAATCTGGGAGATTCACAGATGATCCTGTCAGTGGTCATCTTTTTTTCTAACAAGCAATAGAGTTGCAAGAAGTACCTCTTACTAGATAGCCAACATCAATTCAGAGCCCAGGAACTCTTGGACTCACAATGCAGTTTCCAAAGCTAGAAATGTCTACCTCTCAGGATTCTCTGTTGCTCAAAAAAGACTTGTGTTTAGGTAGAGAAACATAAAGCAGAAGAGTAAGCCAGGGACTTAAAATCTAGTGTCAGATTTGCTTAGGCAAATGCATGTTCTTGCTGCCATGAGTGTAAACACCACCATTGCCAGAGTTATGAGGAGTGGAGTTGGGGGTGGGGTGGGGTGGAATGGATCTCTTCACCACTTCACTGAAGTCCAAGGAAAAGTAAGTATTAGAGCTATCCTAAAACAGGGAGACCCAGAAGAGAGCGCAGGTAGAGCCTTTCTATAGTTCTTAACCTGTACTGTGAAAGAATGCTCCTTCCTAGGGGTCAGTCCCTCATGATACTTGGGAGCCAAACATCTTTGACATAGTGAAGAATAATCGAGAACTTTTGGGTTAGCTCAGCAAAATGAAGGCATCTATCTCTTTATAAGAGGTCCACGTGCATAAGAGAGAACATGCTCCATGGGGGGGACTTCTGCTACATGGATATTCCTATTGCTAGATCAAAATTAATCTATAATTAAGTACTGGGCCTATAGTAGTGTGCTTTTGTATTAATAAAGTTGATGAAACCATTTTATTACAGCTAAAATATCCATATTTTTGTTACGTCATGTCTGAGGGAAAATATTACATTTCCCATGATGTTCCAAATATTACATTTCCCATGATGTTCCAGGTCTCAAGAATGAATCTGATTGAAGTTCTTGGGACTTCAATTTCTTTGAACCTCTGTGCCTGTGAATTGGGGTAATTTCAATAAAAGAACAATGAGAATTCCAGGAAGGAAGAGAACAATATGGAGGTCATGGTAGCATCTGGTAAAAAAAAAAAAATGCAGCATTATTACAACATGCTTACCAGCTGCCAAAAATAAGGTGAAAGGAGTTAAAGGAGAAGTGAAAGTAAGACATGAAGAAAATTCAGGGAGCCTTCTGCTCTAACTGAAACGGTAGCCTATGGGAAAATCTGAAAGGAGAGATTACAATTCTAATTAAGATGGAGTATATCTTTCTAACTTTCAGTCTGGTCTTGCAATAAACATTTAATGCTTACACATGTGAGCATATATGCATACAAACACACAAAAACACAGTGAAATATGAATCTTGGAGAAGGATATTTTTCCTGCTGTCCACTAAAAAAAAAAAATCTAATTCCCAGAATGTGTGTGCTGAGAAAAAAATCCTATTTCTTTACTAATTGTTTTAGCCCAAATTAAATGTTTCTAAGTTTGTACCTACTCTTCCTTTGGACTCTGTGCGTACTAATTGGAAAGTGTATGTCAGGCTTCTAGGAGGACTGTTTTGTAGCTACCATTTTTTTTTTCCAAGTCACAGTAACAAACTCCTTTGCTTTGTATTAATTGTGTATACTGGTTGTTTGTTAATGAGAAACACATTGGTGGGGGTTCATGAGCTACAGTTTTAGGAGGGTGAACCTATAGGATATCCCAAAACATAAGGTTGAAGTTTACCATATATATACACAACTTGCTAGTGAGAGAGCATATTTGGGGTTGGGGAAGGTATCCCAGAGAAGGTGTTACAAGAGTAAAGTCTGACATCCACCCACACTTATGGGAAAGAAGATTTTAAAGATATTAGAGAAAGAATAAGTAAGATCTCATGTCTAAAATTCTATGGATAAAGTTAAGACCAAGAGCAGTATGAAACTCTCAATAATCAGATTCTGAAGAAATAAACAGAAACATTCCACTGAAGAAGAAAAAAGGAGAGCAATCTAAAGAGACTACTATGGATGTACTGAGAGCTCATTGACCAGCTTTGTTTGAATGTTTGTTTCTAAAGACAAAGCAAAAGAGGATTAATTCAAAAGAGTGGCATGATCCTGTATGAATTGTGTCATGTATTCTAAAGCTGAGATTGAGCTGAGGTTAAAGATGAATGAAAACTTAAAAAAATTGTTTGGCTTTTAATTTTTGGCTATGTCCAGGGGCAAAATGGAGATCAAAGAAGGGATAGAACAGAGCTCAGAATGGATGAGATGATGGCAACAGATGTTGGAAAGAAGGCAAAAGTTTGTGACTTTTTTTGCTTCTCTTTTCTCTACCAAGGTGAATGCTATTTAGATGTATGTGTGTGTGTATGTGTGTGTGTGTGTGTGTGTACACAGAGAAAGAGTTGCAACCTCAAGAAAATAAATAAAAATGATCATGTAAGATAGATAGCTGGATATACTATCAGAAAAACAGAGCAAAGGTCTCCAACTCCAGTCCATCCCCTCCAGTGTTGCTAAGTGCCTTTTAAGAGCTGGTTGAAGCCTTGGACAATTTGCATGGCTCTGGCACTAGCTGTCTGGAGAATGACGGGAGATGCTTTCATCATTCACCATTGAGGTGAGTTTCCTCACCTCAGTCTAAATATTATGTTAGTCTGGAGAAAATTCCCACTGTAGGGGAGAAGGATGTAAGTAAATACAAAAAAATCTTGATAGAGATACTTTCCTGAGCCAGCTGAGTGTGACTATGAGCCTAGTCTATCAGTCGGTCAACAATCATTTATTAAGCACTTATTATGGACCATGAATTGTGCTAAGTGCTGGGAATACAAGAGAATACAAAGAAATAAAAGAAAACGTAAAGAAAGGCAAAAAACAAAATAGTCTTTGCTGTCAAAGAGCATGCATTCTACTGGGAGATACAGTAGGTAAATAGTTAGGCACACGCAAGCTATATATAGGAGCTGCTAGGTGGATAGAGTACCAGGCTTGGAGTTCAAATGTGACCTCAGACACTTACTAGCTGTGTGACCCTGGGCAAGTCACTTAACCCTTATTTGCCTCAGTTCCTCATCTGTAAAATGGGGACACATTGGAGAAGGAAATGGCAAACCACTCCAGTATCTTTGCCAAGAAACCCCGTGGACTTTTGTCCATGAGGTCACGTAGAGTCAGGCATAATTGAATGACTGACTGACAACAAGAAGCTATCTACGGAGTAGGCAAATCTGAAAGGGGGAGGCATTTGCAGCTAAAGGGATAAGGTGGGATTTGAGCTGAGTATGGAAAGAAGCCAGAGAAACTACTAAGTGGAGATGAGGAGTCAGAGCATGTCAAACTGAATGCCACTAGAACTCACTGAGCCAGGTATTGACATGGTCAGAACTACCCTTTAGAAAAATCATGTTAGCAGCTGAGTGGAGGGTAGAGTGAAGAGAGAAGAGGCTTGAGACAGGGAGACCAGTGAGGAGCCTATGCTAGCATGGTTTTCCCCTCTGAAATTAATTACATCTTAGGATGCCTTAAAAGAGGTAAAGCATCCAGAATAAGAGAGGTGATAATCCCACTGTATCCTCCCTTCATCACACCACATCTGGAGTATCATGCTCTGTTCTTTTGGTGACGACCATGGGCAAACTGGAATGTTTCCAGAAAAAAGATGACTGAAATGATGAGGGGACTTGAGAACATGCTGTGAGAGGATCTGTTAAAGGGACTAGTCTATTTAGTCTAGAGAAAATTTAAGAGTGCCATGATAGTTACCTTCAAGTATTTGAAGGGTTGTCATGTGGATGAGAGATCCAGCGGTGGGGAACCTATGACCTGGAGGCCACATGTGGTCTTCTAGGTCCTCAAGCCCTTTGACTAAATCTAAATTTCACAGAACAAATCTCTTGGAGGCCATAGGTTCCCCACCCCTGGGACTTTCTTTGCCTGGCTGCAGAGGGCAGACCTAGGGCTAATAGACAGAAGATTGGATTTGATTTCCTCTGAGAGCCTTTCCTCATGGTATTCTGTGTGCCTGGGTGGCTGTTATCCTTCCATTCACCTCATTTTCACATGGTGTTATTATTTAATGATTAATTCCATCTGACTCTTTATGACCCTACTTGGTGTTTTCTTGAGGAAGATACTGGAGTGATTTGCCATTTCCTTCTCCAGCTCACTTTACAGATGAGGAAACTGAGGCAGACAGGGATAAGTGACTTGCCCAGGGTCACACAGCTAGTAAGTATCTGAGGCTAAATTTGAACTCGGGTCCTCTTGACACCAGGGCCAGCCAGTATTCCATCCACTGCAGCATCTAGCTGCCCTTTTACATATGGCACAGAGATGGATAGATGGTTTAATTGATTCGATTGAATGTCCTAGGGTGTTGGTGGGAGAGCGGGGAGATCTTGTGTTCAAACTTAAATCTAGTTGACTTCACTGATACTTACCCACATAAAGGGAAGCTGTCAGTTTTATGGTGACTCCCTTTTATGAGAACCATATGGGTAACTTTTCTGCCCAGTGTATGGGACATTGTACAGACAGTTTCTATTTATGTGAAAGAAACTTCTCAAGTTCCTAGCAGATGGCAGATCAAGCTTCCCAGGCTTCACTACTATTAGGAAAATTACAAAATGAATTGTTTGCATTGCATCTAGAGTTGTCACAGGAAAGAGAAAAGCTGTATGTGGTGAGGGAGTTACCCACATTTAATTATCATTCATTTGCAAACACTCTTCAAAATTGCTCCTAGACGCCTAAGCCTTTGTCTTGGCAGCCTCCAAAATAAGGTTTCATGATTATTTTTCCTGGATGCCCGGCAAGAAAGCCTATCCTTTGACTGTATTGGTTTGTTGCAGTACTAGACTGAACAGGACAACCTCCACTCCCAAACTATTGCACTGCTAACTTTCATGGGAGTAAAGCCGTAATCGTGTATCAGCCTGCGAACATTCTTCTGTGTGCCACCCAGCTTATACTAGCCCCACGTGGACTTAGGCTTTGAGTCCTCCGCTCCATTGTCTGATGAGGCTGCTTTCCAGGCCTGGAATGTGGAAGGCGTTGCCTCTTACTGTCACTATCCCTGCATTCTTGGACTTCCCAGGCCTCTCTGGTCAGGGGCCAGCGACAGCAGCTCCCCGAGCTGTGGCTGCTTAAGCTGCTGACCGGGACACCTGCTCTGGACAGCTACTGTTGGTCCTAACCCCACCTCCCACCAATTCCAATTCCTCTAGAAAAGGTTTAGATACCCGTGTGGCCAAGTAGAAAAGAGAAGAGGTTGAAAGGACTGCTATTCTACTTGTCATCTGGCCTCTCCTTCCCCTGTTCCTCTCCTCCCAAAGTAGTAGGTGGGATTGGCTACTGAGTGAGAGGATGAATAATCTGTGATGAACTTTCATGTGGAAGACCACGAGCCTGAGATTATGCAATTCGATAGCCATTTAATGGTTAAAAATTGATGTAGGGGAGAATGTGTTGGCATTGAATAGCAGGTGTTGTGAGCCACATTTCGCTTCTCTATAAGCAATTAGATGCTGCTCCCAGGCCCAGACCAGGCTATGAAAAATATAGGGTGTTCCAAAAGTCTTAGTGCAGTTCTGAGTTTTAATAGCTTAAAGCTGTTTATTTATTTAAGCTATTAAAGCTTAAAACTGCACTAAGACTTTTGGGACACCTACCATGTTGAATGTTACCATCATAAACTTGATCTGCGGCTTCTTAACACTATGAGATGCTGCGTATAGCTAGGGATGTATTGGTCTTCTCATGAATTGTCTGACCTTTGTCCATGTAGATCCTTAGTAAAGCTTGATTGTTTTGTCATTTTTTTAAAAATAATTTCAGTAATCCCATCCATTAGTTGAGGAATTTTCCCATTTTGTAGGTACACAGTTCTAGAGAATGGACTTCCAATCCTATTTCATCTCTCCCTCTGCTCTGGAAATTCTAAACACTGTCTCATCCCCCCCAATCTGATTCTACTCAAAACTACTAAGCATTATTATTTTTTACCATTAATATTCAGCAAATTATCTCCTGATTAGGGGTTGCCACATTATCAAAATGTCAACTTTTAGAACCATTCAGTTGTGTTGTTACTGTTTCCAGAAGGCTTATCAGTAAAATGTGAAGCTGTACTACCAACTGTCTAACTCATTAATATATTTGTACAAAAATAATGTGAGTGAATTCTAATGTAGACAGGGACACAAATGTGCTGTAGGTGGAGTTGTGGCTTAGTGATACCATTCTGAAAAACAATTAGGAACTATGCCCCCCCAAAAAGTTACCAAACCATAATAATAACTAGCATTTAAGGGCTTCAAAAATGCTTTACAATTTACAAAGTACTTTACTTACATTATCTCAGTTGATTCTTATAACAATCAGGTAAAGCAGATGCTCATATTTTACTCATTTTATAGATAGGGAAACTGACACCAAGGGAAATTAAGTGGCATGCCTGGTGTCACACATCCAACAAATGAGGCAGAATCTGAAGTCTAGTCTTCCTAACTAGACTCCAAGTCTAGGTGGTGGGAAACCTGCAGCCTTCTAGATCCTTAAGTGTGGTCTTTTGACTGAATTCAAATTTTATAGAATAGTTCCCCATTGTGTCACCTGATCCCACTATTGGGCAAATACTCCAAAGAAATCAAAGAAAGAGAGGTCCCATACATGTCAAGATATTTATAGCAACCTTTTTTTTTTTTGTAGAAAAAAACTGGAAATAAAATAGGTGTCCATTGTTTGGAGAGCATCTAAGCAAACTGTAGTATGTAGATGTGATGGAATATTATTACACCGTAAGAAATGCCCAAGTATACACAGTCCTCCAAAGCTTACCATTTCTCTTGCCATTATGCTCTGCAAAGCCCCCTCAGCACTGTCATTTGACCTGCTAGTGTATCCTAATAAGCTCTGAGTCTTATTATTAGCCTTGCCGCTGAATCCTATGGACTTCCGGATTTTTCTTCCTGTTACGTCCTCCAATGACAATGTGAGCTCCTTGAAAGTAAGCCTGCTTTTTCTGTTGGTATTCGCAGTGCTTAGCACACTGTTTGGTATGTAGCAAGCTCTTGATAAATATTTTTTCATTCATCCATCCCTAATATGCCTGAGGCCTTCCTCCAAAGCTCCTTCGACTTATAGTGCGGAAGAAAAAAACTTCAAAAATTAACAGTTGGCAATGAAGACTCTGGGCATGAAGACACTTGGTATCTGATAGAAGTAGGTACCAAAAATAAGGAGGAAAGGGAAGAGAAGACAAACCTTATATATGTTACAATTTTGTCTACAGCCAAACTTGCACTTTACGATACCAGAAACTGTTGTCAGTGAGTAAAGGGAGAGAACAGGTTTTTGGAGCAGCTAAGTGGCACCGTGGATAGAGTACCAGGCCTGGAGTTAGGAAGACTCATCTTTCTGAGCTCAAATTTGACCTCAGACACTTACTAGCTGTGTGACCCTGGATAAGTCATTTAACCCTGTTTGCCTCAGTTCCTTATCTCTAAAATGAGCTGGAGAAGGAGATGGCAAATCACTCCAGGATCTTTGTTAAGAAAACCCCAAATGGGATCATGAAGAGTCAGACGTGACTGAACACTGCCACTACCACCACCACCACCATCACCACCAACAACAACAATGTTTTTTATTGTTTATTCAGAGCTTGCAGCTGGACCTTTTACCTTGACTGACCATATCTTCACTCTTCTTCCTCAGGTATAACACACAAAACCTCAAATTTGAAGTGGGAGCCAAGACATGGATAAGAACCCACAGATTTCTGCCTTTGTCTCTCTGTCTGGGGTGTTCAGTCTGTGACCAGTCATTCTGAAATTCCATTCCTGAAGAATTCTAATCCTCTGCCCCAGATCCCAATAAATCGGACAGTCCAATGGATAGCCCATGACCCCAGCAAAGGAGGTCATATAGACTCCCTACATCCCACACACTGTTAATTTCTTACAGGCTCTTGTAACACCTGCAAATATATCTCAAATGCCCTATTTTCTGACCTAAAAGATTGCCTCACACCAGCCTTTGGGATTCCAGCAGTTTCAGATAAGAAAGCAGTAAGTCCTGCCCTAATGGCAGCTGAGAGGAACTGCTGAAACAATGTTGTTTCCTCTCATCTAGACTATTCAGTCCCCATATGATGACATATATATATATACACATATATATATATATAAACAATATAGTCTAGTTTATATGATTGTTTTGCATCCAAACACTCAAACCAGCCCAATCCTATATCTGACAATGAAGTAAGTGGGAAATCATTCCCAAGGTGCCTCTCACAATGCAATCCTTCCTCAATTCTAATTTTAAGAAAAAAAAAAGACACAGGTGGTCCCGAATCTTTCTGTAATACCACTTGGCACAGTAGGGGTTCTTGACTGACACCCCTCAATCTGCAGTCATCCCTCCCTTCTGCCACAAAAAAACCAGCAGAGTTGTCAGGTGTGAAGAAAAAGAGGGGATGCCAAGCTCCTAGTGAAAGAAACATGAGGAAATGTAAAATACATACAGGGATAATGGTAGCACTAGCTCCTTGCTCAACCTGGTTACTGATTCTACTAACCATGCTCCATGATAAAACTAGCTATGGCCAGAGAAGATCAGAGGTCCCTCTCCAGTGACCAGACAAATTACTATCTCTCCTGAGTTCCAGTTCACTCCGGATTCAGTTTTCCAATTTCCATGGAAAGAGTGAGCTGAGGTCCTGACTCCAGAGTTCCTGTGTCTGTGCCTTATAACTAATTCCATGGGAAATGACATCAAGCATCTCGAGAGAATTGTGATTATACAAGGGAAGATTCAGGTTATGTATATATGTGTGCATGTATGTATGCATATGTGTATGTATGTATGTATGTATGTATATATTTGAACTCCTGTGCCCCAATCAATACTATACAGCACCCTCTTTCGGAGTGAGGTGACTTAGTAGATATAGAGCTGGGCGTGGAATCAGAAAGACTTGAATTCCAATCTGACCCTAGATATTTGCTAGCTGTGTGATCCTGGGCAAGTCACTTAACTCCTGTTTGCCTCAGTTTCCTCAACCCTAAAATGAGGGTAATAATAACACCTACTTCAAATAAGGTAATAATTGTAAAGCACTTAGCACAATTGTAAAGTTTACTCGGCACATAGTAAACACTATAAAATGTTAGCTATTATTATTATTACTTAAACAATTGCCACATTCCCAAGAACAGTTGACTGCTACTCTTCTCAGGGTTCTAGTGGTAATCCTGAAGCGCTGGGGTTTCTAGAACTGTAGCTATCTGATATGTTTCCTATTACCAATCAGTCAACTGAACTACCTTAGGTTTCAGAAACGGCATTAACTGAGAAGGCAGAGCAAGTATAGCCAGCATAACATAATTCCCTAAAGTTGTACTTCACTCTCCACTTGCACAAGAAAGGTCCTTGAGGAGTCCTTGGAAAAAGATGGTGAGGCATATGCATAGGGACTACATGTGGTTAAGGGGTACCTCCCAACTCCTGGCCTCAGAAGTCCTTTTATCCCTTCATGAAGTAAGGGGAGCTCTTTGTTGGGATTCAAAGGTTGGCATCTTCTTAGAATCCATAACCAGCATTTCTCTCCATCACATATTTAGCCACCATCTATCTTGGGTGACTGTCCTACTACATCCATGTGCAGACGCTTCCTTTGTTGTTGGTAACTACCACTTTCATTGGACTCTATTAATAACTCCAGTTGTTGATGAAGTATCTGATAGGACTTCTGGATCTCAAACTAATTGGATCAACTGGGCACTCCCAGCTCAGAACACTCTTTCCTCGTGTTAAGAAAGAGCAAGTACAAAAGAAACAGAGGTTTCATGTGCACATTGACCCAAAACATCCAGGTCAGACACAGGGCAACTGCCTTTCCCCTCAACTGATCCTTCAAAACAGTCCTTACCTGAAGCAGTCAAGTAAAAAGAGATTGAGAGATCAGAATGGCATTCCTTTTGTATGCGTACTCTGATCTGGTTCAGCACTTTCTGATCCATCTGTCCTTCCAGCTCTGAAGCCATTTAGAAGACTCCATCATTATACCACGCTAGCCCTTCAGTCATGTATGGATGGAAACAGGCTTCCAAAATTCCACATGTTGCATTGAAACCAAGAAGAGATTATTTGCACACACTCTATGTAACACAAGAGAAAGCAAAAATCCAAGCATGCCCTGAGGACTGTGTCTTCAATGGCCTTTAATCCCCCTTATACCAATGTCTGGGGAATACTTCCTGGATCTAAGGGAGAAAAGAGCTCATTTGGTAGCTGTTTGTATTTATCATTGTGTTTCATATTTATTAATAATTGCTTATTTACTTATTAATTTTATGTCATTAAAATTCTGGACACAGCTTTCTGGCAAATTTGTCTACTTCCAAGAAAGACCAACCCAATTATTCCAGGGCCACAAAATTAGCATTGCCTAGAGATACCATGATTCAAAAGTAGATTAACCACTGGGTGGGGCTCAGAATTACATCCAAAGGTCTACAGAACTGTGCATACCTTTTGACCCAGTAATACTGCTACTACTAGGTCTATAGCCCAAAGAGATCAAAGAAAAGGGAAAAGAACTCATTAGTACAAAAATATTTATAGTAGCTCTTTTTGTGGTGGCAAAGAATTGGAAATTGAGGGGATGTCCATCAATTGGAGAATGGATAAACAAGATGTGGTATATGATTGTGATGGAATACAATTGTGCTTTAAGAAATGGTGAGCAGGATGAAAGTTTCAGAAAAACCTGGGAATTCTTATGTGAACTGATACAGAGTGAAAGGAGCAGAACCAGGACAATACTGTACACAGTAACAGTAATATTGTAGCGACAGTCAAGCGTGAAAGACTTAACTACTGTGATCAAGACAACGATCCTAGATATTTCCAAAGGACCCATAATGGAAAATGCTATCTACCTCCAGGGAAGAGCTGATGAACTCTGAGCATAGATTGCAGCATACTTTTTAAACTTTCTTTACATATCTTACTTTTTATTGTCATTTTTTGCAATGTCTGATATGGAAATGTGTTTTACATGACTTCACATGTATAATTGATATATTGAGGGATGGTAGGGAGAGAGAATGTTTAACTCAAAATTGTTTTTTAAAATAAATTTTAAAAATAAATATTTTTTAAATGAAGACTGTAAAATTGAATAGAATGCAAGCTTCTTGAGAAAAAGAAGTTTGTATCATTTTTATTTTCAGATATGAAGTCTGGTCACACATACTGGCTGTGTAACCTCTGATTTTGGGAGTGTCTTTGGAAACAATAACATTCACATGCAGCAAACCCCCTCTGTTTTAAACACACCTTCTCCTTCTGCTGCCTATATCCCTGCTCTTCTCCTGTTCTGGAGTTCCCCTTATCTAGAATCTTTTATACTAGAGTTTTCTATGCTAGCAAAATCCATTCAGCCCATCAAGCTGTGCTCAATTGGACCTCCTTGCTCAACTCAGTCATTAACAGCCATTATCCCCACATGAAACCTCCCTTCATGTTTTGTTTTTTTTTTTTTTTCCACTCAACATCCCCAATCAATCTGCCTCAGCCCAAGTCTTCCCTGATTGGGATTCTTCACCCTCCTCTGGAGCCTGACTTAATTCATGTCATTCAAAACACACATCATCCTCTCTCTAGCAATCATTTTCCTTCAAGCTTCTCATTTCACAGTTCTGCTCCTTAGGTTAGTCTTCATTTCATTTCACTCTCCAGTCATACATAGAACTCTTTTATACCTCTTGCTTTTATTTTTTTCCATGAAATAATATTTGTAAAGTGCTTAGCACAGTACCTAACATATAGTAGATGCTTAATAAATGTTTGCTTCCTTCTTTCCTTCCATTCTCCTCTTTAGAAAAATGAATTAGGAAACCTATAAATTCCTCTATTAGAAAGAAATAAATTGCAAGGCTTCTTCTTAACTCTGGTGAGTTCAGTCCAGCCAGTCTAGGCAGTATTAGAGACAAGGTAATTGTGGACTCAGATAATCCCAAAATGCAAATAGCCTAGCTATCTTCTCTGATTCTGAAGATATTCTTGTTGGTCTTTTACAATGACTAAATCACCTTTCCTGGAATATCGAATGAGAGAAATTAAGATACAAATTTTTTTAATATTCTTGCCCTCTTGCCTAGCTTTCACATCAACTATCTGCGAGAATCCTTTAAGTCTAGTAACACTGGCTTCCTAGCTATTCCTCAAATAAGACACTTATCTCCTGATTTCCCATTTTCACTGGCTACCTCCAGCCTGGAACTCTCTCTCTTCATCTTCACCTCCTGACTTCAAGTCTCTGCTAAAGTCTCACCTTCTGCAAGAAGCCTTATCCAGTCCTCCAATGCCTTCCCTCTGAGATTACCTCAAATTTATCCTGTATATGTCTTATTTGCGTATAGTTATTTACATGTAGTCTCTCCCATTAGACTGTGAGCTTCACGAAAACAGGAACTGGTTTGTTTTTTGTTTTGTTTTGGGGCTTTGTTTTTTTTGGTTTGGGGGGGGCGGGGTTGTGTGTGTTTCTTTGCATCCCCAGCACAATGCCTGGGACATAGTAGATGCTTAATAAAGGCTTGTTAACTTGAGTCTTAGGAAACAAATTCCATTTTGTCCAAGGTGGGGTTGGTTGATTTTTTTTTTTCCTCTTAAAAAAAAAACTGGACCTGTGATTTCACTACTTTAGGAAATGCTTGGTAAGGAAACTACTAAAGCAGATTAGCATCTGCTTTACAATTTAGAGTTTAAGTGAATTGCCTATGGGCAGTGATGGCTTAAGTGACTTGTCCAGAGTTATACAGTCAGAACGAGTCAATGACAAGACTTGAACCTGGGTGTTCTTGCCTCTGCTATGACACCTGGCCCCTCTTATCACTGAGGTTTAATATTAAATGGTAGTCACTTAGACAAGTCTAGAGGGGACATCATACATCTCAAACCAAAAGACAACAGGAGTGGAATGTTATCAACACTTAAATTTTCAAGAAATTTTTCAGAAACTGGGAAGATCCTTATTCCACTTAATTTCCTTATCTTCATAATCTCAGAAGTTATGTGTGTGGTCAGACTGAAGGACAACAACATTGAGTCCAGACCAAGTTTAAATGGCAAATTTTGCTTTCAACACAGTTGAGAATAAGGATAATCATTGAGGAATTTATTATGAAATAATTAATCATACCTTTAAACTGCCATGATGCAAATTCCACCTGCGGCTGTACAGGCTAGACAAGACAATGTTAGAGCTAGTTGTTAGGGAATGTAATGAATGGAGATTTGGGGAGTTTGTCCATAGTGTGGTTTTTACAAGCATTATAGAACTGATGGTTCTCCAATGATGGTCAAACATCAGTCTCTAAACTAGTCTTCTGAGAACAGTCTTTGTAAATTCTGGGAATTTCTGCATCTGTACATCAATTACTCCATCCAATATAAAACATCTGGCCATTAAAAACTGAAAGAGACTTCAGAATCATTTAAAATCTGCCTGGAGTGGAGAGCGTCAGTCCTTGACACACTATATACACTCAGAATTTCTACTAGTGAGAGGCAGCATCAGATAATACATAGAGAGCTGGCTTCAGAGGCCGGAAGACTTGGGCTCCGTCCCTGATTCTGACATGTACCATTGGCTGGGTGATTCCAAGGAAGTCCTTTAACCTCTCAGTGCTCCCAGGTCACTCTCTAAAACCATAAGTCACAGAACACTTGACCAGAGAAATTGGCAGAAAGAGCATCATCACTGGGAGGTACCTATACCTGTGGATTCCACAATGGAGACTGAGGCTATGGCTTAATCGGAAGGATGTGTGATCCACCAATCAGAGGTTGGGGAGATGGGTAATATCCCACCCTCTCTGTGATAACCCGTCTTAGGTCTTATCTCCAACACAACCACACTTTTATCACCTTGTTCTTCTAATTCCCCTCCTTCCTCCATTATGCAAGCTCCCAACCTTCCTACTTTTTGATCCTGGCTAGACCCTTCAAGAAAATTATAAACCTTACCTAACCTAAAATTATAACCTAACCATTACCCAGGCGGTCATAACAGCAGCTATGCCACTACAGCTGAGAAAATTCCTGCTCTACCTACCAGCATACCCTACCCTTGTTGCTGAGATTGCCTGGCAATTCTCCCTGTGGAGAGTGGGCTCTGGGGCAGTGACCAGTGGCTCTTATATCCCTACCTCTCTCTTCTCCTTTTGGGTGAGATAGAGTGAGTTGTATAGGATGAAAAGGTATGTATGTATTGTAATGGTCATAGCAGATCTCATATTTTTTTTCATTCCCAAACCCACCTCTCTTCTTAAATTCAATATTTTATTTTTCCCCAATTACATGTAAAAACAACTTTTAACATTTTTTTTTAAATTTTTGAGTTCCAAATTCTCACCCTCCATCCCTTCCTTCTCCACATCATCGAGAAGGCAAGCACTTTGATATAGATTATACATGTATAGTCATGCAAAACATATTTCCATGTTAATCATGTTGTGAAAGAAAACACAGACCAAATAAAACAAGAAAAATAAAGATAGTAAAGGAAAAATATGCTTGAATCTGCATTCAGACCCCAACAATTCTTTCTTTGGCAATAGATAGCATTTTTCATCATGAGTTTTTTGGAATTGTCTCGGATCATCGTCTTGCTGAGAATAGCTAAATCATTAACAGCTGATCATCATACAAAATTGCTGGAACTGTATATAATTTTTCCTTGGTTCTGCTCATTTCACTTTGTATCAGTTCATGTGATACCCCCCTCTCTTCTAAACTTCCTCTTTCTGTAGAGGGCACCACCATCCTTCAGATCACCTAGGTTCATCTAGGTTCCCATCAACTCACTCTTACCCCACATATCAAATTGGTTTCCAGATCTTACACCTTCTACCTCTTAAATCTCTCAACATTTCTCTTTACCCACACAGCCACCACCCTAGTTCAGGCCCTTATCCTCTTTCATCTGGACTGTTGAAATATCTTCTTAATTGGTCTTTTCCTCAAGTTTCTTTTCTCCAATTCATCCTCTACACTGTAGCCAGTGATTTTCCTAACTTGCATGTCTGACCATGTCACTCCCTTGCTCTATAAACTCCAAAGGCTCCCTACTGTTTCTGGTATCAAATATTATTTCTTAAAGTTTTTATACTGCCCATAATTATTTGTACAGTAATAATATACATTATTTACAAATACTTAAATATATACATATTGGGGGTACATGCTCAAATATTATCAAATAATAGGGGTACATTATTAAAAAAAACTTTGGAGACCACTACTCTAGACAAATTAAATTACACCTCTGGATCTTCCCCTATCTCTCAAATCCACTAGTAAACACCCATAAGGAAACAGGCAAAGTGTGGGTCAGACGTGATTTTAAAAAAGAAAAAGGAAAATCATTTATCTTCCACAATATCTGGTGGATGGCTCTTCAAATCTCCATGTCAGCTTTCTTTTCAACAAACTGAATATATTTGGGTTTGTTTGATAAACTTACTACCTTGTATAAAGAGCAAATGAATGGTTTCAGGTAAAATTATCACAACATTGATCATTGCTATGCTCTTATCTCATCAAGAAAATAATTAAGGCTAACCCAAGGCACACAGAAGTATAGCTGGAAGAGACCTCAGAGACCGAGTCAAATCCCCTCATTTTACAGATGCTATTTGCAGCATTCATTGATCAGCCTGTGATTTCACAGAGAGAAGCTGTCTATGAAGACCAAACCACAAAACCTTAATATAGACCCTAGGTTAGTAATGCTTTCTTGGAGCCTTTAGTGTAGCGGTAATACTGAATTCAAAGGGTCTGGAATAAGCTCAAGACAGATGGAACCCTATCTTTAAATGGTGTCCAACCTACTTATGCCCTTATCTCCCAGCTTTGTCTTTCTATCTGAATTCCTAGGTCCAGCTATTAGGTGACATGGATGTATGCCCTCATGCTATAGCAAACAGGAAGTCAAGCAGCCTCCTCCACACAGAAGACATACTTTTATTGTCTGTGACTAGGAGCATTCTTAAGGAACAGCTGAACCTGCTAGTTGGTTTTTGCCAGAAGAAATAGCCAGCATCAATCACACTCAGACAAAAATCATTATTTGGTTGGCATTCTCCAATTTCTGGATGCTGCTGGATACCCATGCTGAGGTTGGCCCTCCATCTGGGCAAGCATACATGTCAGTCTTTAAAACTTCCACAAGAGAATTATGACATTACCTCCTTCACGTCTGGTGTCCAAAGCACAAGACTCTTACTTTCAATAGTAACACAGGGAAGCTGCTCTACAGACACTCGGAGAATTCCACTGTGAGCTGCCTGTGATCTAGTACTTGCCAAAGGCTCGGTGAAGATAGCTGATATGTGATAGCAACAGGCTAATGGATATGTTAACCATATCCACTCTCTTCACTTTTTCCAAGCTCTTTCCTCCTATGACATCAGATCATCAGAAAATACATGCAACAAGTTATTCTAGGTCTCTCTTTTCCACTCTCCCCAGTATAAATAGATTATCTGAGTTTCAATTAAATGGGATGTCCTTTGCTATTACAGAAGGTCCATACAAGAGACACGTTTCATATATATATACATATATATATACATGTATACATATATACATGTATATCTACATATTTATTTATGTATATATGTACTGTCCATTCCTATACTTCTGTGTGCCTCAGGTTATCCTTAATTAGTTTCTTGATGAGATAAGATCATATGTACCTGTATGTATATAAATATATATGTGTATATGTATATATGTATGTATTTTCTGAAGTTATGTGTCTTTTGAAAAATCATAGACAGTGTCCACTGTTATCCAGTGTCCATCATACATAGATACACAAGATAAACTCCTCCTTGTGTTTAAATCCTGGAAAAAGATTGTCTCCATGGTTCAGTGTGGGTACTTTAAAAAAAATGTGGGTACTTCAAATAAAGAAAGTTATGGTTCCTTTTTGCTTCGAGATCAAAGAAACTAGGTACTATTCATCCATTCATTCACTCAATCAATAACCATTTATTAAATGTTTACTATGTGTTGGGCATTGAGAATATTAAAACAAAAATAAAACACTCCCTGTCTTTAAGGAGCTTACATTCTATTGGGAGAAACAATATGTACAAAGATTAGGAAATATAAGACATATGTAAAGTAAAGAGGAAATGAGAAGCGGCTTGGTGTACTGGCCCTCATAATCAGGAAAAGCTGGGTATACACCCCTTAAGACCTAGCCTGGCTCTTTGCTTTCACCGGTTGAGATCTCAAGCTTACTTCGAGGTCCAGCTCAAGTGGAATCTCCTACCCCTCACCACCCCCGCAGTTGTTGTGAGAGTCAAATATGTAAATATATGTGAAAAGCTTTATAAACCCTAAAGTACTATATAAATATTACCTTTATTAGCAAACAAATAATTTAATTTAGTCAGTTAGGTGGCACAGTGGAGAGAGTGCTGGCAGGACTAGAAGTTAGGAAGACCTGAGTTCAAATCTTGCCTATGACATGTAATAGCTATGTGACCCCGGGCAAGTCACTTAACCTTTCTTGGCTTCAGTTTGCTCATCTGTAAAATGGGGATAATAATAGAACCTACTTCATGGGATTTGTTGTGAGACTCAAATGGGATAATGTGTGCAATGCTTTGCAAACCTTAAAGCAATATATACATGTCAATGATGATGATGATATTTTCCCCCAAAGAATTTAAGATCCTAAACAGCTTGGACTCTTTCATTGTCCTTGCGTTCCTAGCACCTAGCATAGAACCTGAGACATAATAGGTGTTTAATAAATGCATGTTGATTGATTGATCTTACCCCAGGTTCTAAATGTCTTGCTTCCACTGTGAGCCTCCAGCACCCTCTAATAAGACTTAATCAATTCTGAGTTTAGATGAAAAATAACTTCCCAGTTCCCTTGAGCTTAGTTCTATTCATACATTCTTGCGTCGTACCATTGTTGTTTTCAAAGAGCGCCACATTGCTGGCTCACGTTCTGCTTGTGGTTCGATACGGCCTCTCTATCTCTTCCTGCCACACTGATGCATAGCTTGTCATTTCGCAGCTTATATTTGTTTTTCCACACCCCACGTGTCCCTAGCCTGCACTTGACCTTTTCTGACTCCTAGTCATATCCTCCCCAGGACCCTGTTATCTCAGCTGCCAACTTTATAAGCATTCCCACTCCACACCATATCCAGGCTGCTGCTGAAAATATTTAAAGAACACAGAATGTAGGAGTGACTCTGGTAGAATGCCACTTAATGATTCCAGAGTCATTAGCAGACAGAGAGCTCTGAATCTGGAGTCAGATCATTGGGTTTCAAATCCTGTCTCCAATGTTTTTGAACTATGTGACTTTGGGCGATTCACTGAACATCTCTGAGCTTCAATGTCCTCATTTGGAGAGAAAAGGGATTTAATAATACCTTTATTACCCACCTCACAAATTTGCAATGAAGAAAGTGCTTTATAAACCTTAACTATTTCTTCAGTATTTTCATACATATTCCTCAATGGTATGAGTACTCCCTCCAAAAGTACAGATTGAAACTCATTCATGCCTTCTTATCCTGAGGAACTCCTCCCACATATCCTCCTTAAGAAGTCCACCCAACATAATTAGGATTTTCTTCACAAAATATTAAAATTACAAGGTTACCTTGTAATCTCCAGGGGCAGGGGTAGGAAACTTGGGGCCTTAAATCCCTTAAGGGGATTTGTTGTGTGAAGTTTGGATTCAATCAAAGGGCCACATATGGCCTCAAGGCTATAGGTTCACCACCCATGCATCCCTTTCCCATCCATCCAATGCCCTTCTAATTCTTTCTGGGATTACTCCCACCATCTGCTTTCTTTGCTCCTACTCACAGATGCTGAATGAAGCTGGAGAAAAATACTAAAACCATGTTGACTGAGTCCACTACAAATTGAGTTTTAGATAATCTCAACCTGGCTCTTTCTTTTATACCTCCCTAATTAGCACTATCTCACTTACTTACTATAGTGGTTTTTCCAAACCTTTTCATCCCTCCTTTCTCAGCCAAGAGCTTTTCTCCATATTTCACTGAAAAATATTAAGGCCAACAGTTCCTTCTCCTCTCCTCCTTATGCTATATCATTCAGATGACTCTTGCCACTATTTCCTTCTTTATCCATGTCTCACTTGAAGAAGTGACCCTCATTCTTGCCAAGGCTAAGCCTCTACATGCACAAGTGATCCCATTCTACCCTGCCTCTTCCTGAAGAATGCCCATTCAACTGTCCCTGCTCTCTCACTTCTCTTCAATTTCTCTCTGCCTACCACCTGCTTCGCTACTGCCTATGAACATGCTCCCATACTCAAATGCCCTCTCTCTGTCTGTCAAACCCTACTAGCTGTTGTTCCATAGCTCTACTTCATTTTGTGGCTAACCTCCTTGAAAAGGCCATCTACCATCAATGCCTCTACCTCCTTTCCTTTCACTCTTCTTAACTGTCTGTGGTTTAGCTTCCAGCCTCATCATCCAACTGAAACCGTCCTCTCCAAAGTACAACCTCTTCGTTGCCAAATCTAAAGGCCTTTTGTCAATCCTCATCCTTTCTTGATCTCTCTGTGGCCTTTGACGTTGTTGATCACTCTACTCTCCCTGATACTCTCTTCTCTCCAGGTTTTTTTTGACACTTTTCTATCTTGGTTCTCCTCCTGTCTATCCAACTGCTCCTTCTCTGTCTCCTTTGCTGGACTTTTATCCAATTCACATGAGTTAAAGGTAGGTTCTGGCCCTCCTATCCCTCTCTCGTATTTCACTTGGTGATCACATCAGTTCCCATGGATTCAGTTATCATTTCTATGCTGTTTCTTAGATCTCTCTACTTATCTAGCCCCATACTCTCTCCTAATATTCAGATGTTGTACCAGTTTCTTTCCTTTTCCATATTTGTCATGTTTGCCGTTTCTTAATAGGACAGTAATTATCTTCTTACTGTCCCAGTTCCTTTGCTCTCTCTCTCACCCCTTATAACCAATCTATTGCCAAGAACAGTTAATTTTACCTTTGTAACATCTCTTCTATCCAACTTCCTCTTTCCAAGTATTTGGAGGGGTTTGGGGGAGAGCTCAAGCAAGTCACTGCTTTTACTCTGCCATTGTGGCTCCACCCCGCCATCTTCCTCTTTCTTCTAATCGTGTCACTACCCTGGTACAAGTCTTTATCACCTTGTTCCTGGACTATTGCAAATGGCCTGTTGGTCTCATTACTTCAAGTCTTTCACCATTCCAATCCATATTTCACTCAACTGTCAAATTAATCTTCCCAAAGCACAAATCTGACCATTGAACCATAGGACTATAGCTGAAATTTTCCCTAAAAGAAGTCTTTCCTGATCCCCCTTCAAGCTAGTATCTTCACTATTGATTTTCTCCAATTTGTCCTGCACCTCTCTCATTTGTGGATAGTTGCTTTCATGTGGTCTCAATCATTAGACTGTGAATGCTTTACAACCTGGCCCCACCTTGTCTTTCCAGTTTTGTTACAGATTACTTGCTGTCTGGCATTCTGTAATCTAATCAAACTGGCCCTCCCTCTGTTCCTCCAACAGCACCCAGTCTCCCATCTATGTGCCTTTGCACTGGCCATACCTCATGCCTGAAAATGCATTCATTGGAATCTCTCTCTTCCTTCAAGATGAAGCTGAAGTACCACCTTCCACATAAACTTTTCTGATTCCCCCCCACCCCGGTTCCTTCCTTTCCTAGCTACCTTGTTTGTTGTTTATCCTTCATTCTTGAAGAGGACCATGACATTAGGAAGGTGAAGCCATGACTTGCAAGTGAATTGCATTTAAGTGAGGGAGGGCTGTGCAAAGTCACCAGCCTCACTCTCTCTTCCAGATCCATCTGGGTCCAGTGGCAGGATATAGTTCAGGAGGATTGGACCTGGCCCCCGGATGCAGTGGGAGACCTTGGCCTTTTAAAGTTAAGGTCTTTCCCAGGTTTCAGTTTGAATGAGGCAAAGGCCATTCAGTGATTAAAGTTAGGTAAGAAATGAGGTGAAGAATGGCCTTTTTTACCTATTCAAATTAAAAGAAATCCAATCCTGAGGGTTTCTGGACAAAACAGAAATAACTGCTATTTACTTGCAACCTTGAAGTTACCTACTCAATATTTATTTATATTCAATCTCTTTATATTATTCTGTATGCTCTTATACATGTGCAGGTATTTTCCCCCAATAGAATTCAAGAATAGAGACTTTTCATTCTTTGTCTTTGTATTTTCTTTCCCTACATAATGCCTAGAACATGGTAGATGTTTAATATATGCTTAATGACTGATTAGTAGAAACATAATCTCATCAGAAGCTTACTGACATTAAAGGATACTGGTTTTTATTTCAAGGAAAACTTGGTGTCTTTGAAATTACAGGGCAGTTGTACAAATGCAATTCAGCTTCATCTCTTCCTCCTGTTGAATTCTGAACCTAACTCTTCATCCAGTCATCATGTCTATACAGATATATATTCGGATGGATCAGCTCTACGGGCTATCTTTCCATTGTATCTCATAGTCTTGACAATAGGCATTTTTCATCCACTTATTTTTCCTGTGTGGGTAGTTAGCCAGACATTTTTGAGTAGTTGTAAATCTCATTTGGGAAGATCCATAATATTCTCAGGCAATGCAATCAACACAATGTCATCCACAAAAGCAGTATCTGGAGTTACTCATCACCTATAGTAAGTCTCTTTTCCACTTGGATTCTATGCCAGACTTCCTCCATGACAGTGTCAAGTATTTGGGGCCAGCATATATTTCCTTATTTCATGCCTCACTTGATTTTAAGGCATTGGAATGAAGTTATCTCTGTTGTTGTATCTGTCAAGGTATTCATGGGAGACACCTTTTTCTTTTTCTTTTTTTTTAAGAAGAGCATTTAAGGATGTACTTGACACTGCAAAATCGAAAGTTTGTTTTTTCACTTTGATTCAATTCAACAATCGTGTAATAGGTACCTGCTATGTGCAAGATATGTTGTAAGGCACTGGGGATGAAAAGACAAAATGAAACATTTCCTGCTCTCTCTTTTTAAAAATAATTTTAATTGGTATCTCTTATTTTTTATCACCTGGATTTCTTTTTCCCTTCCATTGCCCCCAGCCCCAAGAGAGCTTTACTATATAACATATTTTTGAAATATATTTTTAAAAAGAAAGAAAAATAAGAGAAAAAATTAAGCAAAACTGATCATGTCCTGACCTCTGCAAAGTAGTGAGGAAAAACGTCTTCTCATATCTCTTCTTTGGGATCAACTTTAGCAATGATTATTTGCAATTGTTTTGTCATGGTTGTTCTTTCTATTTATATGGTTGTAGTCATATAGTATATTGCTTTCCTGGATCACTTACTTAACTTTGCATAACTTTATATAAATCTTTCTTTCCTTCTCTGGATTTAGCATGTTTGTATCTCTTACAGCATAGTAAAATTCCATTCCAAATTACCTTCATATACCAGAATTTGTTAGTCATTCTTCAATTGAACGTTATTTATTTTGTGTCTAGTCCTTTGCTAACACACACACACACACACACACACACACACACTGCCTTCCATATATGTTGGTGTCTATGGAATCTTTCTCTTTTGTCAGTAATCTCCTTGGGATATATGACTAGCAGTGGAATCTGGGTCAAAGAGTGATTCCTTTGTGTTGTGCGGAAACAACATGTATACATACAAGTTTCATACAAATAAATTGAAAGTAAATTGTGCACTAACAATTAGGTAATCAGGAAATCTTCATGGAGGAAGTGACATCTGAGTCAAGCTTTCGAAGAAGAAAAGGATTCTTAAGAGAAAAGATGAGGATGGAGTGCATTCTAGGCATTAGAGATGCCTTATACAAATACATAGAAGCAGGAAATGACCTGATGAGTTCTGGGAACAGCTAGTCATACAGTTTGGCTGAAATACAAAGTTTGTGAATGGGTAGAAAATAGTCAAACTAAATAAGGGTGGGAAAGCCAGATGTGGGAGACCTTAAATTAAAAAGGTTGCATATCTGTCTTATAAAGAGTGGGAAGTTACTGAAGGTTTTTGAGGTATGTGGGAGGTGGATTAAAGAGAGACTGGAAGCAGGGATATTAAGTAGGAAGCTAACGGGATGATACAGGCAATGGATGATAGGCGCCAGAATAAACTTGATGTTTATGTATGTGGAGAGGAGATAGTTCCAAGAGACATCATGAAGGTAGAATTGACAAGACTTGGAAATTGAGTGGTTATGGAGGAAGAAGGAGAGGGAAGAATCAGAATGACTACGTATTAGAAACCTGAGTGATTGAGAGGATAGTGGTGCCCTCCACAGAAACAGGCAAGTTTGAAGGATGTATACATGAAGGGGAGATGGTAATGAGTTCTATTTCAGAAATATTGAATTTGAGATGCCAATGAGGCACCCAGAAGGAGAGGTCCAGCATTCATTTGATAAAGTATGACTGTAGTTCAAGAGTAAGATTATAGCAGGGTATCTAGATTTGAGAATCATCTGCATAGTGATATCTGAATCCACTAAAACTGAAAGAGAGCAGAAAATATTATGGAACATTATTGTGTCATTAGAAATAACATATGTAACTGTAAAGCAGTTTGGTAGAAACTAGAGATAGCCCAATGTCTCACATCATATACCAAGATAAGGTCAAAATGGGTACATAACTTAGGATATTATCATAAGCAAATTAGGGGAGTATGGAATTTTTGCCTGTCAAATCTATGGGTAAAGGATCATGGGAAACATAACGGATAATTTTGATTACATGAAATTTAAAAAGTTTTGCACAAACAAGACTAATACAGGCAAAATTGGAAGGAAAGGAGGAAACTGGGGGAAATTTTTATAGCAAATTTCTCTGATAAAGGCTTCATTCCTTCCATATATATAAGAAACTGAATCAAATTTATAAAAACAATAACCATTCTCTAGTTGATAAATGGTCAAAGTATATGAACAGGCCATTTTCAGAAGAATAAATCAAAGTTGTCAATGATCATACTAAAATGCTCTAAATCACTATTGACTAGAGAAATGAAAATTAAAACAACTCTGAAGTACCACCTCACACCTCCCAGATTGGTTAACATGACAGAAAAGAAAAAATGACAAATGTTGGAGGGGATGTGGAAAAATTGGGACATTAATGCCCTGTTGGTAGAGTTGTTAACTGGTCCAATCATTATGGAGAACAGTTAGGAACTAGCCCAAAAAGCTATAAAACTGTGACCCTTTGACCTTTGACCCAGCAATACCCCTACTAGGTCTGAATCCCAAAAAGAATGAAAAAAAATAAAGAAAAGAAACTTATATACAAAAATATTTATAGCAGCTCTTTTTGTGATGGCAAAAAGCTGGAAATTGAGGGGATGTTATCAATTGGTGAATGGTTGAACATGTTGAGGTATATGATTGTATTGGATTATTGTTCCATAAGAAATGATGAGCGGGATGGTTTCAGAAAACCTGAACTTATGTGAATTGATGCAAAATGAAGTGAGCAGAGCCAGAAGAACATTGTACATAGTAATAGCAATACTGCTACGATGACCAACTGTGAAAGATTTAGCTACTCTGATCAATATAATGATCCAAGGCAATTCCAAAGGACTCATGATGAAAAATGCTATCCACCTCCAGAGAAGGAACTGATGAGCTCTGAGCACAAGGGGAAACATAATTTTTTCACTTTGTTTGTTTTTCTTGCTTTTTTTTTCAACATGGCTAGTATGGAAGTATATTTTGCATTACTTCACATGTATCATTGATATCATATATTTGCCTTCTCAATGGTTGGAGGAAAGTTTGGAAGGAGGGAAAGAATTTGAAGTTCAAAATTTTAAAAAACTGAATGTTAAAAATATATAAATAAATATTTTTTTAAAGTGGGGGTTGTGCTGACAGGATACCCCCAGGAATCCTTTGGACTTCTCCATTGGGAGGAAAGGATTTTTCTCCCTTGTTCTTCCTTTCCCTTTCCCTCTCCCTCTTCCTCTCCTCATCTCAGAATCTATGGTAGCTATAAAAGTTTTCATATGCTTGATAGAGTCTGAATGCAATTCAAAGAATACTATTTTTCACTATACTTTTGTGGGGTTTTTTTGGTCTGTATTTTCTTCTTCAACATGACTAATATGAAAATTTATTTCGCACGATTGCACATGTATAAACCTATGTCAAATTCCTTACCATCTCAAGGAGGGGATAGGGAAGGGAAGAAAGGAGAGAACTTGGAACTCAAAATTTAAAAAAATTGTTAAAAATTGTTTCTATGGTTATCCCTTCCACATTTCCCCATCATGGTTTTGACATATTGCACGTTGGCATTAGAAATTAAATGAGAATTTTGGGGGAGTTTTGTGGAAGCCTGCAAATACATGCAAAGGCCAATAGATGACACAGAGCCTATGACCAAATACTTAAACAATACAAAAAAACAATAAATGGAATCAATCTCCCTTTAAAAAAAGAAATGACAAGTATGAAAGATTCAGAAAAACTTGGGAAGATTTTATGAATGACATAGAATGAAATGAACAGAACCAGGAGAACACTCCATTGCCATGACTATACTCAAAGTGTTCTAAGCATGTTAGGACCTGTATGGGCTTATTGGCATGATGTTCAAGAGTACAGGGTCACCTCACCACCACAAGGAGGCCTTTCAATTTAATTAAACAAATATTTACTAAGTATTTGTGGTGCTGTCTTGGATACCATAATGTGGCAGGCACAGGCACAATGTCTGACACATAGTAGGTGCTTCATAAATACTTGTTGATTGGTTTTATTGATTCATATAAAGAAATAAGTGAATACATAATATTTTGAGAAAGGAAAGAGCACTCACAACTCAAAGTATCAGGAAAGGCTTCCCAATTGGAGATGATTCCTGGGCTAACCCTTGAAGGAAACTAAGGATTCTAAGAGGTAAAGAATGAGCATGCCTGGCATAGGAGATGGTCTGTGAAAGGTATGAAGGTAAGAAATAGACTGCAGAATTCAGAGAACAACAGAGTCCAGTCTGTCTGTACTATAGAATATGTGAAAGGGAGTTATATAAAATAAGCCTTAAAGGTAGATGGGAACCAGAGTATAAAGAACTTTAAATATCCATCTGAAACTTTCTAGGATACAAATATTAGTGGAAACACTGCAGATTTTTGAGCGAGTAACACAGACCTGTGCTTTAAGAAGAGGATTTTGGCATCAGAGGATGATTTTGTTGAAGCTTAATTTTATGGCATTATATAAATGTTAGTTATTAATATTTTTCCTTACTTCAAACTTCTCTTTTCCTACAGGTTGACAAGAGGGCTCAGATAATCATGGAGGGTGGGATGAGGTGTGGGGAAGTGGTATTAAGATCCAGCCATTTGCATACTTAACTCACAGTTGTGAAATTTAAGCTATATTTTGCCAGTGTGACAACATACCAAAAAAGACAGAACCAGTCAAGATCAATTACTTGTGTCATTTCTTCTCTGTCTGCAAAACTGTCACATCCCATAAGAATGTTAGTTGACCTGGATTTGTTCTAAACGAAACCCCAATTGGTGATTACCCAGCACTTTGTTCTCCCTCAGGCGTTTGCAAATTGCTTTGGGAATCGTATGTTCTCAGGGTTTTCAAAGTATGGAAGTCAGGCTTTCAAGTTAGCGATTTCAGCCATCTTTCACTTTCTCTTTTAAAAAAAATGTTAGCCCTGCCTTGACCATTTCCCCAACCTTAATAACTGAGAGTTCTTTTGTTAAGATTTTCTTAAAGAGTGTAGCATGTGCAGATATATGCTCTCCCTTTACAGATGTTAAGAATGCTTTTAGTTGATATAGTCTTATTTCTTCCTGAATGCCCTTAGGCAAGCCATTTTACCTCTGTAGGCCTCAGTTTCCTCATCTATAAAAATAGGGCATTGAACCTTGCCTCAGGGATCTATGTCTGTAGGTTTACTCTACAAAAAAGCACTCAAATTTGTGAATGTTAAGACGAGATTTTTACTTAATGAATAGAAAGGCTAATGTATACAGATTACGACTTGCCCAGAATGAAAAAGTAATATGCCAAAGACTAACTCTTGTTCTCTGCATTAAAGAACATGTATGTGGGACTTTCACCATAGCCTTGCCCTGGGGAATCAGGCTTCAGAAACATGTGTAGATAAAATAATATTACAAGGTTTTTCTGCTAACCCTACTCAACACAAGGCATTGGTGAAATTTATCTTTATGCCTTCCAACCTAAAAGTTAAGGCTTTCTTTTCTTAGGTTAGTATGCAATAATCAGGCGGTGTCTCAGATCTGTTGGACTGAAGCATGTTCCAGAAGACTTTGCCATTCAGTCACTTCCTTTTTTCTTTCCTTCCTTCCTAAGTGCAGACTGAGGCAAAAGTGAAATCTGTTTAGCAGATCTGGGCTTGAGCCTTGGCCCTTTCTGGTGAGCCAAATGCTTGGACTCCTTGCTAAAGGACATATGAGATTGTGAGACTCATGGTTGGTTTCCATCATTCCCAGTACTGGAGGATGTGTTGAAGATGGTTGGTGACTGATCATTAAGAGCCTCCCACTCAGCAGATTTTAAAAAGGGCAACAACTTTCATTATCTGTCTCTCTTCCCCTCTCTTGACTATGTGGCTTGGGATACCTCCAGGAATCCTTTGGACTTCTCCATTGGGAGGAAAGGATTTTTCTCCCTTGTTCTTCCTTTCCCTTTCCCTCTCCCTCTTCCTCTCCTCATCTCAGAATCTATGGTAGCTATAAAAGTTTTCATATGCTTGATAGAGTCTGAACGCAATTCGAAGAATACTATTTTTCACTATACTTTTGTGGGGTTTTTTTGGTCTGTATTTTCTTCTACAACATGACTAATATGAAAATTTATTTCGCACGATTGCACATGTATAAACCTATGTCAAATTCCTTACCATCTCAAGGAGGGGATAGGGAAGGGAAGAAAGGAGAGAACTTGGAACTCAAAATTTAAAAAAATTGTTAAAAATTGTTTCTATGGTTATCCCTTCCACATTTCCCCATCATGGTTTTGACATATTGCACATTGGCATCAGAAATTAAATGAGAATTTTGGCGGAGTTTTGTGGAAGCCTGCATATACATGCAAAGGCCAATAGATGACACAGAGCCTATGACCAAATACTTAAACTAAATTTTACAATAAGGTACTGTAAACACCCCATAAAAGAAAAAGAAAAAATACAGACTTCTTCTCTGGTAGGAATGGACAGCCAAAAAATTTTACAAGAATTTTTCAGATCATGGGGCACTGTACCCCTAGCCCCCATAATGTGGAAGGGATAACTATACATGTAATTTGGAAAAAATAAAATATTATTCATAAAAAAATCACTTGATACATTAAAAAATACTCACGTCCTTACCTAGATGAGCCAGACACATTGAATCGCAAGTCCCTAGCTGTCTCTCTACTTTGTGTTTCATTCTCCAAGCACAGGTAACCAAAGTGAAATCCTGAGACTTATGTTTCTAGCCCTGGTGACCACGTTGTGATGGGAGAATTCTGGAGTTTAGGAATCTAGGTGCTGACTGGCAAAGAGAAGTTCTTCTTGCAAGTAAGCTGCTTCGTTGATGAAGGATGACTACCTATGGGATCATCTTGGAAGCAGAAAACTTAAACTGTGACCTGGCTGGCCAGAAGACCTTGCCCTTGAGTCACTTCTTTTTTTCCTTCCTTCCTTCCTTCCTTCCTGAGTGCAGACTGAGTCAAAAGTGAAATCTGTTTAGCAGTCCCATGAGACTCTTGAGAATTTTCACCCCCAGGGAGAATATAATATAGGTGATAGGTATCTATTTATGGACTTCTGTGAGTCCTTTAATGTCTCTTGTGTTTTCTTTATTTGTTTATGAGCTCTTGCAATTCCTTTATATCCCTGAGTCCCAATCTTTCCGATATCCAAGAAGAGTATGAGAGGAGGGAAGGAAGGAAAGGAGGGGAGGAAGGAACAAAAGGGATGGAAAAAGGAAGGAAGGGAGGAAACAAGCTAGCATTTATTAAGCACTTACTATGTGCCAGGCACTCCACTAAGTGCTTTACAAATATTATCTCATTTGATTATCCCAACAACCCTGGAAGGTGCTATTGTTATCCCCATTTTACAGTTGAGGAAGCTGAAATAAACAGAGGTTAAGCGACTCACCCAGGGTCACACAGTAATTGTCTGAGGACTTGGATTTCAACAGTCTTCCTGACTCTCAGCCCAGAGCTCTATTTCTTATGCCAACTAGCTGCCTCTCAATAATAATTAATGCTTATCCCCATTCCCTTCCCTCTCCGGTCCTGATAGGAGCTTCACATTTTAAATATTTGTCAATGCACATGTATGACTCTTTTGTATTTTAAGTATTTCTTTTTTTTGTAGTGGAGACAATAGCTGTCTTATACCTGATATCTTCTATTTTGTACATTAAGTAACTTTTCAAGGTGGGGAAAATCCCTGTTAATCCCCTTTGTGGAAATGCCAGATATTAGCCAAACCTAAGCTTTATTTAACAGATGTTCTTAACTTGGGATCCATTAGCTTAAACAAAAAATATACTGATAACTATTTCAATGTAGCTTCCTTTGTACTCCTGTGCATTTTATTTTATACATTTTAAAATAAAATTCTGAGAAGGGCTCTATCATAGATCGAATAAATAGAAATAAAATAATCAAAATAATAGAAAATAGAATAAAGAATTCCAGAGATAGCCATGACGCAGAAAAAGGTTAAGAGTTCCTGATTTAAGAGATGAGTAATGAGGAAAAGAATGTATTAAAAAAAAAAGCCTGATTCCCCTTCTTCAGGGTGAGATTACCATCAGACTGAACTCCATCCAAAGCAGGAGACTTGGGGGAAGAGGGAGATGCTCCCTTGGCCTCAGATGACACTAGTTTATAGTACTTTCACTACTAAGTGCTCAAAACACCCTCCACACCCCCCACCAATTACTTTCCTTACCACTCAAGATGTGGATCCATCCTTATCCCTCCACCTATATTCCTACAACAGCCTGTTTTATAGATGTTAGAGTGACAAAACTCTTTACCTACATTATTTCATTTAATCCTCAAAACGACCAATCCCCTGTCCTGTTGCTAGTCTTCATTATTATATTGGAGCTAATAAATTAGTTCACACTGGGGTGTTAATGGCTAGGACCAGCTTAATGTGTTACCTTTTTTATCCTCAAGCTGTTGACTACTAATAGAAGGTCAGCTCTCAGACAGCACAGCTCACAACCTATTGCTATGTATCACTCTCCTAGAGAGTTTTTCTCTCCATAATCCTCTGCTATCTGGAATACAGCCGAGAACAAGAAAGTAAGCCCTCAAAAGACCACTAAGATGTTACAAAATACACACACTAAAGGTTATACATCTCTTGTTGGTAGGTGAGACTCTCATCTCCTCACCCAGAGCGTATTCGATACCTGGACCCACAACAAACTAAAAGTGTGTGTATGTTGGGGGTGGACGTGGAGGAAGGGGAATCCTACCAAATACAAGCACCTGGACAACAGCAATAAGTGACAGTTATCAAGGTTGAAATGTGGTAACACATTTGTGTAGGACATAGTCATGAAGACTCTTCATGAGTTCAAATCTGGCCTCAGACACTTACTATCTGTGTGACCCTGGGCAAGTCACTTCACCTTCAGTTCTCCATCTGTAAAATGAGCTTGAGAAGGAAATGGCAAACAACTCCAGCATCATTGCCAAGAAAACCCCAAATGGGTCATGAAGAGTTGGGCATGACCGAACAACAACATTTATAGCACATTACAGGTTACAGAGTACTTTCGTTCTAATTATCCTATGAAGTACGTACCGCAAGTATCATTAGTTCCATTTTACAGATAAGGAAATCAAGGCTCTGAGATGTTAGATGACTTGCCCATGTTTCCCCAGCTAGGATGTGTCTGAGCCAAGCCTTGAACTTGGGTCTCTTGTTTCTAATTGCAGTCCTCTAGCTATTATACTATGTTATCTTCCATAAAACAGAGTGAGACAATATGAAGTTCTAAGTCTCAATCTTTACTAGAAATCATTTGGTATAAAGGCTACAGAAAGCTGTAGTGGAAGAAGCATTTATCAATTCTATTTAGGAGTTTCAAGGACTTGTCCAGGGACATATGAGACAACTTACATCAAAGTCAGGATTCAAACCCAGGTCTTCCATACTCTAAGCCTATTTACCAGTTCTCCTATTCATAGAAGAATTTTTTTTTTTTTTTTTGGTGAGGCAGCTGGGGTTAAGTGACTTGCCCAGGGTCACACAGCTACTAAATGTCTGAAACTGGATTTGAACTCAGGTCCTCCTGACTCCAGGGCCAGCTCTCTCTCCTAGAACCACCTAGCTGCCCCAATAAAGAATCTTAAACAAAAGGTGGAGTGGTGTTGTCCTTCATTCTCAAAGAGAACCAAAATGACATTGGGGTCAAGGTACAGTGTGTCCGACTGTGGCTGATCAGACCAATACAAGATCAGAAGGCTCTACCATAGGTCAGGCACAAGTCGTCCATAGCATCTGGAGTGGAGATGTCTCTAAATTTCCACATCTCACACTTCTTTTGTGCTGGATCTATCCCTATGGAAAATGGGGCTCGTTGGAATCTTTGGGGAGTTGCCCTACTAGCAACTCCGTTTATGTCCTACAAGGAGCATAAACCACAGGGTGGCACTGTGAGTCTGGGGGACGGAATGTCTACCTGTGAACTAACTGCAACTTCCAATTTGTTTTCCTTTTGATGGAGATCAAAACCACAGAGTGATGCTATGAATCTGAGGGACTTGCATGCATACCTGTGGAAAAATGGACTCATGGGAGAAGGAGAATTATATTGATTATTTAAGTACTATGGTGCTACTTTCAGGTGTTTTCTCATTTTCTGAGGAGGGGAATAAAAGTTGTCTTTTATCCAAACATATAAATGTGGCACCTTGAGTGTTGTGGAAGATAAGGTGCCCTTACTCACATTTATGGTGAACTAAGTATGAGCTATATTCTGAAATGTCTCAGGAGTAACTGGGCGGGAGGGATGACAAAACAATTCAAAGGGGGCAGCTAGGTGGGGCAGTGGATAGAGCACTAGGGCTAGAGTCAGGAGGACCTGAATTCAAATGCAGCCTCAGATCAGACACTTGACACTAGCTATGTGACCCTGGGCAAGTTACTTAACCCCAATTGCCTCACCAAAAAAAAAAAACCAAAACCCAACAATTCAAAGAGATATGTTTTGGTGATGTTCACCCCAGCAATGAACCCAATCTACCCAATCTCTATGAACACTGTGCCAAGGGTGACACAGATGAAGAACCTGAGGCCTAGAGAGGTTATATGACTTACCTGGAAGTATACAAGTAGTAAAATAACAGAACTGAAGATTGGACCCAGTTCCTCTTATGCCAAATCAAAACTTAGACATCACCCAGACGATCTCCCTCTATTTGTACCATAAAACATTATGTTCTTCTCAAACTACTCATGGAATTCTCTCTAATTGTGTTAATGACTCATTCTTTTTGTTATAAGGATAGAGAAGGGAGTCTCAAGATAACTATTGCCTCATGAGAGAGAACTGACCTTATCAATGACCTGCTCCTGCAGCTAGCTGGCCATGCCAACGTGCAGTTTGCCAGCTTTTCCTAAGGCAAATTCCAGACAGCAATCGTTCATCAGGCAACTGCTTGCCCAAGTACTTGAGATTTACTTTTATCTTTCCCAAAGGGAAGAATCATGGTATCACGGAATGAGAACCTGGTTTAGAATATAGAAGACCTGGGCTCAGGTTTCAGCTCTAACATAAATTGGCCTCTTTGACCCTGGCTAAGTCATTGAAATTCCTAATGCCCCATGAAATTCTCTAAGACTATTAACTATTGACTGAAAGACTAAGGAGGTGCCCATCTTCATGTGTAGAAGGAGTTTCTTCATCATATCAATAAAATCACAGGTCCAACCTCATTCCATAACTCCCAAAGTCAAGAGCAAAAGAGTGGGAGGGGGAGGGGAGATTATGGAAGTCACTAATACAGCACTCAAATTTTTGTATGAGCATTATAGAAAAAAAATCTTTGAAAGGCTTTAGAATTCTGATCAAATCAATGATTAACTATGAGTCAAGAAAACTGAAGATGAAACATGCCACTCCCTTCCTGCTAGAGAATTGATGAATTTAAGATGTAGGGACATACATTTTGGGGGTATATCCCAAGTGGAAATTTATTTTGCGAGACTATATGTGTTTATGACAAGGGTTTTATCTTTCATCTTGTTTTTGTTGTTGTTCAAATTTGGGGGAGGGGAGACAGTGGCATAGATGTATTATAAATGCATGTAAACATAGATAAACAGATGAATGAATGAATAAATACATGTATAAAGTATTTGTGTATAAACAGATACTTCTAGCTGGCAGGTCACTTGACTTTTGACCATAGCCTCTGGGAAAGCTCACTCTCACCACTTCCTTTGATTTTCTTTATAGTTTTTATTTATTTTAGAATTCTGGCTTGAAGAGAGCTCTTATGTTATGCCTGGGACTGAAATTCGTAGTACAGCTTTCCTTTCCCTCTGTGTGACCAGCTGTCACGCTTACTGGTCTGTCACGTTGCCCACATCTCAACTTTGTTTCAAGGTCTTTCCATTTTGGCTTTCCCCTCTGGACAGGCTGGATAATTGATATAAAAACTTGAAAGGCATTTGAGGAGGGCCTTCTGTGAGTTGGGAATCTTGCAGGCAGCTAAGTAGCTTAGGGGATAGAATACTGGACCTGAAGTCAGAAAGAACTGAATTCAAATGTGGCCACAGAAACAAACTAGCCACGTGATGCTGGTCTAATCTCTGAACTTCTTAGCCTCAGTCCCCTCCTCTCTTCTATAAAATGGGGATAATAATAGCAACTACCTCACAAGGTTGTTGAAAGGATCAAATGAAGTTGGCATATGTAAAGTACTTTATAGACCTTAAAGCACTATATAAAAGCTAGCTATCATTACTATTATCTGGGATCCAGCTGACCCAATCTTCCTATTAGTATGGAAAATGGGTAGCTCATGTTATGTAAGGAACATTTCCATCCTCCAGGGAGTTAGGACAATTCACATAAAAAGGAAAGCCCCAGACCTATGCAATATGCTCTTCGTATCTCTGGAACACAGTGTATTGCTGGAAACTGATTAGAATGGCCCATGTGTCCAGAACTGCTTGCTTTTTGGTATTAAAGAAACCAAGTAATTACATCCAGGCAATGATTTATTTGGTAATGCAAGCAGTTGCAAAACAAACCAGGGCCAATGCTTTCGGTAGCTAAGGACCCCAAAGCTTGGTTTCCACATGGTTAATATACAATTTGGAGGGAGGGAAAAACAGGAAAAACAAGATTATAGGGATTGAGACATCTGGTTTCTCATTGGTTGGAGGGTATTGGGAGACACTGAGGCGAGAGGGAGAGGGGTTAATTGTGGGACTTTCCTTAAGTAGGGTGACTTTTAGGAGGGGGGGCAATCTTACAACTTAAAATCAGTTGACTCACAAGCAGCTGAAACTTAGCTTCACAAAATGATGAATAGAAGTAAAATGGAGTTACTCATGATAATTTTTAATTTAACATTTGTCAGGATTCATCAGAAAGTTCTTTGCCTGGAAGCCACTTGAAATGAGGGAGGGCCAGACTGTTACAGTGGAGACTGTGGAGGTCAGTGTCCTCAATGGCAGCTGCTTAGAAATAATTACAAGCAAGTAATAAAACAAATCAGACTGGACAGATGAGAGGAGCTCTTTCTTGGCAGTAGAGGACCCTGGTCTAAACATAAATAACTTAGATTTTTCAAGCGTGTGAACATGGTGATAGGCGAACACAGACTATAAGGAGAAAACTTCACATGGTCTCCTGAGAATGCTTCTGACCAGTTGGATATACTGTAGTTTTTATACTGGGCATCACAGAAATGTATCATTCAGCTATGAGAGACAGCCAGCCAATCTGAGGGCCTAACCTAAATGGCCTCCATTTTTTAACTTGAGGGAGACAAGACTGAGGCCTCATGAAAAAAGTTTTTGCACATATAAATGCACTCATTGCAAAAAGGCTGAACTGACAATAGGTCTTAAAGGCTGAAAGCACAGGAAATATTCACTGTGGTGGGGTGCAAGCAAAGCGATTGACATTCAAAGCTGCATGTTTTGTTTTGTTTTGTTTTTCATTTGTAGCTCTCTTTTATCCCTCCCAAACTTTAAAATGTCATCCATTTTGTTCTAATTGTGGAAGGAATTAAGCTAATTTTGTTTTATTTGTTTATCTGGCATTTACGAAGCAGTCTTTGCAGTCTGATTTATAGCCCCTAATTATTCCTTTTCCCTTCACACTTTTGCAAAAGTTTTTCTCCATATTTTACAGAGGAAACTAGCATCAGGTGAAGTGAATTTCTGGACTATGAGTTAGTTGATACCATTAGATTAGAATTTCATTCCACCTTTCTGCCAAAACATTTTAGCCAAAATGTACTGGACTTGGTGACATTGACTTTTCTGGATTATGATTAAATTATCAAATTCCTCCCTCCAGTTTCTGTATTTGAAGAAAACTTTAGTAGCAAAATGCATGACAGTGAGATCTGATGTTCCAAAAATGAACTCTTTAAGATCACCATCATCATTACCTTTAAACCAAGCTGTTAATCCTCATTCATCACATGGTATGTCTTTGCTAATGAAAGAATGAGAGAAATGAATGACTAGAATACTAGAAATGAGAGGTAGTTTGTTGTAATGATTAAAGAACAGACCTCAGAGTCAAGAAGGCCTGGGTTAAAATGTTTGCCCTTAGACATACTGGCTAAGATAACTCTCACTATCTCAACAACTCTCTAAAACTATACTTTATGAAATCAGAATGAGTAGAAAATGTTTCCTTCCTGAGGTCCAATGAAATCAAAGGTCCAATTCCACACAAACCCCCTCCAAAATGCTAGAAATAAAAGGATTATAGAGCAAAAATGCAACAGGAGAAGAGAGAGAAAAACACCTGCAGAGATGAAAATAACAAAAGAATGGAATAAACTACAGAAAAATTTAATGATTGAGTCAGGAAAAAGCTGCATAGAGAAGCATCAAGAAGTTTGAAACTGTCAAAGGAATTAATTGGTTATAATACTGTAGGAAAAAAAGTAAAAAAATGAATCTCATTAATATAGTTTTGTGGGTTATATATGTCATCAAGGATGTAATGAAAAAAGCAATGAAATGTCTAACTTTGTGGTATAAATTTTTTTAAAAAAAACCTTGCTAACCATTAATTAATTAGGATGAAAATGAATACATTTGTGGAAAAAACATTTTTTTTCTTTTAAGGATAAAATCCCAAACTCACTAAGGAGGGAGCCCCTCAGATGCTTATCATCTCTGATCTAGGTGATATTTTTTGAGCTAGAGACATAAAAGTCATATTTTAAAAAGAAAAGAAAAAGTCTTTCTGTTTGATGGCATGCATTTTCACATATTTTCCCTCATAATGTGATGTAGAATATCTTGAAATTATAATGTCTACAAATGATAAAACCAATAGAACACTTAGAATTTGAAATAAATGCCTAATACTTGAGGAAACTATCAAGTATTCTCTGAGAGCACCTGTCAGTCAGGAAGGTGGGTCCTTGGGGCAGTCTGAGCTTCCAACTTCCATGAATTTGCATGGGGATGAGCCCTGCCTCTGACCTAGCCTCAGGCCTCTGAAGACTGAGGAGAGACTTATGGAGCTATAATTGTTCCTCCATTTGGAGTATTCCTCCAAATGATTTCCAACTTTAAACAGAAGTCAAGACTCCCACGGCAACAGAGCTCCCCATTAGCTTTTAAAAATAAGTTTTCAGTTCCATTGATGGCTTCTCTGTCAACAGGACTTTTTCTTGCCTACTCAACCTAAGTCAAAGCAATGGGAGACAGATATCTGGCTCTCATCAGCTCCTCTCTACAAATTGGGCCAATTTACATGGAACCAGGTCTGGGTAGAATGCCCAAGAGGGGGCAAAAGAGGGAATTTTAGAGATTATGCATGATGTCTCTAAGGCCAGGAGCACAGTGGAGGAAGATAATGTAAGTTCCCTAAATTCTTGTGGTGCATTGGGAAGAGCACTACCTCCAGAGCTGGAAGACATGGAATAAAATCCTGCCTTTGAGGCTTGTTGTTGTTGTTGTTATTAATCGTTCATTTAGAAGCGGGCCAATGACGTCATGGGGTGATGTCTTGACTTGCAAGTGAATTGGACTTAAGTGAGGCAGATTTGCACAAAATCATCAGTTTCACTTTCTTTTCCAGAGTCATCAAGGTTCAGTAGACAGACAAAAATCAAGATGACTGGCCACGGCCCAGGATGCAGTGAATAATCTTGGTGTCTTCAATGCCTGACCAAGTTTTAAGCACTCCGCAGTGCCTGGTTCAGCCACCTTTGTGGATGTTGGGATAAATTATTCTCATCCTCCCATTCCACCAGGGGAAGTCTTCACATGCTTGAGGTGGACATCTCCTCCCCAAATCACCAACAAGTGTGAGGCCTATCAGTTACTCTCAACCTGCTTAGCCCTTAGCCCTTCTGCAAAGACAGTTTTACCAGGGTGTGGCTGGGCTGCTATACGTGCTACAGCTTCTTGGAGTCACAGGTAAGCATTGATGCTCACTACTTATGCGACCCTGGTAACATTTAACCTCCCTGTACCTTCTTTTCCTTATCTGAAAAATGAGAGAGTTGAACGAGATGTACTTACCTGTAGCTTCCTCCCAGCTCTAGATCTAAGATCCTATATTCCTACTGAGAAAAAAAAAAATATTTTCTTAATAAATTAATAACCAATTATTAGTAGGTTAGTTATTAGTAGCGTTGTTGTTGTTGTTGTTTTTTCTCTTTTTATTTATTCACAAGTACTAACTTGTGAAGGACAGAACTGACAATGAGACATTCTCCTCAATCTTGCCCGGGGCCCCACCCAACTGGGAGAGTTTATTTCTGATTAAAGGGTAAAGGCAATCTAATCTAGGTGAATTCTGGCTCATTGTTGAGGTAGGACTTGGTGGAGAATAGATTCTTTTGTATAGATTGCTGGAGGCTGAATGATCTGGGAAAATGCTGACATGATCAGAGTCACATCCTGCAGATCCAGACCCTTATTAGAAAAAGCCCGTCTTTCATTATAATATTAATTCATTCATTGTTAATCAATCAGAATTGATTTTCACCCTCAGGTATTTTTCCAAAGGTATTTTAAACATTTAGAGACCTCCATGGGGAGTAGGGAGAGGGGAAAGGTCTTTGGTTACCAAGAAAACCACTGACCTCAATTTATTGATTATCTGCTGGCCTAATTAATAAATTGATTTCTAATTATCCAGAAACTATGTCTCTCAGGTTTTTCATTCATCTCACTTACCTACTTCTCTAGAGAAATGTGGAGTATAACATTTAACCTGTGGGAATTTGGGGGTGGGAGGATTAAGAACTTAAGAAATGCTGTGTCCACTTAAAGCATTTTCAGGACAGGTCCAGGAGCAGACAGGATGACCACTCCCACATGACTTGAATTTCTTCCATTAGATCTCTATATTTTAAGAGCTTTTTATTCTTTGTAGTTTAGTCCTTGGTATAGTTTCATCCACTTAAAAGGTTCATAAAAAGACAATAAAGAAATGCTATATTAAGTCAGAATACTAGTCTATCTAGTCCAATATTCTATTTGACTATGTAGCCTTCCACATTATTTATAAAGTTTGAGGGTTTAAGGTGATTCTGATTTAAACTTTTCATAACCAATCAGGAGCTTTACCTGACATCTCAGATAACTTACACATGAGATGGTGCCATTTATTTGCCTTATGGTCTGGCAGCTACAGGTACAGTTAAGCTGAACACAGAGTTATTACAAATAAGGGATTTGATTACTTCTAGTTTGTTACAAAAGATAAACTAATTATTTGTAAGTACATAAAAGTAAATGCAATATATTATTTAATCAACAAGAAATATCATTTAGAGCCAAGATACTCCCACTGCCACCACACTTAATTCAAGCTCTCATTGACTCAGGCCAATATTATTGTAATAGTTTTCTAAATCGTCTTATTGTCCCTAGGCTATAGTGCTTTCCTGGTCCCGTTCATTCTATGTAGGGCCAGATGAATCTTCCCAAAACAACATGTTAGCCATGACATTCTCCTCATCAAAAGCCTGTGAAGGCTTGCCTCAGCCTAATTTTTAGGGGCCTCCTTAATTTGACTCAACCCATCCTTCTAGCCCTTGATTCCCTTTCGTGCACCATAGGCTCTTGATAAACTGGGTTGCTCCCCATTTCTCTCAACTTTCACACCTCTGTTCATGCTATTCCCTCTGCCTACAATGTCCTCCTGAATTCCCATCTAAATCCTACATGTCCCTCAGCTATTAGCTCAAATACTACCTCCTTTCTGAAGTTTTCCCTGATCTTCTACCCTATAATGATCTTGCTTTTCTCTGAATTCCAATAGCTTCTCTTAATCTCTTCCAGGATAGGCTAATTTAGCTCCTTAGCCTCTCAGGTGAGCCTCTAATACAGCAGATAGATCCTTTATGAGGGATTTGGGGAAAGATATGGAGAATGAGAAGGTATTGATGGGGCAAGAGAATAACTATTACTGTGCTATTGGAATGATGTGCCCATGGTCACATTGCCACCATCACCCATTCCCTTGTTCCTTCCTACCTTTCCTTCACTTTCATTATGGTCTTCAGTCAATTCGTTCCTGTTCTCCCAGTCTATCATTTACATTTTAACCTCACTTTCCCCCCTCACTCTATGTATGACCCTATGTTCAGCCACTTTAAAATGCACTCCTCTACTCTTAAATCTCTTTTCTTTTAACCTTTCCCTGTTTTTGTCCTGCTAATACCTGATCTTGGATAACTCTCATCATCTGTCTCTTTTGTGCCTAGACACTCTTAACCTATTAAATTTTGCTGAAGACCATGTTGAATGAATCCAGTACAAATTTATACTAATTTTACAGCAATCCTTTTATTAAGCTCTAATGACCTATGCATCACAGCCATCACAATGATTAGTCTGAACCTTCTCTTATCAGCTTCTACTCGATTCCTGATGTAAACTCCCTCAAATTCCTAATATAAACTCCTGATGTAAACTCCCTCATTTTCTACTTTCATTCCAACTAATTTCTTAATGACTTCACTCATCTTCTCCTTCCTTCTGGTTCCCAAGGTGACCTTTCTCCTTTCCAAAGCCAAGTCCTATATATTTTCACCCTAGATTTCATTATCTCCCTTCTCCTCTGAGGTCTTGATTCCTTACACATCCCTCTTTCTTCCATGCAGCTTTGGAACTCCTTTCCTGGAGCCATGTTGTTCTGACTGGTGAGAGTCCACTCAATCTGGCTGGCCCTAGACCTATTGTCTTGCCAACTACCTTGCCTTGGGAGGCATAATTACCATCACATAACTCCCCATTGCTTCTCAGGCCAAAACACTTTGCTCTGACCACCATTCTCTTTTATGGGGTGACTCCTCTTAGTAGAATGTAAGTTTCTTGAGACTAACTATTGCCTCACCATTGTAATTGCAACCTCAATATTTAGCACAATGCCTGACATATAGTAAGTGCTAAATAAATGCTTCTTTTATTCATTCATCTTCAATCACTCCCTTTCTATTGATCCCTTTTCCTCAGCCTACAAATATTCTTAGTTATGTCTTTTCCTTAAAAAAAAAAAATTCCCTCGAACTTATTATTCCTTCAAGCTATTTTTTTCTCTCTTCTTTGTATCATTACCAAACTAGAAAGGGTAGTCTAGATCAGTGTGGGCAACCTGCAGCCTCTAGGCCACAAGTGACCTTCTACGTCCTTGGGTGCGGCCTTTTGACTAATTCCAAGTATTACAGAACAAATCCTTTTATTAAGGGGATTTGTTCTGTGAAGTTTGAATCCAGTCAAAGGGCCGAACTTGAGGACCTAGAGGGCCACAAGTGGCCTCAAAGCCACAGGTTCATCACCCGTGGTTTAGATTCATTCCTTAACTTTTTGTGATCTGACTTGTCCCCACCACTTTACTGAAACATATCTCTCCAAGTACACTAATGGCCTTCTTGGTGTTAAATCCAATGACATTTTTCTCCCTATAACTTCCATGTACTATTGATACTATTACTGACCTCCTATTTCTTTAGTCTTTCTTTCCTGGACTTCTATTATACTACATTCTAATGGTTCTCCCACCACCTCTCTGACTATTGCTGTTTCCTTTACTCCTCCCTCTAAATATTGTTTCCCCCACCCCAGTGATTTTATGCTCAGACTTCTTTTCTCTTTCTATGCCTTCTCTTTTGGTAACCTCACCTAATTCCATGGTTTCAATGATCTTCTTTTTACAGATGGCATCTACCTTTAAATCTAAATTTCCAACTTATTTACAGTCTTATTAGCTTATTAGCTCCAGTCTAATTTTTCCTAATTCTTGCCAGTCACACACCTTGAATTCAATCTCTAAAAACTTAACTTAGCATTTTCCTTTGAAAGCCTATCCTTCACTCCAACTTTTCTATTTCTTTTTATGGCACAACTATCCCTTCCAGTTACTCATGCTCGTAACATTGGAGTCACCTTCTACTCGTTTTATTCTCTCACCCACATATCAATTTCCAAGTTCTGTTGATTCTACATTACATTACTCATTTGTTTCCTCTCTTTCACTCCCCCCATAACCATCCTCATTTAGGCACATAGAGTAAATTGTGTATCCCACTCTAAGTGTTTAAAGTCTAAATGTCTAAAAAGTTCAGGCAGGACTAGTGGCCAAAAAAAAGGGGGGGGGGATAAGGGAGCTCATCTAAGTTTGTGTCATGAAGACGAGTATTAGGGACTCCACCCAGATCTACCATGTATTTAAGTCAGCTGAACATCGCCTTCCATGCTGGTGCACCCTGGTCAGACCAGCCTAACCCTTGTGAGAGTTTCAGTTGTTATGTGAGAGACTTATGTGAGTAGCTATAGCAAGTTAGGCTCCAGTAAGCTTGAATCAACTTAACCAAGTGTCGTTTGAGGTTTTTCTTTTCTGTCTTTCCCGGTAAAGTAATGCAAGGCCCTTATTGTTGTACCTCTGGGAGAATGATTAGTCAGAATTTCAGGTGGTATGTGCATTTCCCTGGGAGCCTTTTATGGTCTGTGATTGGGTTCTATCTGGCTTGGCAGCCAATACAGGAAGAGATCTGAATAGTAGTAATGTGTGCCACAGATTTTGCCTTACAGTCACCCTTCAAAACAGCTCAATCTCCCCAACTCCGTACCCCCAAACAAACACATACCCTAATCACTGGGGAAGATTTCCTAGCGGTGGGATTTTTTCATGGCAGATTGTGACATGGGCTTTTTAACCCCAATTTGATCATCGCAGTTTGGGCAATACATCTCAGATTTGTCTGGGCCTTTATCAACATTTTGACTACTCTGATCTCTTGCCAGTTGTTAAGTTTACCAGTCTACAGACTGGTAAACTAAAGCAGAAAAGGGAGACAAGTCATTTGAAGGATACTGCAACATCACTAGGACACTGGAGCCTTTGTGACAATGACTTTTGGTTCACATGATCCACAATTCTACCACCATCAGTAAATGTCCCTTCCATAGATGAGGAGATTTAGGGCCATTTCCTGGGAAGGTGCTAATACAATAACTGAGTCTCTAGTCTGTGGTCTTGTTTGTGATCTTGCTTCTGATCTCACGTTCCCTCTGACGAGCAAATGTTTTTCTCCCACAAATTGTCCCTGAGCTAGGTTCTAGTCATAGAATCAGAGCATTAAAGACTTTGAGAGCTTTAAGAGACCCCACAGAATCACCTAGTCCAGCTCCTTCATTTTACCAATAGGGAAACTGAGGCCCAGAAAGAGGAATCGATTTGTCCAAAATCACAGTTATTCAGTAGCAAAGCTATGACTACAACCCATGTTTCCTGACTCAACCTCTTTGTATCATGAAAACCAAAGAAGGCGACTTCTATGTGTTTTCTGAATATATCAGAAATTTTTCTAGCAATTCAAGATACCAGATGCCTATGTACTTACTGTATAGTGAGCCAAAGAAGAGTGATGATCAATTGGGAGGGAAGAAAAAAAGTATTCAATGTGACAATAAAATGAGATTGGCTTAATGCAACATTCTTTTTACTTTAGAGCCTCAGCTCACACTGGACACACCACAGCCCCACTTGAAGTGATGCATCATTTCTTCAGTGTTGGAAAATATGAGCAGAAAGGCCAGTGTGGTGTTAAACTGACTGAGGAAGTTGTTTCAATGGAAAGATCATTGGACTTATATGAGTCGGGAGAAACAGGTTGGAATCCTGGTCACTATATTTATTGGCTATGTGAACATGGAGAAGTCTGTTTACCTCAAAAAGTCCAATGTTCTTCTTCAGTAAAATGGAAATAATTGCACTCTTACTATCTTCCTTGTGTCATTCATTCATTCATTCAACAAAGTACTTTGTAAATTTTAAGGTTCATTTGGTGGCATAGTGTCCACCATAGCGTCCACTGTACAAAAAGAAGCAAAAAATAGTCCCAGTCCTCAAGAAGTGAATCAAATATAAAATCCTTCATTTGGCATTCAGAGACCTTCATCACCCAGCCTTCACGACCCCTACCTGTCCCATTTTCTTTCATCTTACACCACCCCCAGCAACCCCCATGTACTCTATGATCCCATGATAGGGACCCCTTGGTGTTCTTCAACCAAGAAGTTCCACCTCCGAACTCCAGGCATTTTCACCAGCTGCCCCCTATGGCTAGAATGCCCTTCCTCCTCATTTCCACTGGCTGTCTTCCTTGGCTTCCTTCATAATCCAACTAAAACCCCACTTTCTACAGGAAGTCTTTCCCGAACCCCCTTAATTCTAGTGCCTTCTCTCTTAACTATTTCTAGTTTATCCTGTCTTGTTTGTATATAATTATTTGCATGTTGTCTCCCCCATTAGACTGTGAACTCCTTGAGGGCAGGGGCTGTTCTTAGCCTTTCTTTGTATTCTCAAGTGCTCAGCATAGTGCCTGGCAGATCACAGGCACATAATAAATGTTCACTGACTAACTGACATGTCATATATATATATATATATAAAAAATGTGTGTATGTATGTATGTATATGCATATATGTATATATACACACATATGTATGTATGTGTGTGTATATATATACACACATACACATACACATACATACAAACTTTAGACGCTCAAAGATAAAGTGTAGATCTGAAATATTGATAGGTCATAATTTAATTTATGACTTGAGATGAATACAAGGGAGAATGAAATGCTTGTTCTTCTTCACAAGGCTCTATTCATTCCTAATATGGATTACCCAGAGTCTGATCCCCTTGCACCTGGAATCACAGGATGACCACAGATTTAGAGCTGAGGCTGCCTAATCTAACCCCCTCATTTTACACATAAGGAAACTGAGGCCTGGGGAGGATGATAAGCATCAGAGGCCATATTTGATCCTATCCCATCAATGCCAGGACCAATGCTTTTTTGTTGAATGAATGAATGAAAGAAGAATTAAGAGGAAAGAATCCTGAAATGATCTTTGCTTTTTTTGTTTGACTGAAGATGTAAGATGAGAGAAGTGGAGGAGTTGGGTAAGATGGAAAGAAGGCAAGAAGGAGTAAATCCATTCCTTTCCTTTTTTTTTTCTATCACTTCATCTTTCCAAGAGCTAATGAATGCCCTTTCTTTGGGGCAGCTAGGTGGCACAGTGGATACAGCACTGGCCCTGGATTCAGGAGGACCTGAGTTCAAATCCAGCCTCAGACACATAACACTTACTAGCTGTGTGATCCTGGGCAAGTCACTTAACCCCATTGCCTAACCAAAAAAAAAGAGCCAATGAACAATCATGATGTGTATTGCATAGCTCATGCCTCATCCCACAACGCAGATTTTAATGCTATCAGATATGAATCTTTCAAAATTAAGGATGAAGTTAGATATAAAACAGATAATTAAACATAGCCCTTGACATGAATGCAAACTTCCATGGGGCAAGTACCATGTTTTATTTTTTCTTTGTATTTTCCACAGTCCATAATACAGTGCCTTATATATAGTAAATTCTGGGGGGAAGACATTGGATAAATAAATTCATAATCTAAATAAGATATATTTAAAGTGAATTTGGAAAAAAATTAGAGAAATGTACTTTGGGGACAGAGAGAGATGAATGATCATGTAAAATCCAGGAATAGTGTATTACTTCAAGCAATTTTGGTGCTCCTAAGGGACATTGTTGATAATATTAATTTTCTCATTGTCTACCAAGACTACCTGGTAATTGCAGGAATGCCTGTTAAATATGGAGTTAGCTAGGCTATTAAAATGACAGCTCATTCTTCTATGGTACTTTACAATTTATAAACCTTTTTCCTGGCTTGCATGAATCCATACAAAGTAAACAAGAACCAGGAGATCTATTTAATATATATAATCATATAACAGTGAACAATGACTTGAACACTAAATGGAAGCTGAAATCTGTGGGAATTTAGTGGCCAGCCTTAGTCTCAGAGAGTAGATGATGATGATGATGATGATGATGATAGCATTTACTATGTGCCAGACACAGTGCTAAGTGCTTTACAATCCTCACAACAACCCTACAAGGTATTTTACATTTTACAGATGAGGAAACTGAGGCAAATAAAGGTTAAGTGATTTACCCAGGGTCACATAGCTATTAGAGCTCAAGTCTTTCTGACTCAAGGACCAGCACTCTATTCACTGCACCACCTAGCTGCCCCAAATGTAACTCTCTCCTCTTGACAGAGAAGTGAGAATTCTACAGGGACAGAATGTCATATGCATTTTCAGAGGCAATCTATCAGCAGTTTTTGTTTAATTATTTGCTTTATTACAATGGAGGGTTGAATGCTGGGGAGTAGAGCTGAAGACTGTATATATCCTAAAATTAATAAAATATAAAAGCAAAATGCATGAATAAACTTATTTTTTTAAAAAACCACTTTCTAACAATTCAGTGAAGTGTGTAGTGTAAGTATAATTCACTTCATTTCACAGATGAGCAAACTAAACTTTGATGATGTTAAATGATTCTTCCATAGTCACACAGGTAGTAAAGTATCAGAACTGGGTTTTGAACCCAGGTCTTCTGATTCCAACTTTATGGCTCCTTCCTGTACAACCCACTGGTTCTCTTCTATACAAAATATTCCAAAAGTCTTAAGCTATTAGAGTCTAAAACGGTACTAAGATTTTTAGAATAGCAGTTAGGTGGCATAATGTATAGAGTGCCAGGCCTGCTATAAATCCAGCCTCAGACACTTATTAAATGTATGACCCTGGGCAAGTCACTTAACCTTGTATGCCTCAGTTTCCTTGTCTGTAAAATTAACTGGAGAAGAAAATGGCAAACCACTCCAATATCTTTGCCAAAAAACCCCCAATGGGATCACAAAGAGTCAGGTGCAACTGATCAACAAGATTTTGGAGACATCTTTATTATGCTAATAAGCCTTCCTGATCAGAAACCACCAAAATCTTTAAGAATGCAGTTTTAAAGAAAAATCACACCCCAAACTGAAAGATTCAAGATTCTTGCCATATTGGCTATGCCATGAATATTCCACATAGAGCTGTCTAGCAGTGGTTTCAGGCAAGAGCACTTGAAATGTTTCTTAAAAGGCAAGATTTGCAGTTTTCATTATGAAGATGCTGTCATTCATGTCATTCTGCCTCAGAGAGAGAGCTAGTGAAAAATAGACAGTGTAGGAAGGGAGGAATTGTAAAGAGGAATCTTAAAAAGGATGATAGGGAGACTGAAATTATTTAGTGAATGACAACCTAAATTTGACACGAGGCAGAGATGATTTGGAACATCTCTGATGAGAACAAGTCAGGGATGAGGAGAGAATGTGACCATACTTAGACCCAAAGAGACTGGGTGAAAATTAAGGGAAATGCATCATGATTGTATTATCTAGGCTTCCTGCAAATCAGTGGTGTAGATGGACTACTTCTATGGGAAAAGTTGGGACAGGGATGAATAGAGTATTCAAGAACAGAGAAATCATGCAATCCGTTTACTTAACTGCATTCCAGCCAATATTATAGATAATGTTTCAGAGCATTTCCCTAAAGACACTAAATAGACAAAGGCAAGAGCAGATAAGATGATTTTTATCCCTATTTATCTTCTACACCAGTAAGAAAAAAAAGACCTAACTGACCTGCAGGTCTGTTGTTGTTTGGTATTACATCGAATTGGTTTGTCTGCTTCTTCCAGCCTTAAAGAAAAGAGGGATTTGAAGAAGCTTTCCCCGCTTCTACACCCACTGTGGTACAGTAGAACAAGCCCTAGCTGTGGAGTTCAGAGGATCTCAATTCAAATCCTACCTATGACAATTACAAGCTGTGTGACGTTAGGCAAATGACTTTCCCACTTTGGTCCCAGTTTCCTCTTCTGAAAAACATGGGAGTTAGACTAGAAGGCCTTGGATGACCCTTCCAGCTCTAAATTTGTAATTTGTTCACAGAGCTATGAAAAAAGTGAAATTAATTCCCATACTCTCTCTATATGGAACTTTTTATTTTTATTTTTGGATGGGGGGTGGAGGTGATGGAACAGACCTGTGATTTCAGTGGTAGATGGAATTCCCAATGGGGAAACTCCCTCTACCGAAGCAGATCTACAACCCCTACATAATTTACAATCTTAGAGAACTGGCCTGGGCGCCAAGAGGTTTAGAGACTTGCTCAGGATCAGATAACCAATTGTGGTAGAGAGAGGACTTGAATTCATCTTCCTATTTTGAAGCACTATATCTAGCTACTTCTGTACATGCATGAGAGTTTTCTTTCCAAGAAAGAATCTCCCTCTTCCCTTTCAAAAAACCTTTTTTCCTACTTCTATCTCTATGCTTTCTCTGCCTTCATGACCCCATTCTAGTTGACTACTCTTCAGAAGACTACCTCTCTTTCCTCCTTTCCTGTTCTTCTCCCAGTCAAAATTTACTTTATTTCTTTAGAACCCTACCTTCCACCCAGCTGATCTGTGCTGTGAGTTAATGTTCTCAACTTCCTGAAAATATTTTGCATTTTAAGCAGGGCTTCCTGTAATGCTTTAACCCAAAGGATTACTAATGGTGACTGAATATGGAAGAGTTGAGGCTTCCCCATTTGCTTTCATTAGTAGGAGCCTAATCCACCTGAGAATAAGACCAACTTGCTTATGCTCCCCAGAATCTTTGACATCTTACTTTTGATTCCTTTTATATTCCAGAGCAGGGATTTTTAACCTTTCTTGTGTGCTGTAAAGTCAGCGGTCTGGTGAAGCTTATGGATCCCTTCTTAAAATAATATTTTTAAATGCATAAAATAAAAGACAGAGGATTACAAAGGAAACCAATTATATTGAAATACAGTTGTTAAAATATTTTTAAAAACAAGTTCATGGACCCCAGGTTAAAACCCCTGTTCTAAGGGGCAGCTAGGTGGTGCAGTGGATAGAGCACCCACCCTGAAGTCAGGAGGGCCTGAGTTCAAATGTGACCTTAGACCAAACACTTGGTACTTACTAGCTGTGTGACCCTGGGCAAGTCATTTAACCCCAATTGCCTAAAAAAAAAACAAAAAAAAAATCCTGTTCTAAAGTCACAATCTCCCTCAAATTTGGGCCTAGATATAGAATTATGGTTATTGTGAGAATGCCTATATATCCCCAAAGCCACTTTTGTGGAGGTTTATTACTAGGGACTTCCAACAGGTTTAATAATAGTTCTTGAAACAGCCTCTGGTGGCAACATTTTGCTCCTTTTGAATTACTGTCTTAGGTCAGCGGTATCCCAACAAGATCACCCTACTCCCCTTTCTTCAATGGACCACGGGCTCCTTGCATTTAAAGGCTTTCATAGGTTGTCTCATAAAATATATGAATTTTTCATTAACTATCTTATTACAGTCTGTAATATCTTCTTCAGAGGCAAGTACTAAGATTTTCCCAAAACTGTCAGTCTGTCAATGCTGTACCTAATCTATTTTTATGTAATTTTTAAATGAAAGAAGGTGGATGTTTTTCTATTCATGTTCGTGGACAGATCCTATATACCTATGCCTCACCCTAAAATCTGCATGATCCCATTTATACTGCAGACACACCTTCTTAAGCCATGAAATACTTCAAACAAGAAATAAACCAGACAGACTGGTTGGTCCCTGATATAATTACCAGGTCAGCAGTCATGACTTTTCTGACCATGCTAGGATCCTGGAATGGGATGGTAAGATCACAAGATTTCAAGCTGGAAGAAACCAAGATACCCAGTATCTAGTCTCTTTTGTTGGCCGCCATCTGGGACATCATTTCCCAAAGAGTCCAAGAAACCAAGGAAAACTTTGTTTTTGTACCTAAGGGGATGCTTTCCATATTGACAGCTAGAGAAGCCTTAACTCATAATGGAATTTCAGAAGATTCTATTTATGGGTACATGAAAATGTTTAATTATTAAATGGATTAATCTCTATTTTAGAATAGCTTTTTTTTCATCTTGATTTTCTTTTCATAGAGCTTCCATTTTACTATTAATTTGAGTCAGCTATGGGCTATGGATCCCTAAGAGTTGCATGGATCCACGACTCTTAATGCTCACTAAGAATTGTCATTTTGATCATAGAGCATAGATTGAAAGGCGTAAGGGGCAAAGAGATAATATAGCCCAACTCCCTCATTTTAAAGATGAGAAAATGAAGTACAGAGAGGTTATATATTTAGTAAGTGGCAGAGCCAGGATTTGAGCTGGGTCTTTTGTCCCTTTTCACTGTACCATGCTGCCTCCCTAACTTAATTAAGCTCCATCAAAATGTGTGTTGTTTTTGTTGTTCAGTCACATCCAACTCTTTGTGACCCCATTTGGGGTTTTCTTGGCAAAGATACTGGAGTGGTTTGCCATTTCCTTCTCCAGCTCATTTTACAGATGAGGAAACTGAGGCCCAGTATCACACAGCCAGTAAGTGTCTGAAGCCAGATTTGAACTCAGGAAAATGTCTTCCTGCCTTCAGGCTGGTGCTATATCCACTGTGCCATCTAGCTGTCCTTTACCAACAAAATGTGTAACATAACAATGTGAGAAATAAGCAAATATTCCTTCTGTAGCATTATGAACATCTCACACATTTTTGTAGTACTATTTTTTTTTCATACACATAGGCACTACTTTGATTTGCAAAATAAAAATTCAGTAGAAATGGTGCTAAATACACAGTAGTTTTTTTGTCTTACATTTTTAAAAATAGAAACTAATAATAAAACTACACAATTTATGGGTCTGCACAAATTTTTGGCATTAAAAAAGGGTCCTCACACTTGAAAAGTTTATAAACCACTGGTCCAAGTTATAAAGCTGTTTTTGGATGAGGGGAGGTACCTTTTCAACCCCTGAGTAGGCTTTATTTTAAGCTTTGGAGAGGTTGTTTTCTGTTTTGTTTTTTTTTAAGAGCTATAAAAATGAGATATATGAACCAAAGGAACTGGAATTATATAGCCTCACAATTCTGTGCTGTTATTGCCCTCATTCTACAGTTGAATAAACTAAGGCAGACAGAAGTTAAATGACTTGCCAAGGTTATACACCTTGTGTGTGTCTGGGGCTGAATTTGAACTCAGGTCTTCCTGACACAAGGCCCCTCACTCCCTCCACTGTACAACCTAGTAACCTAGTGACAAGAAGACTACAGAGCATTTTCATCTCAAGTCTTTCAACACATAAAGAGCTTGTATAAAAGATAGCCATTAGCCAGTCTCTATCTCCATTGAGAACCAAAAAAGAGAAAGGATAAATGAGGAATGTCTGTGAAAAGTCAGTTGCTCAACAAATTTTTATTCAGAATTTACCATATTAAAACTATGCACTAGTCACTGATGGAACATATAAAGAAGTACAAGACACAGTTTTACTCTTTACAATTTCGTCGAAGAAAGAATTAACTTAATCTGAGTCAACAAAACCAGGTGTAGCAGTGGGGTGGAGAGGAATGGGGATCTTGCAAGAACCCAGTGTCATTAAAGTAATGGGAAAGGAAATCATATAGCAAAGGATTGAGGAGGAGGGTGGGTAGTGAAAAAGCAGAAGTTCCAAGTAATTGTAGATTAATCTTTCTATAAAGTTGACTGAGAAGGGGAGGAAGGTCATAGGTCAATAGCAAAAGTATAAATAGAGACTGTAGCTCTAACAAGTCACCTCTTTCTCTGAAACAAAAGGGAAGGAGGAAAATATCCATGAAGACTTAGATTTTGGGGGGTAGGAGGGAAGAAAAAAGAAGAATTTTACATGATAACTTTATTATATATTTAAAAGAAATAGCAAGTTGTACATAATAGATTTGCAGTTTCATACACCAAAAAAAAGACAGATTTTGAGGGATGGAGGAGGAAATAAAGTAGTAGGCAAGGTCAGCTGAGACTAAGGAAGAAGTAGAGCCTAGGGCTTAAGAAAATTAGGGCATATTTAGAACCGTTAGCTTGGGGAATGTGATAGGGAGATGATAAGAAGGGAAAAAAAAAGGATTGCCACATTGGAGTTAGGGTCCAGGTAAGGTTATAAAGAGAAGCAAAATTAGATGGTCAAGTAACTGTATTTGTTAAATGTTTTGTTAATCATATGGAAGATGATGCTACTTGAACGAGAATTCGTTGGGCATGTATTTAAGAATTGTTTATCCAATAGGGTTGATGCTTTGTGCTGAATCACTCACATTCTCTTGCTCAGTTCTATTTTTCAACCAGTGGTTAACATTTGAGAGACAATTATCCAGAATTAGGCATATAATCAAAAGCTGCCCAAGAGAGATTTTTTCCCCCTAAGTATGAAACAAATTGACCTATATGTCCTGCCTTCTGCAAAGATGCAAAGGAGAGTAGAAAAGCCCCTTTTCCTCCCCCAACACGTGCAAAAGGCCCCAAACCCCACCAGTATAGAGAGAATGTCATGCCTTTTGGTTAAGTGTTGTCCTGTTCAGGAGGCCACTTTTAAAAACCCAACACTTTCTTAAGGGATTACAGTAGGAATGGGTTTCCATAGGATCTTAGATTTAGAGCTAGAAAGGATCTCAGAGGCCTGACAGAAGCCAAGCCCAAGATCATAGGGGTAGTAAGCAGCAGAGCTAGATTTCAAACCCAGATCCTCTAACTGCAGATCCAGCCCTCTCTCCTCTGCGCCATTTTCAGATCACTTTCTTTGGCAAGGTCCAAGAACAAGAGCAATGAATTGCTGAGGAAAGGGAAGGAAGCCAAGAAAAGGGGAAAGGGCAAAGCAAAGGGAAATATCGGACATCAAGACAAACTTTTGCTATTTCATAATTTGGTTAGAGTTGGCTTTATTGACCTATAGAGATCACAACACCTTGACATCCTTGGCACTATTCCTTTTTTTGTGTGTGTGTGTGTGAGGCAGTTAAGGTTAAGTGACTTGCCCAGGGTCACACAGCTAGTAAGTGTCAAATGTCTGAGGCCGGATTTGAACTCAGGTCCTCCTGACTCCACCTTGGCACCATTCTTAAACCAACTGCCCTAAAATGGAAACACATACCAACCTGAGTTTTACTCTGTTTCTAGCAATAGTATAAAGGATCAAAGCTCTACCAAGGACCTCAGAAGCCATCTAATCCAATCCTTTTTATTTAAAGATGACGAAAAACTCAGGCCTAGAGACTAGCTCCAGGTCACACAGGTAGCAAGAAAGAGGGATGGCATTTGAACCTTGGTCCTATGTTTCCTTCCTTCATGTGGTCAAGGAGAGGTTAATAGAGTCTTCTAAAGTTCACAAACACCTGTGATGTAGGTTGGCACTTTCTGGAATACTGCCAAATCCCTTTTGTGAACATGCAAAACGAAACTACTTCACATGTACCCAATGTACAGTGTAAATAAACATTTTTTCTATTTGAATGTTATTCAAATCGAAGATTAGGCCAACTGTTGGTAGCTTATGTTACAACCACTCAAAGCAAGAAAACAAGTCTAGTATTCAATAGAATGGGGTTCCTTATTTCATAATAAAAAGGTATGCTTTTGTTTAACAAAAAAAGTATTCATTGTACAGTATTTGTATTACAATGCTCCATTTTATGTTATTCATCTACAGATCTGAACTGGAGTGCTTACATAAGCATGATTTGCTAACTACTTTTAACTAAGGATTTCAAGGAGTCACATTGTCCTTCTTTGAGGGCATTCAATTTTTAAAATTTAAAATCGTTTTTATTACATGCTTAATGATTAACGAATATTTGTTAACCGAGATAGGACTTAAAATCAAATCCTCCCAACTCCAAATCTACCGTTTCACCCACTATGTCTCCCCAGTGTTTGACGACACCACCAGCCACAGTGGTAAAAACAATAACGATAATGATTTTTGAAAACCAGAGGGACTCAGCTTTGGAAGCCCCACTATTAGAGACAAGATGATACTAACTCAGAAAGGAAAATGTGAAACCTTTGTTGAGGTAGGATTTGGGATTCCATGGATTTTGAGATTCAAATAGGTAGATAAAACATTTCAAGTGCTTAGTGTGTGCCAGACTTTGTTTAAGCACTGGGGATACATATAAAGGCAAACAAGATAGGACCCTTCTTCAAGGAGCTTATTTTCTAACAGGGGAAAACTATGGAAAGGGGCAGGCAGAACGTACCTGTGGGAGAATGTTGGGGCAATTGTAGGAAGTGTCTTAGAGGCCTGGTTCCCTCCTAGATAAGGCAAAAAGATTCAACTATCACAGCTGGAGAAATCAGGAGCAAAGTGCTAATTTGGACTAGGGGTGGAAATGGTCAGAATGAGGCCATGTCAGGAAACTTACTGGAAACTTTCAGTGGTTTGATTGACTCATTTATGTAGTATAGTGATATTTAATTAATATTCACCTTCCTATGAATTTATGCCTTTCAAATAGATCCAGATTATCTATTATTATTAACAAAAGAGAGAAAAAGAAAATGAGACAAAGGAAAATGAGAGGGACTGAGCAGAAAGGCACAATTTTTTTCTTGCCTGATTCCTCCTTTCGTTGTCATAATTTCTTGCTGTCCTAGACAATGGGTGGCAGCTATCTCCAGTTGTCCAGTCGTCCTGGTCTATATCTTGCCACTAAACCCAGATGGCGCCAGCGGAGAAAGTGAGGCTGGTGACTTCGAGCAGCCCTCCCTCACTTAAATCCAATCCACTTGCAAGTCATGGTATCACTTTCCTGATGTCATGGTCCTCTTTGAGCATGAAGGACAAACGACAATGAGTTCAAGAAAGGTCAGACCCTAACCTTGATGCAATGTCGGGGGCTATGAATGTAGCAAATAACACTTAAGCTATGTAACAAATTAAGTTGTGAACTATTCACCTGATTTTACACCAGTTTTATAGTAAGTTAAAATATACTCACACTCTAACTCCAAACCAATGATCTATAAAATAATTATTGATGTTTATTCTTTTTTATTCAGTGACCTTAGAATAGATGGGCCAATAGGATCCTGTTTCCCTAGACTATTCCCCTACATATAAAAAATTTGGAGAAAATTCTATACTTGAGAAGGAATCAAAATGGATCTTTACACGGGAAGAAAGCATGTTCATGGCCCAACTCAGGAAACAAGACTTTTGCTTATAAAGCCTAACAAAAAGGCAATTCACAAGGCACACACTAGACTTAAAATGTTAATCTTTGGACTCTGAAATTTTACATTACTTTTCTTACAGTAATAATTTTTTTCCCCTTTTGTGTTTGTAACATCCCCTGAATGGGTTGTTTTTTCTCAAGTTTCGCATATATGTGAATTAATTGCTATCAGATTACATACAGTGTCAACACCCATGCATGCATCCTTCTCACCCTGGTGGGGGGGAAGGGGAAGAAGTACTTAAAGAGAGAAGCATAATCTTCCACTGAACTAAAGAGACTTCCAATCAGACTTAAAACGCAACTAGCTTTTTCCCATTTAAGGAAAGTAATCAGTTCAGCATTTGCAAATGTTACATTTCCCTTGCAAATGAGCTTCATTACCAGCTTGCTTCATGTCTCTTACTTCAGCTAGAGTGAGCTTGCTTCTTATGTCTCCATGACATAGTAGCAAATTGTCTTAGCATTGAACTATACTTTCATCTATAACCACATTTAATTATGAATTTAGCCATGAGGCTATACTACAGTTGATTAGTAGATTCTTGTATGTATTTTTCAACTACTTATCTAAGCTGGTGATTTTTTTAATTGAATATTTATCTGACATATTTTAAAGATATTTTTATGTATTTTATTTATCTAGAATATTACCTATTAATGCTAGAATTGCAATTACAAAGTAATATGGTCGAACGACTTGGTTGAATTCTGAGATCAAATGGGCCAAGGAGAGTTCAGAAGTCCCTGACCCAGGTAAATATTTCCCAATGACTGGACCTGTCCAGATTGTTAATAACCCACATCAAACATCAGCCTACATCACTGAATAAAATAGGTTGCTTGTGGGGTTGAGGAGGAAATGGCATGACAGATTGCCTTGGTAGATCATATTTCCATATTTTATTTATTTTTATATTCATTTCTTAAATTTTCAGTTCCAAATTCTCTCCTTCCTTCCAGCCCTTCCCCAACCCATTGAAAAGGCAAGCAATACATATCTCCATACTTTAATTGATTCAAGTATTGCATTTAATGTAACCTAGTCTTTGTATTTCAGTCTCATTTATTTTAGCACAATGGCAAGCCTTCTGAGAGCTCTCAGCAAAGGGTTTGAGTTTTTTATTTTCTTTTTAAGCAAAGCACTTACATTATAGCAGTAACTGATAGTACGCCCCCTTTTGAAATGAAAATAATCATAACAGTCAGAACTGCTGAGAGACACCTATTTGAAGCTATCAGCCTTGGAAATCACCATTTATCCAAGGTGAATAACAATTGGTGCCAAAGGAATAGTAGAGAATGCTGATTTCATTCATTTTCATGCTTTTATGTTTTCCCAGGAGAAGGGGAGGCTGGTTTTTATAAACTGCTTAGAGGAGTTAATTTTTTGCACTTTATTAATGTAAGGGAAAATCAAGGAGAGCACTTTTCTACACAGCATGAAAATAAACAGAGTCCCTGCTCTTAAAAAGCCTAGTCACAAGAGAAATAGCAAATGTGCTGGAACAGGAAATCCATTGGTCTTTGTAGTGTCAAGAGCCCTAGCTTTGAATCCCAGCTCTGCCAATTATGAGTCATAATGGCAAGTCAATGTATCTCTGTGCTCAGTTTGCTCCCCTGTAAAATGGGAACAATAACACTTAAAATAATACCTATTTTAAAGAGCGGTTGTGAGGAGAGAACTCTGTGAATTGTGGAGTGCCATACCACTTTGAGCTTGTTATTAGCATAACTTGTTCAGTTTCACAGAATCATAGACTTAGAGTTGGAAGGCACCTTGAAGGTCATGTAATCCAGCCCCCCCTCCTTTTTACAGAAGAGAAGATTTGCCCAAGTTTACATAGGTAGCAGTCGGACTCATAAACCCACAAGAGAATCATATAATCATAGGATTTTAGAACTCAAAGGCATCTTACAGATTATTAAATCATGAGATTGTAGAATTTAGAACTAGACAGGATCTTCAAAATCATGAGCTCTGGCCCCCTCGTTTTAAATTTATTTCAGAAATCTAGGCCTAGCACAGAGGCAGAAAAAGGGAGTTCCACGATTCCACGTGGGATGCCTTTGGCTACTTTTATGACCTGCATAATATTTCCTGAGGGCTAAAACTTTTAACGTAAATAATTTAGCAAGTGTTCCTGGATTTTCATGCTTACTCTGAAGATGTCTGAGACACAGGATCTTATAACGTTTATTATTGTTTTTCATTTCTATAACTTTTCTCTCCCTTCATCAACTGAATATATGTATAGAGAGGTCTTTATCTAAAGAGAAGTTGGTAGGAACCTTTTATATTAGTTTAACATAATGGCAACCCAAGTGAAACCGAGCTGCTCCAGGGGATATATCAAGGACTGGGGTAGAGATAGAGTAACCCTATTCCTGGGTTTTTGGAAAGGGGTACAAAAACTCCCCTTTTCCTCAGGGGGCCCAGTGGTTGGAGTACTGGGCCGGGAGTCAAGAAGATCTGTGTTCAAATGTAGCTTCAAATACTTTTATTGGTTGTATGACCCTGAGCAAATCACTTAATCTGTCTGCTTCAGTTTTCTCAACTATAAAGCAGGCATCACAATGGCACCTACCTCTCAAGGTGATTGCAAGGGTCAAATGATTTGTAAAGAGCTTAGCACATGGTAGGTGCTTAATAAATCCTTATTTCCTTCCCTATCCCTTCTTCTTCCAAAAACTAAAGTCTGTCATTATTTGTAACATATTCAAAGGTTTAAAAAATACATTACGGAGTTACTATGTAGTTCCTTGTCTACTTTTTCCTTTAAGTAAAAATATACCCCTAAGATATACACAATTAAAGTCTGCTCCTGAGATATAAGCAGGAGCTATTATGGGCTTTGAAAATTTAGCAGGAGAAATCACCGGCATAGACTTTATTGTGGTATCCCAAGGATTTGATCCATGGCTGCTGGAGAGTTGTTCGTACACGAATATAACAGCCTCGGGTACCAGATGGTAAACGGTGCGGCTGAAGAATGATAATTAACAATATAGCATTGCCTTGTTTGTAAAACTTTCTTTGGAGAAATTCTGAAAAGCAAGTTGCAGATGTTTCTGTTATTCTCTATTGTCTTTTAAGATAAGAATGAGGTATAAAGGAGCCTAGACAGCAACCCTTATCCTCCCCCAAGCTCCTCACCTTTGAGAGAGTAATGCTTATGTTAGTTAACAGCCAGCTGCCAAGAGGAAGGGGTTCAAGCCTTTCCAGGTTTTAACTGGCATCTATACAGCTCAGAATTAGGCTCCAAGCTAGAGGATTAAAACACTAAACAGGATCCAAGGTAAAAAAGAGATACAGCAAACAAAATGGGACGCTATGGTCAGAGTAGTCACTTAGGTAGTTAAGTCAAGGATTCAAGAGAAAGCGCCATGCTGATTTGCTGGCGTCTGGCACGATGGAGATCAGAGAAAGGAAAGGTAAGAAAGCACCCTGGTTATGTGGCTTCCAAAATGGAACACAGAGGGTCTAAAAAGCAGAGCACCAGCTGAGAGACTAGTGCCTGGTTGAACACTGAAATCAGGAGTCAAGAAATCCAAGTTCTAGTCCTATCTTGCCACTAATTAACTGGGTGACCTGGAACAGCAAGTCATTTGATAGGATGATCATGTCAGTTTTTATATCATGTTCTTATTTCCAGCACCAAGAGTCCTAAATGAATGGCCCATGGAGGAGGGGTGAGATATAACACTAGCACCACAGATAGGTGTTCTCCCAACTTCTAACAACCATAGTGTTGCAAGCTCAGAAAATGGATCTTTAAAACAAAGTTTTATTGCTACCTTTTGCTTTTACATCCGTCATTTCCAGACGTACCTCAACCCTCTACCCATTCAATGAGCACTCATTTGTAACCAAAAAATATTTTTTGACCAAAAATCAACCAATACATTGACCAACTATTGTAGTGTGTGCATCATTCTGCACCTTATAGTTCTCTACCTCTCTTCTTTGAAGCGAAGATTTGTCATTCATCATTCAGCTTTGTTTCAATGAGTTTTTATGTCATTGTAGTTCTTAGGTATATTGTTTTCCTGGTTCTTCTTACCTTGTTCCATACTAATTCATACACAAGTGTAAACAACATAGAACCCCTGGCTCTTCAGATGATGGAGACTATGATGCTCACCCTCTCTTCCTTCCTCTACCAATAAGGAACGCTTCCGCTCTCAGGTCAGGTGGGTATGAGCGTAAGTGTAGTCCTGGGCCCAGGGTGTCTGAGATGATTACTCTGTCTCACTAAAGAAATACCTAACTCTGGACCCATGCACACAGACCAGGTTCAGTCCTGGGAGACCTTGACATTAAAAATGAGGGACCAGGTTAATTTTTCTTTAAATCTATAGCTCTTTCAACTGCTCTCTCTGGAGCCTCCAGAAGAATCACTTAAAGCTTAAGTTTCGCTCATGTCTAGGTGCTCCCCAAAAGAGAACTGTTGTTTCTAGTCATGTCTGACTCTTTGTGACCCCATTTGGGACTTTCTTGGCAAAGATACTGGAATGGTTTGCCATTTCCTACTTCAACTCCTTTTACAAATGAGGAACTGAGGCAAACAGGTTTAAGTGACTTGCTTAAGGCCACACAGCTAGTAGGTGTTTAAAGCTGGATTTGAACTCAGGAAGATGAGTCTTCTTGACTCCAGGTCCAGCATTGTATCCACTGAACCACCTAGTTGCCTAAAAGGGAGTAGAGAGGTACTCAGTGTACAATGTAGACAAAATCATAGACTAGGACAAGCACATGACAGCTATTTATTTTTTTCTACATAAAAGAAATGCTTAAAACACAAAAAGGCTCATAAGCATGCATTAAACATGCAACAGAAACAAATAACTATGACTATTCATTCTCAGGAGGTTAATACTTAAAAATATCAAAACATTAGATATCTTGTGAGATGGTTGATTCAGCATTTTATCCTCAGCTTGTATTGTACTGTCCGAACAATTCCCTCAAGGTCCATATGAGGTGGCAAGCCAGAGCAAGGACCACCTGTCAGTGGTCATCTTCTCCAAGAAGAAGCATTATAATAGCTTCAGAGGGTTCTTCTGCAAATTAGAAAGGGACATAGGAACTCCCAAGATAGCCACTTCCCAAAAAGTCTATCTCTCATGATCACTATTTGATCACCTATGCTCAGGAAAAGAAACACAAAACAAAAAAGGCAGCCAAGGATTCAAGGCCCAGGCTCACCTAGACTGCACATGTGTAAGCTGTGGCCATAGATCCTCAGGGAAAAGAGTGAGGGGCCCTTTACTCCCTTCTCAGAAAGAGGGAGATGGGGTGAGAGAGACAGAGACAGAGAAACAGAGAGAGAGAAAAAGAGACAGAACAAATTGTCTTTCCTTTTTAACTGACAGTACTACCACCATGGATGTTGGTAGGAAGGAATCATGCAGGGTTTTCTGCATTATGCTGAACATCAAGCCCACCAGAATACATGTGACCCCAGGTGGGCTCAATTATTTACCCCCATTACACAAATATTCCTCAATTTCTCTGAATTCTTCCTATCATCATTTCTTACAGTGCAATAACATTCCATTATATTTATATATCCCAATCTGTCTAGTCATTCCCCAATTAATGGGCACTCACTTTGTTTCCGGTTTTTCTTCTACCATAAAAAAGTGCAGTTATGAATAATTTGGTGTATATGGGGCCTCTCTTTCTGTCTGACTTCCTTCAAGTGTATTCCCAGCAGTGTAATCTAGCTGAAGCTTAAACAAATTCTCACTTACAACCAAGAAGTACACCCCCTTTAGTTAAAATTCAAGAAATAAACTTAGCTAAGTACACAATATTATATGATAAGTACAGCAGAGAGGTACTATGAGGTATATGATCTGTAGAGGGAGAGCTGGCCTCAGAAAGACCTAGGTTTAAGACCCATCTCTTGTATACAGTGAGCAAATCATTTATATCTCGGCAACCCAGGCCATCTGCCCACCACCCTTTCCTACCCTTGCACTCTTACATAGATATCACAACAAACATGGGAGAAAATGGCAGAAATAGTACCAAGAAACTCCCTCCTATGACCTTCCTGTTTTCTGATTTCCTTTTCTGACTGTTCCTTAAGCCATAAAGGTCTCCCACACATGACTTTTGTATTCCAGTTTCCACCATGGTTCTTGAACTTGGCACCAGGGATTGGAAATCCAGTCTTGCTTCTGCCACCAATTAACCTTTTGATATCTTCTCTGGGGCTCTGTTACCTCATCTCTAAATTAAAAGAATTCAATCTGATGATCTGCAATGTACTTTCTCAAAGTTAAAATGATGCTTCTATGATTTAAGAATACTATGTGTACAAATGAAAAGCAAAATGAATAAGGAGGGAGAGGGTAGGACTTCAATCTGACATTAATAGTGACTATGGGCAAATCACTTAACCTTTCTTGATGTCAGGGACTTTATTTTTTTTTTAAGACAGCTGGTCTCTAAGCCAGGAAGAATTGAGTTTTGTTCCTACCTCTTATACATACTGGCTCCGTGACCCTAGACAGGTCACTAAACCTCTTCATGTCCTGGGTAAGTTTCCAAGACTATAAATTGCAGAAAAGATGCCAATTTGCATTGATAGAGGACTTTTTCTCACTGGAGAATCCCCCATATTAGTGAAATTACAAATCCAACTCTACTCCTCTACCCCTAGCATTTAGCATAGTGCCTTGCATATCAACAGTGCCCAATAAATATTTGTTAAATTAAAAAGAACTGAATTCCTTGTCAGGGAGATAAGATAATGTCTCAAGGGATAATGAAACTTGAAGTCCTTACAGCTGTAATTGTGAAGATTAAATATAGTACTGTGTGAGTAAACCATAAAGCATTACATAAATGTCAGCTGTTATTACTACTAAGCACTTTGAGATGGTTAAAAAAAAAGACATGAAGAGGCACAGATAGGCAACAGATCATATGAAAGAGAGATGGGCATTTTCATGAAGTGAAAACTCAAGAGGAATCGATAATGCATGATATGAACTCAAAAAAAGGCAACTCCCCTCTTAGGATGCAGTAATGGAGGTTTAGCAACCAGAACTAAGGAGGTGAGATGCCTACTGACTTTTACCATGGCCAAAATACATTTGCAGCCCTCTCTTTAGTTCTGGGCACCATATTTACAGAAAAGTCATTCATAACTAGGACACAATTAGAGGAGGGCAACCACAATGATGAGAGGCCTGAAGACTAGGTCATAACAGGCTGAAAGAAATGGATCCAGTTAGCCTGGAAAAGGGAAGACGAGAGGGGACATGACAGCCATCTTGAAATTTTTTAAGAGAGATTAACTTTTTGGCCAGTAGAGTTGAACTCAGAGCAATGAATGAAAATTGCAAAGAGCCTTTGAGTGCAGAGGCAGATTGCAACTTGAAAGGAAGATTTCCTAACAATTAGAGCTGTCCAAAAAATGGAGTGAACTACCTAGAAGGTAGTGAGTTCCTCAACTCTGGGGGTCTTTAAGTAGAGTGTAACTGACCTCCATCAGATCATTGTTTATGTTTCACTAAATGATCTCTAAGCTCCCTTCCCCCTCAGAGACTCCATTTTTCTGTGCCTTTAATTATTATTTCTTAAAGTTGATCCAAAGACCTGTCTAAATTAAGCTCTGATTAAAGTAAACCAAATTATTAAAATATTCATGTGGCTAAAGGATCAATGTATTAGAAGAATTCAATAATGTTTTTAAAAGAACAATGACAGAGCTCTGCATCTGGAATTCACATTCTAGCTATGCTATTTATTACCTGTGTAACCTTACCTAAATCATTTCATCTCTCTGGGCATCAGTTTCTTCATCTGTAAAATGAGGAGGTTGGACTTAATCTCTAACTTCCCTTCCACTTTTAGTTCTATGCTCCTGTGTCCCTATGAACTATTGATTCACAACTTGTAATGAGACCTGAAAGAATATAAAACAGAAATTATGTCTCTTGCTAAACAACTAACCACTAGAATGGTGTAATAGTCTGGAAACCAGGAAACTTGCATTTGAGTCCTGATTCTGTCACTTGTGAGCTTCAAAATCTTGGGCAGGTCATTAATATCTCTGAACCTCAATTTCCTCATCTAGAAATAAGGGAAATGACATTTGCATTACTTACCTCACAGGATGTTTCAAAAATGAAATCAGATCATGTTTGAAAAGAAGCTATACACCCTAAGGAAACCATAACCCAAAGATAGGGCACCTCTAGAGCCACATACATTAATTTAAAAAAACTCTTCGGAATAGATCTAAAGCTACATATCTGACTGATAACCAAGAGCAAAAAAAGGGTGAAGGAGAGTCCTTGTAAAATGGAATATGCATGATTTCCCTCTAAGCAGATCATAAAGAACTTAGAGAAAACTTCATACCCTTTGGATCCAACAGAACCACTACTAGGTCTGTACCCCAAAGCAATTAAAACAAAAGGGAAAAGGATCTATATATACAAAAATATTTATAGCAGCTCTTTTTGTGGTGGATTCAATTGGATTTGTTGGTGGATTTGGAAATTGAGGAGATGCCCGTCAATTGGGGAGTTGGCTGAACAAGTTGTGGTATATGATTGTGGTGGAATACTATTGTGCTGTAAGTAGTAAGATTTCAGAAAAACCTGGATACATGAACTGATGCAAAGTAAAATGAGCAGAACCAGGAGACATTGTACACAGTCATAGCAATATTGTACAATAATCAACTGGAATGACTTAGCTATTCAGACTTAGTCTGAATGCAGATTTAAGCATACTCTTTAAATTTTCTTTATTATTCTTGGTTTTGTTGGTATGCATTTTTTTTTGCAACATGGCTAATATGGTAATATTTTGCATGACCGCGCATATGTAATCCATAACAAATTGCTTACCTTCTCAAAGATGGCAGGGAAGAAGGGAGGGAGAGAATATGGCACTCAAAATTTAAAAAAAAATGTTAAAAAATTTTTTGTTTACATGTAATTGAGAAAAAATAAAATTAAATGTTAAATGTTAAAAATAATAATTTAGAGGTCTATGAAAAGAGTATATCTATTCCCCTATCCCACCACTTAAGGTAAGACACTGTGGGACGTCAGTGAAATAGTATCTTTATTCACTTACATTTGTACTAGGATTTAAATTTATACCACTTCAGGACGGGAATGCTTACCTTGAGAACTTGGTAACAACAAACCAGGGTCGCATTAAATTTCTTTTCAGCTCTAAATTGATGATCCTGTCCTATTTAGAACAAACTGTTTGCCCTCCAAGTATAATGGCATTTAGTAGTGGATGTTTATCACACTGGTAAGAAGTAGTAGATGCCTTGGAGTGATTGTTTGGGCAAAGAGGGCACATTCTCTGACATATCTATGTGGATTCAAAACCAGCAGCCCATTCCTGAGGACATGTCTGACTTCCAGATGCATCTCTGATGGCGAGATCAGCTCTGTTGTTCAGTTTCAGTGTGATTCATCTCATTGACTATGTGACCCTTGGCATTACCCAGTGGGGCTGGACCAAGATGACTTATCTTTGAGGGCTGTCATTGGATAGCCTCCTTGTCAACCGATGCATTTTCTGTCACTCATATCATTCCTCACTTCCCAGCTAAAGGGAACCAGTGAGACATCTGTCTCCATGAGTTTAGCTTTAGAAGTTGACATAACAATGATTCCATTTGCAACTTAGGTCATTTGTACTGACTGCTAAGCAAGTTTTGAATGCTGGTTAGCTTCAAAAGAAAAGGAAGAAGACGTCAAAATTTTATAGCATTTTTTTTTTTTTTTACTATCAGATCTGATTCCTTGGTGGAAAGAATCCCCAGGCTTATAAATTTGTCGCTGGAGGTACCCTTAGAAATTAACTGAGGCCCAGAGAAGGTCACACATTCCTCTGATTGCTTGTCCTATGCATCTCAAGAATATAAATAGGCACCTGTTCGGTAGCTTGTAATCTTAGAAAATTACTTCCGGCTCAAAGAGATTAAGTCATTTGCCCAGAATGTGTCAGAGATAGGATTTGAATAACAAGCACATTATCTCTTTGATCCTCACAATAACCCTGAGAGGTTTTTATTTGGTAAGTGCTATTATTATACCCATTTCACAGATGGGGAAACTGAAACTGAGAGACTTGAACCCAGGTCTTCCTGGCTCTGAGACTGACCTTCTGTCTTCCACTCCATGGGCTAAATTTGCAGCTTAAGCTTTTCAGAGCTTTCCTCACAACAACTCTACAAGGAATGGAGAGAACGTATCAATATTCCTATTTTACAGGTGAGAAAACTGAGGTTCAGAAAGGTTATGCCCACTGACATAAAACTACTAAGCACCAGAGGGATCTAGACCCAGATCTCACGACTCCAAATCCCATGTTCTTGCCCCAGTAGCTGGCAAAGCCTTCAAAGAAGAGGTAGGCAGGTTCTTCAGAGGACAGGGGTGGGGTCATGGTAAACAAGGGCAATACCCGATAGGCGCGTCACCTGTGTCTTACAAAAGGAAACCTACTCTGAGTTTCCACTTAATCTTTATGATTTAATTGTAGTGTTTGCAAAATTTTTGCTATGATTTTTCTGCATCACAGTGTATGTAACACATTCCCTGACATCTGCTAACTGTTAATTTTTCACGAAACAGAAAGCTCATTGGTGGATAGTAGTAGTGGAAGGAGGTATATGAAATGAAATTTTGCGGTTGATGCTCAGAAGTTAGCATTCCATTTGGGTGTTTTAGGAAACCAGATACCTGGAAACGAGTACAAGGTGCTTTTCTCACAATGACCCTGTGAGGTAAGTCCTTACCCAATAGGCAAGTATAAAACATGGGCTGGGTTCACTTGGCACACTCAGTCCCTACTTTGTGTACAGCTATTGTTACACATATGAACACTCTCATTTTACTGAGAAGTATAGGCAGTATGTGATAGATGGGCTTAGAGTCAGCAAGACTCAAAGGCCAACCCAGCACCCACTAGTTCTACTACCCTGGGCAAGTCTCTTAACCTTTATGTGTCTCAGGCAAGTAGGAATTATCTGTTACATCAGAGGTTCTTGACTTATCTTTGTGTCATGGATCCCTTTGACATTCTGGGGAAGACTGTGGGACCCTTCTCAGAATAATGTTTTTCGTGCATAAAATAGAATATAATGAATTACAAAGGAGACCAATTCTATTGAAATGTCAAAAAAAACCCACCAAGTTTATGGACCCCAGGTTTTTAAAAATCCCTGTACTATACCATAAATACATTTGTGAAGGGACTTCCCTATACTAAAGAAATCACAGATTTCCCATATTCACATTTACAGGTGAGGAAACTGACCCCGAGAGAACTTATGTGACTTGCTTAGAGTCACAGAGCTAGTAAATATCAAAGCCTAGATGTAAAACCAATCCTTTTGGCTTTAAGCCCAGTAACCTTTCTGCTATACTGCTACCCTACCCTGCCATCCTTTTCCCATTAGGAGATCCTAGTGCCTGGCACATAGAAAGCATTTAATAAATGTTTTTAATTGATTGACTATTGAAAAAACTAAAGCCTAAGTCATCCCCAACCCTGTTCAGGTTAGTCAGTTTATAGGTACTGTTCAAGATGCTCAGTAAACATATTACCAAGATATGCATATATATATCTGTATATATATATATATATGTGTATATATACACATATACATGCATATATACATACACATATATACACAGACATACACACATATATGGCTTAAAGTAGGTGGGATCTCAAAGGCCAAAAATGTGCTGACAGGGAAAGATAAGAATCCTTCCCTTCCTTGTTAAAGTACAGGACCTGAACTTTGACAATTTAGAATCTTTTCTTTTTTTTTTCTTTCTTTCTTCTTTTTTTTCTTTCTTTATTCTGCTTATCTTTTTTTGGTAATGTGACTGTAGTTACCATTCACGAATCATAATAATTGCTACCATTCATATATCATTTTAAGGTTTGCAAAGTGCTTTCCATATATTATCTCATTTGATCCTCACAACAACCCCATGAGGTAAATGTTATTATTATCCACATTTTACAGATGAAGAAACTGAGGGCCCGAGATGTTTAGTGATTTGCCCAGGAGACAAGATTTGAATACTGATTTCAAGTCCAGCATATTATCCACTATATCAAACTACTTCTCCCTCGCGTATTGTTCAGTTGCTCACTAATTCATTCAAGAAATGTTGATATAATCATGGTATATCATTATTGTACTTTGTTCCCAGCTGCCAAAAAATCATGGAAGATATCATTACAGCTTACCTGTCCTTATAATTCTGAGCATCTTCCAAGTGCTTAGGAATATTTTGTTTTGTTTTGTTTTAGGTGCAAACACCTTAGGTGAACTTTAGGGACAAAAGGAGAAAAAACCCGGAAACCAAGTATATCCATCCCCAAATTCAATCATATATAAAAACTGCCCCACAAAACTGGACTTCTCAGTGTCCTGGTGTCTACCATAGTCAGCCCTTGTATCCTCAATCAGCACAACTAAAATAGTAATAAACAAGAAGGTAAGGTGGAATAAGATCTCACAAGGTTTTTGCTGCATTCATTTAATTCATTCAAAAATATTTATTGATCAGTCAATCAAGCAACAAGCATTGATTAACCCCTTAACTATATGTGTCAGGAGATTTACTAGGCTCTGGGAACGCTATGACAAGAGTAAAAAAGAGTCCCTGACTTCAAAGTTTCATTGAGGAAGAGACAGAGGAAGAGAGACAAAATGAACATCTATAGTTATAAACAAAAGCTTGGTTACCTGGGAAATGGTGCTACTTCTCCACTTTGTATCTTCTGCTCTGACTGGTTTCAGCTCCAGGAAACAAGATGCCCATTCCAGGATAAGCAGATAACCTCACCACCTCTAATCTCACCACCATGCTGCTAACTCAAGCCTCTCCCCTCTATTTGGAGGGCTGGAGGGTTGAGTACCAAACCCCTCCCAATACCTTCCTTTATAGAGGGCAGATACTGGACTAGACGATCATTCCATTTTACATCTGATGCTCTGCTTGGTTTCATCTCCACAGAATAAGATGACCTCATACTGGGTGCCCCCTAGCATCCCTCTACTCCCTTTCCTGCCCCTTTTTGCATATTATCTCTCCCTATTTTTTTTTAATGTTATTATTATTTTTTTTTTTTAGCAATTGGGGTTAAGTGACTTGCCCAGGGTCACACAGCTAGCAAGTGTCAAGTGTTTGGTCTGAGGCCAAATTTGAACTCAGGTCCTCCTGATTCCAAGGCCGGCACTCTATCCACTGTGCCACCTAGCTGCCCCCCTATCTCTCCCTATTAACTTATAACCTCCTTGAGGGCAGAGACTTTCTTTTTATTAATTGTTCCCAAATTCTTAACACAGTGCCTGGCATATAGTAAGTACTTAATAAATGCTTATTTGAATTGGATTGGGAAAGGGTGAGGCAAGTCCTTATAGCTGAAAGAACCATCAGGTCAGATGCAGAAGATAGTGCTTAAGATATTTGATGGAAGTCAGGAATTCTGAAGTGGAAGTGAGGAGAGAGTGCCTCCCAGGCACAAAGATTCAAGTTGGAGTATCCTCTGTGAGGACCAGAAAGAAGGACAATTTGGCTGAACCAACGAGAGCAAGTAATGTGTATTAAGGCTAGAAAGGTAGAAAGAGCCCAGGTTGAATGCTCAACAGAGGAGCTAATATTTGATACTGGAGGTAATAGGGAGCCGCTGAAAGTTATTGAGTAGGGCAGCTAGCTACATGGTTAGATTTACACTTAACACTTTGGTGGCTGTATGGAGAATGAACTGGAGTGGGGAGAGAATTGGGTCTCAGAGGCCAATTAGGAATCCATAACAATTGTCTAAGCAACTAGGGTGGTAGCCATGTGAGTTGAGAGTAGAGAAGGTGTACTAAATGTCGTTGTGGTTCAATCAGCAAGACTTGGCAAGAGCGAGTGAGAATGAGGAGCTGAGGAGGTATGATTGTGAACCAAGGTGACCAGAAGGATAGTGATGACTTCCTTGGACATAGTTACTGGGGATACACAATATGTGAGATATGCACCCTGACCAAAGGGAATTTAATAAGGGAGACAGGAATGTATATACATAGTTAGACAGTAAGAATAGCTGGCACAGGAGAGCCTCTGTGGCATGGTACTGGCCTTGGACTCAGAAAGACCTGGGTTCAAATCCTGCCTCTAACACAGACTGGCTGTGTGACCATAAGTTCCTGACCCAGAAATCATAGGACTTACTATGTGCCAGGTACTGTGCTAAGTTCTAGGGATACAATTCATAAAAAGAAAAATAGTCCTTGTCCCCAAAACAGTGGCCCAGCAGAAGTGTTTACGAGTTCAGAGAGGAAGTTTTGACCTTCACTTCAGGTCATCAAGGAAAGCTTCATGGAAGACATGGCATGTACATTAGGCCTTAAAAAATGGATTAAATTTCAGGAAGGAGGAAGAATTTCCAGGACAAGGGAACACTGGAAACAAAAATACAAAAAAAAACCCAAAAACGCCTGGCACAGTTTGCATGGAACATAATAGACATTCAATACTTTTGCTCTGAATCGAACTGAAAGCACAGGGTGTGATGGGGGAGCTCCAGTTAAACCAGTTTGGCTATTCTGGTTTATGTAGGGGATTAGTGTGAGATAAATTGAAAAGGTAAGTTGAAATCAGAATATGAGAGCCCTTGAATGGACTTTATATGACAATTTATAGTTTGTTTTGCTTTTTTGGGGGGACAGGTCAGCAGGAGTGAAGAAGGGGGTATAGCTTTAACCTGTAATTTCATCTGTTTATGGGTAAGAGAACTCTCTCCACTGAGGCAAATCAGCCACTCATCTATAAGTTATAGTCTAAGAGAGTTGCCTGGGATACTGAGAAGGTAAGTGACTTGTCCAGGGTGACACAATTAATATGTGTCAGAATTCAGGTCTTCCTGTTCAAGACCAGCCCTCTACAGTTGATCTAATCTGGGGTCCATAATCTTAGTTTTTAAAATGTTTTATAACTATATTTTTATAAAAACCAATTTCCTTTATAATCCTACGTATTTTATGCATTTAAAAACATTATTTTGAGATGGGGTTCCCAGACAGACGGCCAAAGAGTCTGTGACTCCCACACAACCTGCTCTAAACTATATAGTTTAGGGATAGAACATCAGGGTTTGGCTGGTACAGTTTCCTGGGAGTTCATTTTTCACTGAGAAAGTATTTATTGAGGATTCCTAGTCCCCATAATGCCATACTGATTGGAGGATGGGGAGGAAAGATTTGTAAGTGTTAATCAGAATGGTTGCTTTATACTTTCCTTGGTTCCAGGAAGTGAGTCAATCTTCATGCAGTTTGAATCTGTTTCCTTTTGCAAGTTAGTTTTTGTTTGTCAATTCAATTTAACAAACATTGCCTGAGCACCTTTCATTAAAATTTAAGGCTGGAGAGAAGAGGTCACAGTGAAAGTCATTAACAGCTGTGGGCCTCGGCCTAATCCAAAACAAAACCCCACTAGAGAAAAATGACAGATGTGGAAAAAAAGAGGCCATTTCCATGGTTGAAGAAGCATTAGGTTTGTGCTAATGTAGGTGACCCTGTAATTTTATAAACAATACTATAGGCCCCTTTCTTGATTAATTTCATTTTTTGCTTAAAAATCTGCATCCCACTAGGGAGACCTCAACCCCTAGCCTTGTCCTTCTGTAAATGACACTACCATCTTTATCTTTAATGATTTAAAAAAAAAAACTCTTAAAAAAAGGACCAAGATATGAGTCTTAACTATAGCTCTGCCTATAGTTAATGATGAACTGTCAGAATGTCTGAGTTGCCTTTAGGTTTGGGGTGACACTGTGCTTCCAAATGAGAAATTTGCCCTTTGGTTCAGATGAACACCAGAATGATGGCCAATTATTACATAATTGAAAAGCTTCATCTGGGCATCTCACAATTAATTGTTTTTCTAATGAAGCAATAAGGAATGCAGCTGAGTACTCACACCAATAAAATTCAATTCACTGATGAAAGTTCATTTGTTTAGTAACCCTCTTCTCTCTGTTTTGTTTTTCTACTTAAATGCTATAATTAAATGATTCATTCCAGGTATCTGTCTATACACCAGAAAATGAGAAATGAGTGAACTGAACATGTTCATATTTAATTCAGGGCTAACTCCAAAGATCAGAAAATTGACTAAACCATATAAACACTACCTCTCATTTGATTATAACTAAGAAAAAAAATAATTGTGCAAGAGCAGGCATCTATAAATTGTGTGTTCAGAATATATTGAGATTATTGAGAAATAACTTACACACTAAAAATATGGTTGTCTCATTCAACAATACTAAAAAAAGAACAAAATCATATCAAAAATGCTGATTAATTCACACAGTAACCACACTTTTAAATTTAAACGTAGGATCATGGATAAAGAGCTAGAAGGAACCTCAGCCACCTCAATACTTTCATTTTACAGATGGAGAAACTGAGATGAAGGGTTAAGTGATCTGTCTGGGGCTACACCGGCAATAAAATGAGAAAACTGAGATTCAAAATCACATCATGTGATCACTGATCCACAGTCAGAAGGGACCTGAAAGGCCTTATAGTTCAACTCCTCATTCTACAGAGAAAGAAACAGTCACGGAGGTTCAAGGTCACACCGGTAGTATATATCAGAAGTGAGATTTGAACCCAGGTCCCCTGACTTCAAAACTAGTGCTCTTTCTACTTAATCAGTAAGCAATGAAAGCTGAGGAATTGGACTCAAGGAAAAAGCATTATTATTTTTTTAATCCACTGGACCAACACTGGATAGCAACGAACAGTTCGAGCTTAGCATAGTGCCTGGAACATAGTAGGTGCTTAATAAATGCTTATTGACTGACAACAAACAAACAAAAATCCTGGGGATTTTAATGGACTCTAAACTCAATATGAATAGACAGTGACTGCTTTCATAAATACATAGTATCCTGGACAAAGGAGGTAATTGGCTTACTGTACTATATCTGATAGGTGGTCCAGTGAATAGAGTGCCTGGCCTAGAGTCAGGAAGACTCATGTTCCTGAGTTCAAATCCATCTTTAAACACTTAGTAGCTTTGTGACTCTGAGCAAATCATTTAACCTCGTTTGCCTCAGTTTCCTCATCTGTAAAATGAGCTAGAGAAAGAAACAGCAAACCACTCCAGTATCTTTGCCAAGAAAACCCCAAATGGGGTCAGGAAGAGTCAGTCATAACTAATAGAGTTAACAACAACAACTACATCTGGAGTATTTTGTATTCGGTTTAGGATGACACATTTTACGAGAAATATTGCCAAAGAAGGATAGAGAGGAAGTGCAACTATGATAGTGAGAAGTCTGGGAACTAGATAACATGAACCTGGGATTGTTTATCCTAGAGAAGAGAAGACATAAATATAGTCTTCCAATGTTCGAGAGAAGTCAGGGGATAGTAGACAGCAGAGTACTGGGCCTGGAGTCAGGAGGATCTGAGTATAGACCCAGACTCAGCTTCCTCCTCTGTAAAATGGAGCTAATAATACCTACCTTTCTCAGGGTTGTTGTGAGGATCAGATGAGATCATAATTGTAAAGCACTTAGCACAGTGACAGACATATAATAAGTGCTATATAAATGTTAGCTATTGTTCTGTGAAGCTCCAAAGAATAGAATCAGAAACCCTAAGTGGCCATTACAGGGAACTAGATGTCAGCATCAGATAAGGAAGCACTTTCTAACAGTGAGAGAAGTCAGAAAAATAGAAATGACCCATCTTGGGATGTAGGAAGAAGCCCATTGCCGGAAATTTTCAAGCCTTGGTGAAAATCTCTTGTAGAGCGGATTCTTGCCTGGGGTTAAGGAGTGGGTTTAAAAGTTTTGTAAAGCCCCTTTCCATTACAATATTTCATGATCCTATAAAATTACCATTTCTTCTCCAAACCTATGATTTCATAGGAGTTCCTGATGAGGGCACCCCTCCCCCTCTACTGATGTAGGTGGCCACTTTCTTTGCAATTTATAACCTTTGGAGAGGTACCTAGAGCCCTGAGAGGTTAAGTGCTTTTCCTAGGGTCACACAGCCCATACTTGATGGTGGTAAAACTTAAAAACTAGGTATTCCAAACTCTAAAGCCAGACACACTACATCTCATTTGATTATAACTAAGATAAAGTAATCGTGCAAGAGCAGGCATTCATAAATTGTGTGTTCAGAAAATAGGAAGGAACAAATGCTCATCTCTCTGGGGTGGTGGTGGTAGTAGTGGTAGCTGCAGCAGCAGCAACAGCATTTACATAGTACTTCGAGGTTTGCAAAGCATTTGACAGACATAGGGTATCTGAAAAATCATAGCAAAATTTTAAACTATTAAAGTTTTTAATTGCACTAAGACTTTTGAGATACATTGCATTATCTCATTTGCCTTGATCCTCACAACCACTCTGTAAAGTAAGTACTATTATTATCCCTATTTTATATATGAGGAAACTGAGCCTAAGTGTTTATGTGGCATGGCTTGGATCATACAGCCAATATGTATCATAAGCAGGATTTGAACCTGGGCCTTTCTAGCTCTGAAGTAAGCTCTCTAGACATTATGACAGACTGCCTCTCATTTTCTTAGTTAGGTAAACGGCAGTCCCAAAGCCCATTGATATAGGACTCTCTCCAATTTGGTGGAGATCAATCCTACCCAATGCCCCTACAGACTGATCTCTACTAATGAGGACAGAGTCCCACTGGGCTTTGGGACTCTGGTTATACAACTAAGAAAAATTAATGATGTAGAAACAAGAATGAATAAATTGCGTGTTTGGGAAACCGTAAAGAGTCAGTGCTCATTCCACTGGGTAGAAGATTAATGCTGGAGAATAGTGCAAGATAACATTGAAAAGGCAGGTTGGGGACAAGCCCTGTGACTTTAGGAACACTTGGACAGTGAGACAGCTAGGTGGCAGAGTGAAGAGAGTGCTGGGCTTGGAATCAGAAAGACTTATCTTAATGAGTTCAAACCTGGCCTCAGACACTGGCTGTGTGACCCTGGGCATGTCACTTAACCCTGTTTGTCTCAGGGCAACTAGGTGATACAGAGAATAGAGTGCTGGGCCTGAAGTCAGGAAGACTCATCTTCATGAGTTTAAATCTGGCCTCAGATATTTATTAGCTGTCTGACTTTGAGCAAGTCACTTAACCCTGTTTGCCTCAGTTTCTTCATTTATAAAATGAGCTGGAGAAGGAAATGACAAACCACTCCAGTATTCTTTGCCAAGAAAACCTCAGATGGGGTCATGAAGAGTCAGACGCCATTGAAAAGACTGAACAACAACAAAAACAACAGACGTTGCCCTGCTTGACCCAAAGCAGTACTCATCCTAAGAATCATCATAAATGCATTCTGGGGTTGCAAATTAATAGGCCCCACAGAGCAGTGGACTGCACAATAGATAACTTCTGGGGGAGGTACCCATGTATTCTTTATCCAGACACAAATCAATGAGGGCTTCTTTTCCTAATAAGACTGTTGTGGTAGTATCAGGTAGTTCCTTGCAGATATATTCACTGTTTATTGAACTGCCTGCCAGATTTTCAGGCTACTTTATAACATGCTGGTTTCATAGATCCCCAAAGTGTGTCAGGAGGAAAAAGAAGTGACTCCTTCTCAGCGGTGTGCTGGTAAATGTTTAACAACAAACTCTACAGAAAAAAAAAATTGTCCAAGACACTTATAGGTGTCTAACTTACAGGTGTCTATAGGTATCTAAACATATAGGCTTAATTTGCATTATTAACATTGTCTCCATCACTTTCTTGAGTCTAGATAATCAGCAAAACAATTAAGCTCTGATCTGTAGCATTTGCTGATTTCCAATATGTAAATAACTCAAAGTGGAAATTTTACAACTGGCTTTTGAAAGCTGGTTCAAGCTGGCTCCATCTCACCCCTGCCCCTCCTTTATCTCAGATGGCAGGGTCATAGAATCATAACTCTGAAGCTAGAAGGCACCTTAGAGGCAATTTAGTTCAATACCTTCATTTTACAGAGAGTGATACTGAAGCCCAAGGAGGCTTAATGACTTAGCCCAAGGCTTATATAGTTAGTAGGGCAGCTAGGTGGTGTAGGGGATAGAGTGTGGGGCCTGCAGTCAAGAAGACTCATGATCCTGAATTCAAATTTGGTCTCAGACACTTTCTAACTGTGTGACTCAGGGCAAGTCACTTACTCATGTTTGCCTCAGTTTCCTTACCTGTAAAACAAGCTAGAGAAGGAAATGGCAAACAACTACAGTATCTTTGCCAAAAAAACCTCAAAAAGGGGTCACAAAGATCTGGACACTACTGAAAACAACTAAATAACAACATAAAGATGGTAAGCATCAGAAAAGCCCAAGATCTCTGACTCCTGAGCGCTCTACCACACTATCCCACTGAGCACTAAACTCATTCCACCATGCTATACTACTTTCCCTTTAGAAACCCCCTTTTATAACATTTTGTGTAGGACCCTAGAACTTAAACTTTCACCACTGAACTTAAACTTATATCACTATTTACATAGCAGGCATCTAATTTTGTTGAATTGCAGTGAGTTGAATTGATTAGCTCTATTGCTAACAAAAATTTATGGCATATTCAGTGATTGACACAGATGAAGTAATCCAAGCATCAGCAGATATCCACATGAAATAGATTCTTTCTACTGTCAGGGAAAGTGAAAAATGAGTTATGCTGTCTAAAAGTAGATGCAAAGAGACAGCTCAGAGCTATTGGATATTGGATTCTTTCTTTGCCAGATTTTCTGTTTCCTCTAGTATTTGGAAAGTAGATAACTACAAAAGTCATCACTTTGCTAGGAATATTTTGGAATAGATATAATACCACTCTTGGTATATATAGCACAACTGGGTAGCACAGAATAGATACTATAGTAGTAGTATTAGTATGAAATATAATTGGGGCAGCAAGGTGGCGCAGTGGATAGAGCACCAGCCCTGAAGTCAGAAGGACCTGAGTTCGAATTTGACCTCAGACCAAACACTTGACACATACTAAGCTGTGTGACCTTGGCCAAGTCACTTAACCCTGATTGCCTCACCAAAATATATATATATATATATATATAATTGTTCAGTTAGAAATGCAGTTTCATATATAATCTTTTTATTATACTATGTTATGGAAATGCTTGTTTTATCCCATAAATTAAAAAAATAAATAAAATTTTAAAAAAAGAAATGACAAATATGAGGAATTAGGTCTAAACATAGAAAGATTTATACAAACTAGTACAGAGTATAATAAACAGACTCCAAAGAACAATGTATACTATGACCATAATAATGTACATGAGATGATCACCAGAAAGAAGTCAAGGCTCTAAGGCGCTGAAAAATCAGTGATTACCCGAGAGAAGAAATAATGGAAAATACCTCCCTTTTGCTTGGTAGAGTCATGGGAAACTACCAGGGCAGAACGTCACATCCATTGGCAGATGTTTATCAAGTGTTTATGCTTAACCTTTTTTTCTTTGTTACATGAGGCGTAAAAACTTAGCCTCAGTTTCCTCATATGTAAAATAAGGATAACTTTGTTTCTTTGTGGGGAGAAGGGGAAGAAAGAAAGAAAGGTCTGTGATATAAAGACAAAAATTATCAATAAAAGTGCATTTTCCTTTTTAAAGAAAGTAGCTACCTTTTTTATTTCTTTTGGTGAAGCAACTGGAGTTAAGTGACTTGCCCAGGGTCACACAGTTAGTGTCAAGTGTCTGATCTGAGGCCATATTTGAACTCAGGTCCTCATGACTCCAGGCCCAGTGCTCTATCCACTGCACCACCTACTTGCCCCAGTAACTACTTCTTTAAAAAAAAAAAACAACAACTAATTAGGATTACATTTTAATCTTTTACAACTGAAAATGGAGCCTCCCAGCATCCATTAGTAGTAGTGGTTTCACCTAGATCTTTTAACTGGTTTCCAGAGCTCAGAAACCAATTCCTTTGTAAAGCAGCTGGGAGTCTGAGGAATTAAGCCTGCCAAGAGGCACACCTAAAGGTGCTCCCTTGATGCTATTGCCCTCTGTGCTTATATACAGCCTTAGGCTGTTTTTGAGTAATATTGGAATGGTGAGTTCTGGTGAAAAAAATTTAAATAATAAAAAAAAGGGCATTGTTCACAACCAGGCTAAGTTCTTCACTCAACTCTGAAAGGGACAACTGTGGAAACCTCACTTTTTGAATCCCCAAACTTCTTGAGAATGGCATTTTTCTCTGTTTCAATGCATTTGTTTGTATTTATCTGAAAACAACACAGTGGTGGCTTATTTCAGTGACAATCAAAACTGAAGTTTCCAAAGGGTCCAGATTCCAGGGAGAGAGAGCTCTATTGTAGTGTTTGGTCCACATGCTTGACTCCTTTGAGAGGAAATTAATGACTTCGGAGACTGACATCTCTGGAGTCCATGAGAAATGGGTAATTTCCTATTTTAGCAAATCAGAAAAAAAAAACCTCAGTGCAATGACTCCTACATTTGCAAACAAAAAAAAAAGACATAGTAAAGGAGCTTTTGATTACCTAAATATCTGTTTTGTTCAGCATGGTAATAAATTATTTAACACTAATTAAATGCCCAACGTGTTTTAGTAGCACCAGTCAGCATACAGAAAGATGGTATCTACATTCAGAGAGCTTATAAATACTGTATTTGCTTTATTATTGTGCGTGAGGTGCAGCATCAGAATTGGAAATGAGCAGAAACAAGGGGGTTAAGAGGTACACAAATTCAAAAGCAACTGGGATAAAAGCAGTCAGTGCTTGGGAGAGCTAAGAGGCTGTGCGTGAGGAAAGAGACAGGAGTGAGAAGGTAACATCTGGAGAGGAAAAGCAAAAATCCCAGGATTTGAATATTTGAATATTTAAATTTTCTTCCTTTAAAAGGCAAGCTTTTCCCAGCTGCCAGGTGCCCAGGGAAACAATTTCTGGGCAGGTGTGGTGAGAAGAACGTCAAATCCACTCTTATTTTTCTCTTAAAAGCAAAGAAGGGACTGTGAGTGGGAAGGCAAGCTTGCTTTGGTTTCTCTCTCCAGTCACATCACTTTTTAACCTTTACATTCAGGTAGCCTGTGTGTAATGCCTGATTTTCAAAACCTTGCTTAAGAGAGCGGTGAGAAATCTCATTTTGTATTTGATGACACGGTAGCAAAGAGAAGTCATGGACCAGATAGTCTGGACCAGAGTTCTTGAGCTTTTCACTCACAACCTGGTCCATTGCTGCCTTCTGTGAATATGAATGAAGGAACTCCTTGTTCCTTCCTAGCTCTGGAGGCATAATGGAATGTTTACATTTGCTGGGGACAGATTGTTTATTCTTTTCATTAATTGCTATAGGAGAAACCTTTGCTTCTTCTCTCCCCTCCCACCCCCCAAATATGACAGCTCTCTACTTTGGAATGGGAACTAACCCAGACTGGTAGAAGTGACCCTGCTGTAGACTTATTATTTGCCTTACCAACTCATCAATATCAGTGACCTTGTCCTTACGGGGCCAATTTGGGGGGTAAGGTAAATGTGTTCCTAAAGCAAAATAGTTTTTTATGTATAGTAAAGCCTGCTTAATAAGACTTAAACTTTCCATATTAACATCCTACTCTGATGCCTTATCCTGATGTAGCACCACCCCACCTTCACAAAGAGTCTACCCCAGGCTCAAGGTTCAAGGGTCAACATCCTCTCAGAATGATAGCTCACAAGCCGCCACTAATGCATCTACTTTTTCATTACTCAGAAGACTCAATTAGTTTAATGCAAAGGCATTTAATGAAACAGCATAGTAAAGAGATGTACAATGGAATATTACCCCGTAAATACAGAGTACACTCTCCCATACATATACTCACCATCAATGAGGAAGAGAATAAATATGTGTAGGGATCATGAGGGGGGATAAGGGACTTGCACATAGGGAATACTTTAGAGTAGATCTGCACAACTTGGCAGTAGCTAGGGGCCACAATTAAAATAGGCTAACCTTCTTCGGGCTGCAGATAGGTTTTTAGAGACAGACTGACAATGGTTGGTTGCTGCAGGTCACATGACAAACAGGAGAGAGTGCACAGTAGTGCATAGTGGCAACCCACCCACCAAATTACATGATGGCCACAATTGCTGCTAGTGGAAGGCAGGTTAAGTGTGGAAAGGACAAGGCACCCGTCACAACTTTACTTTCTTTTATATCCTCTACATTTTTCGAGGGCCGCCCAAAATCATTTGGCAGGCCACAAACAGCCCGTGGGCCATATGTTGTGCAGGCCTGCTGTAGAGAAATGAGAGAGGGGTGGTGGACTAGAGATACACAATGAGATGCCCATTTTAAAACATGGCCAATGTGTGGATTTGTTCTATTGGACTATGCTTATTGGTTACAAGGAAAAGTTTTTCCTCTGTTTTTTTGGAGGAGGGAGCACTGAAAGAGGGGGACTAAATCAAAAATAAAAAGAGGGAAAAAAAGAAAAGGACATCAATGAAATATTTAAAATAAGGCATAGAATAGAGCAGAAGGAGTTTCAAGGAGTAGCATAGACAAAGACAACTTTGAAACTAATAGAAAAAGAAAGAAGCGGATGTAATGGAGTTCATGTTTTCATAGGCAATCCTCTTTTCTGTTTTTTGTGTTAGTTGGTATTTGTTGAGTTCAGAAAAACAAAAAATTGAAATTGAAAAAAATAATGCTCATGGTGAAGCGACTCACAGCTCTGACATTGCAAGATGATATTTTCTGTAGATGTTTTCGAACTGCTCACAGGAGGTTCCATTAAACATGGATCTCCACTGGGTATGTTGCTCCACTGGGTTCAATGGGCTTCCTCTTTGCCAGATGTGGTAGTAATCGTCCAGGTCTACTTTTCACTGGGTGTAGTGAATCTCTTCAAAATTGGCACAGTAGCATCTCTGCTGTGCCTGCTCTAAATTGGGTTCTACAGTGTTTCTACTGGGCTTGCAGTTCTTACCTTGCTGAATCTTCAAACATATCAGAGTTTAAAGGGGTCTGGAACCTTCTTTGTAAAGGGCAAGCTAAGAGCTCTTCATTCATTATACTTAGCTAATAAAAGCCAGGCAAAGTACTCCCAATTTAAGATAAGATACATCCTTTCAATCCCTGTGTCTAGTTGGAGAGCAAAGTTTGTCTCCCGCATGTCATTATAGAGAGGTTCAGCCTCTCTACAATGGCATGAAGGTGATGGGATGATGGGATACACTCATAGGATAGTTAATAATACTGTGGGACTGGAGCAGAGAATGAGAGAAGGGAAATGATGCAAAATAATGTGGGAAAAATAATTTGAAACCAGATTATGGAGGACTTTCAATGTGAAGCTAAGGAGTTTGTATTTATTTCTAGAGGCAATAGTAAGCTATGTAAATATTTTTGAGCAGGAAAGTAGCATGTTCAGACTTGTATATTAATGGAAGATTATTTTAGTCACTTAATGAAGGAAAGATTGGAAATACAAGTTAGGGCAACAGTTAGGAGACTGTGACAATAGTTAAAGTAAGAGGTGTTGAGGGCCTGAACTAGGGTAGTGGTTATATGGATGGAAAGGAGAAGATGGATACTTATTAGCTCTGGGCAAGTCAATTAACCTCAATGGCCTCTCAAAAAAAGGAGATGAATACTAGAGATACCATGGCCCTAGAATCAAAATAATTTGGCAACTGATGCTGGCTATGGAGAGTGATGTAGGAGCCAAGATTTAGAGCCTAGATTGGTGGGGAAATAATGGGGTCATAAACAGGAATAGATAATTTGGGAGGAGGGATGGATTTAGTAGGAGGAGATGATGAGCACAGTTTGGGACAAAGCGATTTTGAGATGCCGTATCAGATCATCCAAGTGAAGATATCAGAAGGTAAAACAAGCTGCAGAAGTAGAATTCAAGAAAAAGGATCATGTTGGATATGCTAATTTAGGAGTCATTTGTGTCAAGATGATGGATGAACCTATGGATTAGATCATCAGCTAAGAGAAAAGAAGGCCCAGGGCAGAAACTTAAGGGACATTGTCTTACAGGGTCCAGGACGAAGAAAATGAACCAGTAAAAGAGACAGAGAAGGAAAAGTCATATGGGTAGAAGGGAAACCAAGAGAGAGCTGTGTTTCAGAAACCAAGGAAGGAGAGAATATCCAAAAGGGGTGGAAGGGTAAGTGGTGCCAATTTATAGTCAAAAATCCAGGCCATAAAAGTTCAACCTTCCAAATAGGAAGCATTCAAGGTCAATGATATTTCCCTGGTATCACTGATACTACTTTAGAGTACAATTGAGTATGGTGTAAAGGAAAGAGCATCCAATCTACGGTTACAAGAGTCCTGGGTCGAATTCCAAGGCTTGACACAGACTGGACAAGTGACAACTGGTTTGTTCCAATGTTGGTTTCTTCATATGCAAATTGGGGATATTGATCAGTGTACTACCTATTTCATATTAGTCATTCTACCACCCAGCTCCCCAGATTGTTCTATAGAAAGCACTTCATAAATGTTAGAAATATGAGTGATACCATAGTACTTTCTTAGCACTGCTCCTTACCCATTGTTCAGTATGGTCTTTGAGGAGATATCTCAATAGTTCTAAGAGTTAAAAAAAAAACAAACAACTAAGAAGAAAATTGACCATTAAAGGATCTATTTTTAAGATTCCAGTTGCCTGAATGAAGTTGCCTCATGGAGCCTTTAGTACACCTGATTTAGTACACTAAATGAGTTATGCTCTTACTCTTCAGCATGAGAATGTTCACATTTATCCAATATTGGGCTATGCTTACCTATCATGTTATTTTAACAGGCACATGAACAGATCAATGATATGACAAATGCCACAATAAATTTTTTCATCTTCCAGCCATCCTATTAAGGTCCTGCGGAGAACTCAAATATCTCTCCTCACATATGAAATCATTGATCTCTACTGCCCAGATGATGGATAAAAAACTAGACTGTTTAAGATGGGGCCATCAGGGCCCTCCAGTTTTGCTAAAATCAGTATTGTCAGTGATTTGTGTCCTGTCTGTTGAGAAGATCTGTGTTATACTGAAGAACATTGTAGATTTATTTGGAGAGAGTGTGGCTTCCATTTGTTTTAGCTTCTTAGCTATTAATCTTCAAACCTCTTGGCACAGGGCCAATGAGGAGCTGGTATCTAATGATTAGATGGAATTGCTAAGAGTAAAAACTTCTCAGTTCTGTTCTTGACTCTACTCTGAACTTGGAGCTAAATGCTGGAGATTTTCTCAGATGCTCAGGGCATGTAATATACAATATGTACAATATAATAATATACAATAGAGATAATAAAGCTTACATTTCAAAGTTACAAGAGGTAGTGACATCTAAGACCATTTCTTGTGCCTGCCTATCTATTCTCCCCGACTGTATTTAAACTCAGGAGAAGTATGGAGCATTCTATTATACTGGTGGCCAAATACAAGCCTCCCTTAAGGGCTCTGTGCATGTGTTTATCACTTAACCAATCATAATTTATCTGGTCCTTACCTTGACCTTGACTGGTAGGTGCCTGACAGTGTTTACCTACCAAATGCATGAATGCATACTTAAAGAAGAAGAATATGTATACAGATCACACACAATGTATTTTGAGCTAGTTGGGGTAAAGGGTTCTTTAAATTCGAGATCCTGTGAACACATGACAAAGTGTAGGAGAAACTGAGCAGAATGGTGAGTGTTACAGAACTGAGTTCTCTTAAAGTGGTGCCTACTAGGTGCAGAGCACTGTGCTAGAGTTTAGATTTAGATCTGACATAGTCTCTAGCCTCATGGAACTACTCTGGCCCTCAGCTTCCTCATCTATAAATAAGGTAGTTACATGACCTTCTCTTTAAGGTCCCTAATATAGCTCTAAACTCTAGAGGCAGGATGGTGCCGTGGAAAATAATGGATATACAAATCGCTTTTTCTATTCATCACAGATTGAAATAATTGTGCTTGTTGATATTTGTTAATTTCATAATAAAAAAGGAAAATGTTTTTAAAAACCGTTTTGGATTTGGAGTCCAAGGCAGAACTTGAAGTCAGCTTTGAAGCCAGAACTCTACAGGCTAGGGCATAGTGCCTCTCACATCCCAGATCTCTAACTTACTGCTTGTGAGACCATGGATAAGTAACTTCCTCAATTTTGGCCTCAGTTTCTTCATCTGTAAAATGAAGGGAGTAGGATCCAATGACCCCTAAGGTACCTTCTAGCTCTAAATCTATAATACCTGTAGCTTGGAAGAGGAATATGTCATGAATATCTAATATATAAAGTAACAGATGATAAGGAAATCTTTTCCAGTTGTCCAGGTGCTAATGTTATTCACCTCTAAGGCTACCTTCCATCTGTTCAGTGCTTATCTTCTTTTTGGCAACAATTGAGGTTAAGTGACTTGCCCAGGGTCACACAACTACTAAGTGTCTGAGGCTGGATTTGAACTCAGGTCCTCCTGACTCCAGGGCTGATGCTCTATCCACTGTGCCACCTTCAACATTTATCTTGTGGGTAATGATTTACGTATATGTTGTCCATTCCAATAGAACATGAGTTCCCTGAAGGCAAGAACTGTTTTTATTTTTTCTTTGTTATCCCCAGAGCTTAGCACAATGCCTGGCAAATAGCACTCAGTAAATGCTCCATTGACTGACTGATTGATGATACATGCATTAGAGGAGAAAACTAAATGTTATGATGGGTCTGATATCAGAAAGGATTGTTATTGATGGGAGGAGGGATTGGCATGGAGATGAAAGTAATTCACTAAGGAAGCCCTCATGATAGAGATATTTGAGTTTTATTTTAGAGAACAGATTTCAACAGGTAAAGGAGTGAAGGAAGACAATCTGGTCACAAGGAAGAGTGGGAGCCAATCCATGAAGATGGTAATGCAAAGAATAGAAGGTTTTGGTTGAATGTAGAGTTCATAGATAAGAGTGGTGTGAAATAAAGGTAGGCTAGTCATATATACCAAAACATTCATAGCAGCAAAAAGCTAAAAAAAAAATTATTTGTCCATGTCCATAGATTGGGGAAAGGCTGAACAAACTGTGGCATACATACATAATAAAATATGATTTTACTATTTGTTGTTCAGTCCTTCATGACCCCATTTGGGGTTTCCTTGGTAATGATACTGGAATAGTTTGCCATTTCCTTCTGCTCATTTTACAGAAGAGGAAACTGAGGCAAATAGGATTAAGTGATTTGCCCAGGGTCACACAGCTAGGAAGTGTCTGGGGCCAGATTTGAACTCACAAAGATGAGTCTTATTGACACCACGCCCAGCACTCCAACCACTACAACCACCTAGCTGCCCCTTATTTAACCTTAAGGAACAACAAATGTGAGGAATTCAGAGAAACAGGGACACTTGCAGGAACTGATACTAAGCAAAGAAAGGAGAACAAAATGCACAATGAATAAAATAGTAAAAATTAAGATCATAAAAAGACAACAAAATTCAAATAAAATAAAATGACTGGTATTGTTTCTAGATGACTATAGCAAATGATTCCTCTCTGTTAAAAGATGATCAATTCTAAGGGTAGAATGGCTGGTGCAGTCACTAAATCAATCAATCAACCAATTGTGACCATTTTGCTTCACTTTTTTATTGTTTTTAATGGAAGGTACTATGGGGGTAGTGGATGATATTGAGAATCGATTGTTGTTTCTGAACAAAATGCTTCAGTAAAATGTTATTTTTAAAAAGAAACTAAAAGGAGATGCAGTGTGGTGTAGTGGCTACAAAAACCAGACAGACCAGAGTCCATCTCACCTTTGGCACATAGTGGCTATGTGACCTGAGGCTTAACCTCTCTTAACCTAGTCTAGGCAATGATCTCAGACTGAGTTACAGGGAGCCCCTTCTCCTGGGGACTGTATTAATGAAAGCACAGGTTCAATCGATAATCTCAGTCCTAAAAGAAAGGGAGAGTGACAACAAATTTGAATGGTGTTCATTGAACTTTACTAGGTAACCAATGAGATGCCCTTTAAAAACTTTTGAGCTAAGGAGAGACACAACCATGTATAAGGAAGGCAGAAGGCTCAATTCTGAGGCAGCCGGGGCCAGGCTTCGCTGTCCATAGCTGTCTAAGTGGTGATGATACTATAGTAACTTCTTTTCCCAGTCTGCTGAGGGCAGGGACGATATCTTCTTCAACTCTGTGCCCTGCACTCAATAAATATATGTTGAATCAATCAGCCAACTCATTCACATTGAAGTGCAAATGATTGATAATGCTTAATGTGTTACCTCTCCCGTGAGCATTTGTGTTTAAACAGGAGATTAAGCCTCCAAACACAGGAATGACTAAAGGTCTAATTAGGAGATTCCAAATATCCCCAAACCCACTAGGGGAGGCATTTTAGGAGGAGAGAAGGACCTTATATAGGCTCTAGAAGGTCACAGCAGAAAAAGGGTCAAAAAGAGATAGAAATAATAGAGTTATAGGATATACAAACCTCCCAGGGTTGTTATGAGGATCAAATGAGATAATTGTAAAGGGATCAGCACAGTGCCAGGCACATAATAAGTGCTATGTAAATGTTAACTATTATTATTTTCATTATTATCATTATTATTAAAGGACTATAATTGCACCAAGTCAGAAAGCATACGGGGAGAAAAGAACCAAAAGGAAACAGTTACTGGATAGGTGAGCAATGAAGAGGTCAAAATTTCTGGCAAATAGAAATTAAGTGTAAGGGTAAATAGGTAATGAGGACTTAATTAACTAAAGCGAAGGGTTGATTCTGCTAAAAAATCATAGCTTCATAGATTTTTTTTAATTTTTAAATTTATTTAATTTTTAATTTATGGAATAAAACAAGCATTTCTATAATATAGTATAATAAAAAAGATGTTTGCACATGAAATTATAAATCTATTATGTACAACTTACTATTCCTTTTAAATACATAATAAAGTTGTCATGTAAATTTCTTTTTTTTTTCTTCCCTCTCCCAATGATGGCTACCATTAGACACAAATATATGTGAGTGTGTGTGTATATATGTACATATATGTATACATATATATACGCATACATATACATAGGTAAAACCATTCTATACATACTTTTATTTATCAGTTCTTTCTCTGGATGCAGATAGTATCTTCCTTCATATGTCCTTTGTAGTTAATTTGGTATTTATAATAAAATAGAATCTTAAAGTTGGAATGATCATTTAGTCCAGTGGTGTCAAATTCAAATAGATGAATGCCTGCGGCCTGCATGTTGACTTAGAAAACCACAAATGAACATTATCTATGTTATATTGTATTTTTATTTATTTTGTTAAACATTTCCCAATTACATTTTCATCTGGTTTGGAAAGCAGTGGGGAGTTTTGTGGGGCACAAAGAGGGCTGTGGGTTTGACATCTCTGAAATACTTACCTAAAATGCAAATCTTATCTTTAGCATTCTTGGCAAGCAGTCATCCATCCTTTGTTTGAAGTGACAGAGAACTTACCACCCTAAAGGTGACCCATTCTTGTTAAGTATTTCCTTGTGTTAAGCCAAGATCTGGCTCCCTGAAACTTCCAAACATTCCTCCTACTTCTTCCCTTTGAAGCCAAGCAGAAAAAATCAAATCCATCTTCCACATAGCAATTTTTTCATATATTAAAAGGTTGCAATCATGTCCCTTGTAAGTTTTCTCTCCTCCAACTAAACATCCTCAGTTCCTTCACCCAATATTTATCCAATATGGTTTCAAGGCTCATTATTACCCTGGTTGTCCTCTTGGGGACACCATCCAACTTGTCCATGTCTTTCTAAAATATAGTGCTAAGATCTAAACAAAAAACAAGGTGTCCTAAAAATCATAGTGCAGTTCTAAACTAAAGTCTCAATCTATTTGATCTTAGATTTTTGAGACATACTGTTCTCCAGATATGATCTGGCCAAGACAGAATAAAGCAGGACCATCACCTTCCTTGCTCCATACACTATTGCTTTTGTCTGACATATCACACCATTGACATATATTATGATTCCATTTAGAATCCCTTCTTTCTCACATTAACTGCATTCTAGTTGCAACTTCCTCATCTTCTACTTATCCAATCGATTTTGGGGTCCAAATGTAGGACTTTACCTTCATTTTTATTAAATTTCCTCTTCTTCCACCAGAGGTCCAGCTCTGATGCCTTATCAAGGAGGTATATGTAACTCTGGGTTCTAGAACACTGTACTAATGGAAAGCAAATTCCGGTAGCTTCTAACAAGGCAGAATGACTTTGAGTTTGGGCCTGGTGAGAGTCTTCAGGGCTGACATTCAAGACCCACACTAGTGAAATTCAGAGAGATTCATAATCAGACAGTGTATCACCAGCTGAATGTTTTTCACCCACAGAAATGGCAGGATTGCAATCTACATGCACAATCAGATTAATTATATGGATGAAACCTCAGATCCCTGAAGCATTAAGTAAATTTCACCCTGTTGACTTTATCCCACCACTTTAGCCTTGTTGTTGGTGGTGGTTTTTCTCCATTCCTACATTCAGTGGATTAGCTACTCATTCCAGCTTAGTGTTGTCTATAAATAAAATAGCCACACCATGCACTGTAGTGGAAAGAATCCTGATCTTACAGTCAAAACATCTGTATTCCAGTTCCCACTATGAATTTTATTAGCACTGTGACCCTGACCCCTGAGCATCCCTAATCCCAATTTCCTTATTTCCAAAATGGGCATTATAATATTGGGTTCCTCACTGCTGGAGGTCTTAGAGCCATGTCTGGCTGACTACTTGGCAGGTGTCTTGTAGAGGGGACTGCTTTTCAAGTACAGGTTGTGGTAGAAGGCCTCTGAGGTCCTTTCCATCTCTGAGCTTTTCTAACACTTGGATCACTTACCTCCTCCCTGAGTCATTGAGAGGAATCAGAGTTAGGACCTGAGTGGCCTTCTAATCCAATTTATGCCTCTTTAGCATACCCTACCTACAAGTGGTCATCCAATTTTTAGTTACAAGCTTCCCATTACCTTTATTTTTTTCTTTTCTTTTTCTTTCTTTCTTTTTTTTTTTTTTGGCAAAGCAGTTGCGGTTAAGTGACTTGCTCAGGGTCACACAGTTAGTAAGTATCAAGTGTCTGAGGCCGCATTTGAACTCAGGTCCTCCTGACTCCAGAGCCGGTGCTCTATCCACTGCGCCACCTAGCAACCATCCAGCTGCCCCCTGCCACCATTAGTTTTCAAGGCAGTGCACTTAACTGTAGTATAGCTCTAGTTTTTGTTTTTTTTTTTTTGGTTAGGAAATTTGTCTTGACATCAAGCTTAAATTTGCCTCTTTGTAACTTTCACTCATTGCTCCTAGCTCTCTCATATGAAGCTGAGCAAAACATGTCTAATCCCTCTTTCCTATGACGGCAGCATTCTGAAGACTTGAAGATATGTTATCCCAAGTTCTTTTAACCAGTCTTCAAATAGCCTAAATCCAAGACCTTAGCCATTCTGGTTGCCCTCCTTTGAACATACTTCACCTCGTCAACATCTTTTCTGAAATGTGGCGCTTCAAACTAAACACAATATTCTATACATGGTCCAACTACAGCAAAGTACAGCAAGGCTGTCATTCCCTTATTCATGGATGCCATATCACACTGTTGACTCATATCGAGCTTATAGTCTACTAACCCCCCACCCCCAACCTTTTTTTTCAGATGAATGACTATCTAGACATTCCTTTTCCATTTCATACTTGTGAAATTATTCTTTGAACCCAAGGTTAAGATTTTACATTTATCCCCATTAAATTTCATCTTATTTGATTTGATTTAATGTTAACCTGCCAATATCTTGTTGAATCCTGACAGGTCATCCAGGGTGACAGCTCATCCTAGTAGCTTTGTGTCATCTGCAAACCTGATAAATCTGACATTTGTACTTGATCCAGGTCACTGATAAAAATGTTAGAGACAAGGACCGATCCCTGGAATACTTCCCTGGAGATCTTCCAAGTTGACATAAATCCATAAACAAACTGTTCTGAGTCTTTCCATTCAAATCACCCAAAATCCAACTAATTGTGTTATCATTTAGCCCACATTTCTCTCACAAGAATAGCTTGAGAGACTTTACCAAAATGCTTTGCTAAAACCTGCACAAACTATTTTTTCTCATTCCCAGATCTATGATTCTAATGACCTTTTCAGAAAGAAAATAAGGTTAGTATGGCCATGTGCTTACTCTCTCTGCTTACTGCTTCCTTTTCTAGGGGTTCACTGGCCATTCCAGGGTCATGGGACTGAAAAGTACTTTGTGGAGTGGAATGTAAGGTGTAAGAAGATGGGAAAGGTGGAGGGGACAGGTTATGAAGGTCTTTGAATACCAGAGGATTTTATATTTGATCCTACAGGTGATATGGAGATACTGAAGTTGATTGAGTAAGGGAGCGATATGGTCAAATCTCTGCTTTAGGAAGCTCATTTTGACAGCTGAGGAGAAGCTGGACTGGACTGAAGTAGAGACTTGTGGCAGGCTACTGGTAAGTTATTGCAATAATCCATGCATGAGGAGATAAAGACGTGTACTGGGGTGATGGCATTTTTGAGAGATACTATGAAGGTAAGGTCAACAGGCTTTGGCAACAGATTGGATATGAAGGGAGGAGTTTAAAAGAGAGTGAAGAGTTCAAGATGATGCCAGATTGTGAGCCTGGGTGACTGGGAGGATGATGGTGCCTTCCATAGTAAGAAGGAAGTTTGGAAGGTCATTGTGAGTGCTGTGTCTTCCAGAGAGAAGACAGCATCAAGGAGAAAAGAGTGATCAACAGTGTCAAAGGCTACAGAGAGGCCAAGAAGGATGAAGAATGAGAAAAGGTCATTAGATTTACCAACTGAGAGATCCCAGGACCATGGGAAGAGTGTCCCAGTTCAGTACATCAATAGGTTTCCTTGATCACACCCATTACAGTAGCAATTTAGAACTACTGAGGCAGCTAGGAGGTACAGTGGGTAAAGCCCCAGACTTTGACTCAGGAAGACCTGAGTTCAATACAGCCCCAGATCCTTAAGAGCTGTGTGAACCTAGGCAAGTCACTTAACCTCCACCTCACTTTCCTTATCTGTAAAATGGGGATAATAATGACACCTACCTCAAAGGGCTCTTGTGAGGATAAAGTGAGAAAATATTTGTAAAATACTTTACAAATATTAAAGTACTCCATAAATGCCAGCTATCATTCTTATTATTTCAGTATTTTAAAAAGAAACCTTGCAACCTACATAGTGGACAGCCTTTGTCAGATCGTTTCAGCTCCCTGGGCCTCAGTTTCTTCATCTGTAAAAATGAAATATTGCCTAGATCATTTCTAAGGCCAAATCTGATTAGCATTGTCTGGTTCTTTGGTTTTATAGGGTATCTGAGCTGAGACCTGGAAAGTAACTAGTAAATAAGCTTATACTGAGCTAAAGAAAGAGAGGTCGTATCTAGAAGCTAATCTCAGGGAGTAGATTATTTGTTTGAAGAGAGAATAGAGCCAAGCTTCTGAAGGCCCTACATGACATGCCTGTACCCTGTCATACACAGCCTATAAAAGTCAGGAAATACCTAAGGAGGTTTGGGGAGGGTATACTCAGTGATCACTCAAATTGGACCATACTTTAGAACCTAAATGGATATCACAGCTTTATTTGACCAGGGAGGGGAATTTAAAATAAGATTTCAGTTTTAACATATTTCTTAGGGGATAAATTTTGGAATTCATAAGTAATAATAATAGTTGAGATTTATATAGCATTTCAACGTTTGCAAAGAACTTTGCATATATTCTTTCATGTGAACTCCAAAACCATCATGTGAAGAATGAACAATTTTGCACGTGAGAAATTGGACCTCAGAGAAGTTAAGTATCTTGACTGTGGTCACACAGCAAGAAAATGTCAGAAGATAGATGTCAGCCCAGGTTTTCCTGATTCCAAGTCCTTCTTAGTACTTTATCCATCAGCTGCCCTAACTATGCAGTTGCTTGGAAGGGTAGTTTGATAAAGCATAAAACGCCCTTCTTGAGCATTTATCCAATTATTTTTAACATCCTTTCACACTTACCTTAGGGCAGACCTTCGGCTAAGAACTACATTAAACTAGAAAGATGTTTTAAAAAAATTCCTTCAGAAAAAAAGGCATTTGAAAAATGGAACAAAGAAGTAAATAAATAACCTTCATTTACGCATCCACCTCCACTGGGCATTGAATCAAGCAAATTAAATCAAGGGAACCCTTGTCCTTCAGGAGCAGACAATTTAGAAAATCAAAGAAGACAAATTTAGACTCATGTTTTTTACCCTCTGGGTTAACCTTCAAGAGGGATTAAGAGGAGGAGAAAGAGATGGTTTGGCAATCTATCTAGGAGCAGGAGGTGGCTCCATATGGGCAGAAAGCAAAGGAGAATAGAGAAAAGAAGATGTGTTCCAACCTCTTCCCAGAACTATTCACACTTTGCTCCTATCTTGTAAATAAGCATAAAAATTTACCATCCAAGTTTTTTGTTTTTTTTTAAGCACCCTATCCTCCACATGGGAAGTATTGCAATTATAAAAATAAATCAAATCAGTGTTACGTGGCGCAGATTATTGTCTTCCTTGGGCAAATTGTTTTTTATATATTACCCATATAATTGTTGACTTTCTGTCTAGTTAATTCTTTGAAAATCCCCTTTTCAGTCATCTTTCTCCTTGACTTCTCTGTATCATTGGATACCACTGATCACCTACTTTGCAAAAGTGACCTTTCCCCTGGTTTCTCTAACACTAAACTTTTCCAATTCTTCTCCTACCTTTCTAATCATCCCCGCCCGCCCCCCCGCCCCCACAATAGAAATACAGATTTGGAACTGAAAGGGACCAGCTGGTATCAATCCCTCATTTCACAAATGAAGAAACTGAGGCCTAAGGAGGTTGTCCAAGGTCATTCAGGTTATTATTTGTGTTGCAATCAAGATTTGAACTCAGGTCCTGGTGACTCCACACCCAAGATAATTTTGGTCTTCTTCTCCAGAGTCTCTTTTTTCTCATACCACTTATGGTAGAGTCACACACCAAAGCCCAATTAATAGGATTCAGAGCTAGAAAGAATTCAATCCAAGACCTCATTTTGCAGGGAAGGGAATTTGCTATGTGCTAAGCACTGTGCTAAGGGTTTTATAAATATTGCCTCATCTGATCCTCATAGAACCCCTGTGAGGTAGATTCCTATTTTGCAGTTGAGGAAACTGAGGCAAAAAAATGTTAAGTGATTTTCCCAGGGTCGCATAACTAGTAAGTCTCTGAGGCTGAATTGCTGCCCTAGCCAAGCCATTGCACTTTCTCCAGTATACTACACTGCCCCTGTTTTGTTCTCTCTTTATACTCAGTCTATCAGATGCAGCAGCCTCTTTCCAGTGCCTATAGCTGAGCACCATTACAAGAATGGGAAATAAGGAGGGGCTTCTATAGGCAACCGCTCTCTGTTGGAGCCGACCATGCAATGATCATATTTAATCCTCCAATTCTGGTGCAAACTCTGTGTGGGTCCTAGAGTAGCACAAATACACAACCTAAACCACACTTCCACCGCTCAGCACAATGCCTACTGACCCAAGGGAATAAAGACTCAGCATGGTTCTTTCCAGCCTAATCATCTTTACACTTCACTCACTACACCCACTCCACGTTCATAACGTCTCCAAGCATTTGATTCACAATACACCCGCATGGAAGAGTTCATCAGTAAATATCCCCCTACTATGGTGTAAGCTCTATGGGGACAGAGATGAATAACTTGTATCCTTTCCTGTGAGTTTGTAGCTCTAGCACCCTTATTCCATTCTAGGGATTTAGAAGGAGGCATTCTTTTTATAGTTCAACAGTTCTGCATACTCAGATAAGATTAACAGGGGTAGGGCATTGGTATAGTTCCCATAAAATGACTCACAATCTTTCCTTTAGAACTCAGTTTCTGCCCTCAACCAAATGAGAGTACCCTGGTTCTCTGAGAGAGTATATCCTATTTGTAGACAGAATGGCTAAATTTTTTTTATTGAACCCTGATGACCTTCCCACTTCTAGACATTAAGATTAATCATCCCTTTCCCTAATGAATCAAGGCCTGAAGGGGAATCTAAATAATTCACCAGTCTATTCTCTGAAGGCATTTGGGTGGGGTAAGACAACTCCCAACCCACAAAATTTGAGAGTTGGTCAGGGAAAGGGGAAATTAAGGAAACAAACATTTATTAAACATCTACTGTGTGCCAGGCACATGCTAAGTGCTTTACAAATATAATCTAACAACTGGAGATGTGATGGGACAATATCAAACAGGCTTGCAAGAACTTATCATTAAATTTTCAGTGTAAGCATTTATACCTCAGAAATTGGCAAACAATACAAATCAGGGCTTGATTTATTGTTTTGTTTATTTTCTAAACTTAAACAAGTGATGGGGAAAATGTTCACAATGCAGATTAAACATAAAAGTATGTGTATACATTTTTTTCTGCCCAGAGAACTAGTTGTTAAACATTTGCCTGGGTGGAAGGGACTTTCCTCAGTGGTTAACTAGTCCAAATCCTACCTGAAAGGGATCCCCACTATGATATACCCACCCACCAAATGGTGATCCAGACTCTGCCTGAAAGCTTCTGAGGATATGGCAGACTCTTCTAGAAGACTTTCAAGGAGATGGAACACACTACCTCTCCAAGAAGCCTAGCCGACTTAGAGTTCTAATTGTGAATGGCTTTTTCTGACACCAAGCTTAAATTGCCACTTCCATCCATTACTCCCAATTCTGCCCTCTGGAACCAGACAGAACGAGTCAATTACTCCTCCTGAGGATGGTCTTTCAAATGCTTGAACACAACTATCACCTCTTCTCCACCCCCCACCCTCCAATTTTATTTTCACCAGGCTAACTATCCCCATTTCCTTCAATGAATCTTCATGCAACTCAAGGTCCTTCACCTCCCTGTTGTCCTCCGAACACTTTCCAACTTATTAATGTCCTTCTAAAACTGTGATGCCCAAAATGAAACATGATATTCCATATGAAGTCTGAGGAGGGCAGACAGTGGGACTATCACCTTCCTATTCCTAGATTCCCTTTTAATGCAGCTCAAGATCAAAATTTGGCTGCTATAGCACACCGCTGACTCACATTGAGCTTACAATCCACTAAAATACCCAGATCTCTTTCTCATGCGAAGTTCTGTTCCCAGAGGATCTTAAGGTACACATTTCCTTTAGGCCTGCCTGTAATTTTCCCTTGTCAGCTCCCCAAAAGGAGAAAGTAAAAACCCACTCTGAGATTGAGCAAGGGTGTAGTAAAATATATCATTTTCTTATCATATCATTACTTCTTTGCTCAAGAACCTACAATTACTCCCCATTACCTACTCCAGGATACACATTAAGACTTTTATCAGACTTTCAAAAATCCCTATAACTTTACCTCATCCTACCTATTTAACTTCCCACCCCATCCAGGCTAGTCTCCTTATTGCCTTTCCCCATCTCTACCTCCTTGGCACCTAAAAGTGTTTTTACATATATTATCTCATTTGAGGCTCACACCAACCCTGTGAGGGAGATGCTGTCATTATTCCCACTTTGCAAATGCAAAGGCTGAGGCTTAGAGAGTTTAACACCAGCTCAGTTCTTCATTCCTTCATTCCTTTATTCATTCAATTTCTCTTCTCACATCCATATTTTTGAATCTCATTTCCCTCAGAGCTCAACTCAAGCATGACCTCTATATAAGGCCCTTCATAATTTCCCTAGCTGCTAGTGTCCTCCCTTAAAAATTACCTTGTATTTATGTTTCATATATTTTGCATTTCTCCATCCATTTGGTCTTTCACATGTGGATGGTCAGGCTATGATTATAGATCTCTCCCAGGAGGCTCTGAGATGCTATGGGACTTAATGTAATCAGAGCAATATCATTTGCAAATGAGCTTTTGAAAGACCTCACCGTCCATAGGGAATCCTTCATCTTAGACTCTCACTGGATTTCCTTCATTACATATATGAACACCTTCGGTGAGTATACCTCTATCCCACCCTGATTTATGCCTCACCAGATATTTATGTTCTGAGGGTTATTGAGCACAGTTATTTCAGTTGATATATCTTTCAAGGAATCTGGACTGATTTTGATGTATGGGTATGAGATGATTTGTTTAAAAGATCCTGTAAGGTAGCATCTTATTCTATTGAACTGTCTTTGCAGACAAGAATTGTCTGGCATGATATTTATATATCATGGAGCATAGTGCAGTGCTGGGTGTTTAAAAGGGGGCTCATTAACTCCCAGCTGGTTGATTAATTGCTTCTATGAATTTTATCTTTAGTGCTTAGAAACAAGTAATCAGTGACTCCCCTCACCAACACAAGAACACAAGAGAAGCCTTCCTCTGTAAGCAGATGGCATCAACCTGTGTTGTTTGTTTGGTTTTTTTAAATCTAAGGTCTATCTGCTGTCTGCTCACGCTCCTGTGAGTATAATGAGGGGATGACTGGGCTCTCTCCCTGCATGTGCAATGCAGGTTTATTACAGGATACTAGAAAGTGTCTGTTCTTTGCCATTGGTAAGCAAACAGTGAGTCACTGGCTGAAACATGATGGAAAATAAGATTACTGAGCATTTATACATAAACAAGTTTGTTTCCTCTAGCCATGACAATGATTCATTTTGAGCAAAGGGCTAGAATTTCTATTCCCACCAGACCTAACCTGTGTTTTCTTGTGTTTTCTGTCCACTTCTCCCAGGACAGTTAGGGTAAACAGCTTCTTAGAGAGATTGTCCAGGAAGGCTAGCATTTAATTAATTTTAATAGGTGTTTAAACTGGTACATCTTAACACTTGGGGTCCTGTTTGATGTTGCTCCCTTTCCTCTCTCCATTTATTTTTACCATTCAGACTTGAGTTGCAAAGTTTCTTATCACTGTTCACTCTGTCAATTTTAGTCGAGGTAATGATGCCTGACTAGCCTGCAGCATGGTCAGCATACGAATAGGACAGTCGTGTGACAGTAATAGAAGTTATCTGGTAGCCTAGGAGCTACCAGGAATGCCAATTTCCCTACATTTTTAGAACCTTAGAGCTGGAAGAGATCTTTAAGTGCAGCTAGTCATAGAGATGTAGAAACTGAGCTCCTAGAGGGGATCTGACTTGTTCAAGGTTAAGGAGGTAATTAGTAGCAGAGCAAAGTCTAGAAATCAGGTCTCCAAAATTGCAAGCTTATTTTTTTTATTCTACCTCCTTTTCTTTATTACACATCTGTGCATTTGAGAATTTAAATTCTGAGCCCCCAAACTAAGCTTTATCAGTGAACTAGCTTCCATACTGCCCCTCTAGATGAACACTTCTGTCTTTAAAATTTTTTATAGCATTTTGCCTTGATCTCTTTTGTACTCATCTGCCTCCTCCTTGTATAATAGCCTTTCTTCTGTATTGGATGGTAATATCTTTGAGGGCAGGGCCTATGTTGAATCTAGCGCGATGCCTTTCCTATAATAGAAACTTGATAAATAAATGTTTGTTGAACTGAACTGAATACCTGGTACCTGGTGTTGAACTGGTATCTTCTTTTCTACAGCTCTCTGGCTTATACTGGAGATATTGACAAGTTAGTCAGTTTACCTTAATATAGCCATATCCCATCTCAATGGGAAGACCAAAGATGACCCTCTCTGGGAGGCAAAGAAGTACAGTAGAAAGAGGACACAGGCCCAAGTTCTAGTTCTTCACTTGTCACCTGACTGACTTTAGACAAATCACTTTACCTCTCTTGGCTTCAATTTCCTCATTTGTAAAATGAGAGGGTTGGAGTGGTTGGCTTCAAAGGACCTTAACAGCTCTAAATATATGATTTTATGAAATTTAGCTGTGAAATTAACCATAACTATGTAAAGAGATTTTCTCTCTCTCTCTCTCTCTCTCTCTCTCTCTCTCTCTCTCTCTCTCTCTCTCTCTCTCTCTCTCTCTCTCTCTCTCTCTCTCTCTCTCAATTATTTTCCCCATCATAAACCTGTGGAAATAGGAAGTTTACTATGCTTGGGGGAGAAGGGAGGGATGATAACGGAAAAAAATACTTTGGGTTGTGACCCCATATGGAGCCACAACCCACAGTTTAAGAAACACTGAGAGGTTGCAAACGGAAAAGTTTAAGAAGCCCTGCAAGTTTAAAGTATGAGCACAACAATTAGATATATCCCAAAGTGAAATGGGTAGTTTCTGGAGTTAATGGGTTTCCTGTCATTGGAGGTATTCAAGCCACATCTGGATGACCCCTTGGAAGATACGTTAGAGGGGAGAATATTTTTCAGGTAGTAGATGGACTAGGTGACCACTTAGATCTCTTCCAATTCTGAAATTCTATGGTACTGCCATTCAAATGGGGCATCTAGGTGGCACAGTGGATAGAGCACCAGTCTTGGAATCATGAATACTTCTCTTCGCAAGTTAAATCTGTCCTCAGATACTTACTAGCTATGTGACCATTGTCTATTCACTCAACCCTATCTGCCTCAGTTCCTCATCTGTAAAATGAGCTGGAGAAGGAAATGGCAAACCACTCCAGTAACTTTGCCAAGAAAACTCCAAATGGGGTCACAAAGAGTTGGACATGACTGAACCACAAAAAATTATTCAAATGATTAGCTATTTTATAAAGTGACTTTTTTTTGCTTCCCTCCATTGAACTCCAAACCAGAATGGGTTGGTCATTAGCTCAATGTCAAAGGTGGAATTAGAAGACTCCAGTTAAAGTGCCACTTCTATTTGCTACCTGGGTGACTTTGGACATCTTGCTTAATATCTTTGGATTTCAGTTTATCTGTAAAATGAGGTCTAATGATGACAGATCACCATTAGAGAGATTCCTTCTCGAACAAAGTTAGAAAAATCAAAACTTAAAAAAAAATACTGGCCACAACACAACAAATTAGTAAGAAGCAACCTGCTTCTATGATAAAATACCAGCCAAGTTAGTCAAATACCAGCTGGTTGGCAATCCTATCCTATAGTGAGGTATAGGTTTGTGGAAAGGGTTTATACTTTTGAACCAGCCTGGGAAGGTTTCCCAATTTTCCCAAGGGTTCTGGTTCTCAGAACAGGATCTAATTTTATTGGGGAGGGATGGGGGTGGGAATGAGTTTGGATTAAACTCTATTTCCTTCCCCCACACTTAGGAAATAAGGGCTCTCTCCCATCTCTGTCTGGATATGAATTTGGCCCCCTGACAGAATCCAGGATTCTTGCCAGCTATTTCCAACTGGGTATTCTGTCCTTCCTTCTTCCCTGTCAAAGTTTAAAACATTTCCCTGGAGGTATTAGTGACTGTGTTTGCATTACTTTGTAGTTAACAGCTGTTCCCCCCAGCCCCCCAGTATGAGCATCCAGCAGGGTTGTAGGGGTTATGTGCTCTTTGGTTTGCATCTTTTTTCCCTTCAATATTTGATCTTAGGTTCACATTATAAGGACAAACTATGTGGGAAGTCTCATGGCCTCATCAACTAGGAAATAACAGCTCTTAGTTCTTTTCTTAACTCTCCCATAGACTCTGAGTTACAACCTTGATTAGAAAGGGATGGGGGGATTCTGAAAGTCATATGAATGATTCAAAGATTATTATTGTAATCAAGGTACTTTGTAAATCAGAGGGCTATGGAAATTAACTGTAACCCAGTAGTTTAAGGTAGAGTGAGAAGGAGCAGGAGAGTTCCAGAAATATAGAATTATTGTACTAAAATCCCAAGCTCTGACTTTATGAAACTAAGAACAAATTCCAAGCTTGAACATGAGACTTTCACCCTGCCAGAAAGTTGCTATGGCCTAAAACCTGGAAACAGAAGGTGTCAAGTAGAATATGCACTGATGGGGGCTTATAGCCCAGAAAGCTTCTGTTATTTCTGCCAAGGATTGAAACCAGATCTTCTCAAGATTATCTTCACAAGATAATCTTCAGAGAAAGAAAACAAAACAAAACAAAAAAAATTATACACTCTCTCCGAGTCTGACGTCCTGCTGAACCTTCCACCCAAAGAAGATACAGTGATAATAATTTCACTTTAAAAAATACAAACTACTACACAAAGTGAGGGACTGACAGGTGTTACTTTCACTATCAGATAATAGATCAAGGACCATAATAGACCAAGATGCTCTTACTGTAAATAGATGAGATACATTTCTCGGGTATTTTGTATCGTATTTACTCAGGCTCTTGTTTTGTAAAGTCCTATACTTGGAGGCTAATTTCAAAGTGCTCCATCTTCTGGAAATGATCTAATCTCTTGGGAGTGAAAGAGATGTCCAGCTTTAGGGTAATAGGGAGCCTTTCCCAAATAGGGAGCCTTTCTGTACTTCTCCCACACAGATCTAACTGATTTGTGGGAAAGAAGCTCAAGTGACATTGTGACCATAGGCTGTAAACTGAATCCTCAAGATCTATCTTTGTTTGTAAATCCTAGTACTTGGAGGAAGTCTTTGTGATTATGTGATCAAAGGGGGAAAAAAATCCCTTTGCTTTTTATGGTGACTAAGGCAAGAATTCTGATATAAAATTTTCCATTACTCTTTTTCATATGCTTCTTTGTGGAAATACACACACAGAAACACACACTCATATTATCCTCCACTTCCTCCTATCTTGGCTGATTTTGTTTAAAAAGAATGTTGGCTTTTATTCTAGAGGATTAAGTTTTAATAATTTTAAAAGAAAGAAAATATAATAATGTTTTCCATAGGGCCTTCATTAATTATCTGGAAACTTCAGTTTGTACTTTCAGAAAAGATCAATTAATTTTGAGTTGTTTTGAATGTAGGCACACAATGAAGTGTTTGAATATACCTGTGATCCAGAGAAATGATGACAGTAATTGGCTTCTTAAGTTTCTTCTCTTTCTCCAGTGCCATATTTCGATATAATAAGAGAATACAAAATTCATTTTCAATTAAAAAAGTCACTGTGATCCTCCTGGATTAGTCATGTATTTGGAAAATGCAAGTTCTGAAACCTCAGATCTAATATACATGACTATAAAGACAGAAGAAAAGCAAAACAAGGATGTTCTGCTCATTTCTCCTTCTGGTTTTGCTTTTCTTCTGTAGCTACTTATTGTCATCAGACTCCTAAGAAGCAAAGCATCATGCAATTAAGGGAAACCACTGCTACAGATAGAATGACTTAAAAAAAAGAGAGAGTTGAGGTCCAAACTCCAAAATTGAATGGATCTTTTAATATTGCATGATTTTGCATTCTTCCTTTTTCTCCTTGTAAACATTTCTATTCTTTTACAGCTTAAAAGACTTAAGATTTCATCAGCTTAGGCACTGTGTCCACTGATACATATGGTGACTATTCCATGCCTCAGTCTTTCTAAGTTGTTATGAGGAAAAATACCTTATCATTTGGTGGACAAGCCCCTTTGAGCCAAGCTAGGATAGTTCATAGATACTTTATCTGTAGCCAGGCCTGCAACTCAAAATTTTATTCAACTTCCTGGCAAAATCTATCTGAGTTTGTGCTTTGCTGGCCTAAATTCAAGAATCCAAGGTCCCTAAACTTCTCTGATAAAGGCCTCATTTCTAGAATATATAGGTAACAGAGTCAAATTTATAAATAAGAGCCATTCCTCAATTAATAAATAGTCAAAGGATATGAACAGGCTTTTTTCAGAAGAAGAAATCAAAGCTATTAATAGTCACATTTTAAAAAGACTCTTAAATCACCATTAATTAGAGAAATGCAAAGTAAAACAACTCTAAGGTACCACCTCACACCTATCAGATTGACTAACATGACAGAAAAGGAAGATGATAAATTCTGGAGGGCATAAGGAAAAATTGGTACACTAATGCACTGCTGGTGGAGTTGTGAACTGGTCCAACCATTCTGGAGAACTATTTGGAACTAGCCCCAAAGAGCTATACAATTGTGCATACCCTTTGATCCAGCAAGACCACTACTAGATCTGCATTCCAAAGAGATCAAAGAAAAAAGGAAAAGGACCTATATATACTAAATATTTATAGCAACTCTTTTAATGGTTGCAAAGAATTGGAAACTGAGGGGATACTCATCAATTGGGGAATGACTGAACAAGTTGTGAAATATGATTGCAATGGAATACTATTATGCTATAAGAAATGATGAACAGGATGGTTTCAGAAAACTTACATGGGAAGACTTATATGAACTGATGCAAAGTAAAGAGCAGAACCAGGAGAACATTGTATACAGTTACAACAATATTGTAACGATGATCAACTCTGAAAGACTTAGCTACTCTGATCAAGACAATGATACAAGACAACTCCAAAGGAACCATGATGAAAAATGTCATCTACCTCCAGAGAGAAAACCGGTGAATTCAGAGTGCAGATTGAAGCATACTTTTTTCATTTTCTCTATTTTTCTGTTGTTGTTATAGATATTTTCTTTTGCAACATAGCAAATATGGAAATATGTTTTACATGACTTCATATATATAATTGATATCTTATTATTTGCCTTCTCAAGGGGTGGGGAAGGAGCAGGAAGGAAGGAGAGAATTTGGAACTCAAAATTTTTTTTAAATGAACGTTAAAAAAACTTAAATATAATCAGGAAATATTTAATGAGATAAATAAAATATATATTAAAAAGAAAGAAAAAGAAAAAAGAATCCAAGGTCCTGTTTTTAAATATAAGGCATCAGAGAAACACTTTCCTGGAGGTTCATGTTTCCACACTGTTCTGTATTTGCAAATTACCTTTAGATCATTTCATGTAGTTTAATCTGAGAGGGGTGGTGAGTACTGGTACAGTTATGGGTACCAAGATAGACTGGAAAAACTACTAGACTTGGTTTCACCTTCTGGCTTTGCCATCTACTAACTGTGTGATTTCAAGCAAGTCATGTAACTGTCTGAGCCTTAGTTTCCTTCTATATACAATACATAAATGTATAAAACATTTGCATTACCTGCTTGACAGTGTTTTTGAGAGGACCAGATGAAGTCGTATATATGTAACGTATTTTGTAAGCCTTAAAGAACTATGGAAATGTCAATTTTGATGATGCTTATTATCGATGTCTTGGAGTAGAGGTAGACGAGTAGAAAGTTACATTTAAGCTTTAATGCAAGGGTTCTGAACCTGGGTGAATTACAAGAATTTGGCTTTTTAAAATATTTTGAAAATTGTATTTTAATATAATTGGTTTCCTTTGTAATTCTTTGTATTTTATGCTTTAAAACATTATTCAGAAAAGAGGTCCATAGTCTTCACCATACTGCCAAAGGAGCTCATGATACAAAAAAGGTGTCAAGCCCCTGTATTAGTGATAGTAAACACAGGTAGGGTGATGGAAGTCATAAATCAAGAGGTAGGGACAGGGAACTCTAGATGTGCTCTCTTCAATTATTTTAGACCCAAAGTCAGAGGTTGTATAGTGTAATGGTTAGAACATTGGATTTAGATGAAAGAAACATGAGTTCATCCCCTAGTTTACAATACTTACTAGCTTTATGTCCATATCCAACCTTTCTGAGCCTCACTTTCTTTATCTACAAAATGGACACAACAGCACTTACAACTCTTTTGTCATCAGATATGTTTGGGGAAAATGTTTCGCAAGTCTTAAAGGGATCTGTAAATGTGAGTAGCTTTCTTCCTCTCATGGCCCTAACCTTTGTATGGCCCTGATGTTGACTATTGCATTTAAATCCCTATTTCAGGTGAGGAGATAAGCACAGTTTAATCATAGTAAAGATTGCCGTGGGATTCAAGACAGAACCAAGGCTAAACTTGCTTAACTTGCGGCAAGTCTCGAGCAGCTCTGCTTCTAATATTTTTCCAACTGAAGCCCTTCACATAAAAGGAAAGAAAGGAAGGCAGAGCAGAAATGCCAGGCCATGAAACTATTATTGTTTGAAGATATCAGATTCTTTTATTCCTTGCAATGCAAAGAGACCAACGGCTTCCTCTGTGTTTGTGGGATGTGATACTTTGCTCACCACACTTGGAATGTATGCTTTGTTTTTCCAAAGAGTATGGACAGAAAAATGGCCTCAGGAAAGATGGGATCAGATGGCATTATCCCAGACCTTGTTAGTCATTCCCAGACATCTCTCAGGAGGTGTTGTTATAATATGATGGAATACAACACTAACTACAACACTGTTGATATTTGTCCCCATTGTCTCAGAGCTTGGTAGAGGCATGTGGCTATGGCCTGGTTTTTCTCCTCTGTGATCGTAACACAGAAGAAGCAAAGGAGTCTCTATATTTAGTTGGTTTTACTTGGACATCAAGACTTGGTGATTATTTTTTGGACACTTGAGTAGCTTCATCTTTTATTCCAGAATACTCTGAAAATTTATGTGAAAATATAATTTAAAATCAGATGGAGTTATAAGAGTCCTGATTTACAGGTCAAAAGACTTGGGTTCTAGAGCAAGCTCCCCTGCTAATTAGCTATGTGATCTTAGGTGTTTTAATCTTTTGGTCCTCAGTTTTTTTCCTCTGTAAAATGGATTAGGGATCCCTAGTTCTAATATTTTAAGATTCTGCTTTAAAATAATCAAAGTCTAAAACCATAAGGTAAATAGAGGAAGGCATGTGTTAGCTCAATGGTATGAATTGCCATCTGTCTTCATTACCCCAAATCAGGATTGAGAAGCACCATATCTTTGTAGCTAGATTATTGTACCGTAGGTTATGCAAATAAACACATCCCTCAGCATTTTAAATTCGTGGGAGGGTAGAGTTGTTGCTTAATGTTACCTGAGTACTTTCCAAATCTGTTTTCCTATCAATTATTATCCTTAGGAAAGAACTCCTCCAGATTTCAATTTAATCAGTTGAAATCGTTTGTGCAATTTTTTTAAAAGAGAAAGTTCAAATACTAAGAAGTATTACCACCCTACACACACATACACACACACACACACACACACACACACACACACATCCTTAACTGGCACTCTGGCCACCAGAATGGTCAAATGACCAGCACAAATGCCAAAATATCCTTGTCTCAGAGATTTCTCACTGCATAAATGGATTAACTACAAGGTAACTTGAAAATTCAGTTGACCACAATACCTTATTTCCTTCAACTATGTAACAAAATAGAGGGTTGTTAGGCAGGTAATCCCAGTTTATAAATGGGTTGTATTCCCAAAGTTGATTTGTAAGTAGGTTATTTGGAACTGGGAACACGTTTTCACATAGAACTCACAAATGCTAATTTAACCAATAATAAAAATTACACTTTTACATAGAACTTTGTAATTTACAAAGCTCTATAGAACCTAACGAACATTTGTGCCATAATTCAGCTCGCAGAACCACAAAATGTTGGAAGTGGTAAGGACTTGCCAGATGATCTCTTTTCATTCCCTCATTCTACAAATGAAGAAATAAAGGCCTAAAGAGCTATATATGCCTATATATATATATATATATATATATATATATATATATATGTATATATAGCCTGCTCAAGGCTATATAACTTGAAAATAACAGGGGTGAGATTGGAACTCTGGCCCTTTGACTCCTATTCCAGTGTTCTTTCCACTATGTCATGATTCCATGTGCAGAAGATCTGAATTTCAAACTAGTTTACTGGAAACACAATCAATCTCCTCACGCAATGGAGTAGCCCTATTAGTAAGAACAGAAAGTTTCATTGTTCTACCCCTCTCTAGCATCAAACCACAACAGTGAGATTAAGGCTTCTGAAGTTCCATCAGGGAAAGAAAGTGTTGGGGAAGATACTGGGCATCACCAACAGTGGAAGAGAGGGAATGGGAACCTTGGGCAACTCTATCAGGATCAGGGAATCAAGGGCATGGCAAGGATAGCCTTTTGCATGTAAGAAGAATCATAAGTCAAATATTTCTAAAGCAAGGACTGCCTAACATGAATTCCAACTTCCTTTTTCAGAATTTCTATAAAATCCAAGGGGCCCCCAGGATAATCTTAGTTGCGATGCCTAACTAATAAAATGGCTACCACCGTCTTTGATTACATACTCTACCCTCACAACCACCTTCAAGCACCCTCCTGTAATTACAAGGTAACCATCCTCAAAAAAAAAAGCAAAACAAATAAACAAATTTGAATCTTTTAGAAAATTTCAATTCAACTCAGCAAACTTTTATTAAGCATGACACTGTGCTAGTTGCTAGGGATGCAAATATGAAAAAAAAACCCACTGAGCTTGACTTCAAAGATTTTTTTAATCAAATGGAGGGGAGAGATGGCTTAATTTAGGAATGGTTTGGACAGAGTCCTATAAAAATATGAGAAGGGTCAAGTGTGGTGGCACACACCTGAAATCATAGCTACCTGAAGACTGAGGCTGGTGGATTTCTTGAGCCTGGGAGTTCTGAACTACAGTGGGCTATGCCAAACAGATGTTCATGTTAGTTTCGTATCACTATGGTAGGAGTATGTGTATGGGTTGGGGGGGGTGATAAAAGAGAAACCAGGTTGCTTAAGGAGGGGGTAAGGTGGCCCAATTTAGAAATGGAGCAGGGAGAGGAAAAAAAAAGGGCAGCTGAGGGAAGAAGAGGGGTGGAGAGGAGAGGATGGGGGGAGAGAGAGAGAGAGATACTCAGTTGGCAAGTGGCCTCAGAGAAGGCTTTATGGAGGAAGTATCACTTGAGCCTGGTCAACCATAAGCTTCCTTTGAAAAGTAAGCACTCAGCCAGCATGGTGCTTGCCCAGGATCCATAATACTGAGGAGACTGAAGCTGGTGAATACTTGAGTCCATGAGTTCTGAGCTTCAGTAGGGGTAAAATGGAGATGTCCACACTAAATCCAACACAAATGTGGTGAGCTCCGAGGAACAGAGAACCACCAGGCTTTCTTATGAGGTTAGAAAAATGAAGCAGGTCAAGCTTCTATGTTGATCAATACTGGGATCAGCCTATGAGTTTCTTCTGCACTTCCCACCTAGGAGAGTTAGAAAGACCTGGTGTCAAACAAACAAACAAAAAGTACCCATCATATGAAAGATTGCTCCAAATCTCTATGTCTCTGTCTCTCTATTTCTCTTACAAATACACACACACACACACACACACACACACACACTCACATTAGGGAAATTCAAATCAAAATAACTCTGAGGTTTTACTTGGCACTCTGCAAATTGGTAAAGATGACAATGAAAATAGCATTAGAGAAATTATAGGAAGATACTAGCACACTCTTGGTATAGTTTGGTCCAATCATTCTGAGAAGCAATATGGAATTATTCTAAGAAAATGACTAAAATGTCCATCCTCTTTGACTCAGAGAACCCACTGCTAGGCACATACCTTAAGGAGGTCAAAGATAGAAAGTAACCCAGGTACACGAAAATATTTGTAGTCACACTTTTAGTAGCAGCAAAAAAAAAAAATTGGGAACAAAGTAGATGCTTACTAAGCAGAGAATGGCTTCTCAATTTGTGGCATGTGAATATGATTGCATACAAAAATGGTGACTATAAAGAATACAGGGAGACATGGGAAAACATATGAAATGACGCAAAGTGATTTTTTTAAAAATAAATTATTTATTTATTTTTAACATTCTTTTCCTTTTAAAATAATCTCCTTCCTTTCCTCTCTCCCAACACTCACCCATCCACTGAGAAGGCAAGCAAATGATATCCATTATACATGTGAAATCTTGCAAATGGGGCAGCTAAGTGGCACAGTGCTTAAGTGCCAAGCTTGGAGTCAGAAAGACTCCTTTTTGTGAATCAAATCCAGCCTTAGATACTAAGTAGCTGTGTGACCCTGGGCAAGTCACTTAACCCTGTTTGCCTCAGTTTTCTTATCTGTAAAATGAGCTGGAGAAGGAATAGGCAAACCACTACAGTATCTTTGCCAAGAAAACCCCAAGAGGGGTCACGAAGAGTTGGACTCAACGGCAACAGTTACACAAAGCGTATTTCATATTAGTCATATATTTTTTAAAAAGCAAAAAAGTGAGAACATTATAGTTCATTTTGCACTCAGGATTCATCACTTCTCTCTGTGGAGGTGGACAGAATTTTTTCATCATGAGTCCTTTGGAATTGTCTTGGATCATTGTCTTGATCAGAGTAGCCAAGTCTTCCACAGTTGACCGTCGCTGCAACATTGCTGTCACTGTGATCTCCCAGTTCTTCTTACTTCACTTTGCATCAGTTCATACAAGTCTTGCCATTTTTTTTTCTGAAACCACTCCTTCTTATAGCATGGTAATATTCTATCACAATCATATGACACAACTGATTCAGCCATTTCCCAGTTGATAAACATCCCCTCAATTTCCATTTCTTTACCACCACAAAAAGAACTGCTATAAATATTTTAGTACCTATAGAACTCCTTTTTTTAAAAAAAATCTCTTTGGGGTGCAGTAGTAGTGGTATTGCTGGATCAAAGGGTATGCACAATTGTATAGCCCTTTGGGTATAGTTCCAAATTGTTCTTCAGAATATTTTAACCAATTCACAACTCTACTAACAGTGTATTAGTGTACCAATTTTCCCTCATGCCCTTCAGCATTTGTCATTTCTGATAGGTGTGAGGTGGTACTTCAGACTTGTTTTAATTTGCATTTTTTAATCAATCATGATTTACAGCATTTTAAACAAGACTATAGATAACTTTGATTTCTTCTGAAAATGGCCTGTTCATAACTTTTGACCATTTATCAATTAGGGAATGGTTATTATTTTCACAAACTTGACTCAGTTCCTGATGTATTTGAGAAATGAAGCCTTTATCAGAGAAACTTGCTGTAAAATTTTTTTATATTATTTCACTGTCGATGGTACTTTTAGAAAAATGTAGTTTCCCTGCTTATCGCTTTTAAGTAGTTCTCTTTTTGCTTTTGCTTTGTCTGAGATTGTGATTGCTATCCCTGCCTTTTTAACTACAGTTGAAGCATAATAGAGTCTGCTTCAGCCCTTAATTTAACTGTATGTGTGTGTGTGTGTGTGTGTGTGTGTGTGTTTCTGTTTCAAGTGTGCATCTGGTTTCTAATCCATTCTTCTGTATGCTTCCATTTTGTGAGTTAGCTCATCCCATTCACATTCATAGTTATGATTACTAATTGTGTATTTCCCTCCAAACCATTTTCTTCTGTTTATCCTTTTCTCTCTCTTTTTATCCTGTCCCTCCTCAAAAGTCTATTTTGCTTCTGACCACTGCCTCCCTTAATCCACCCTCTCTTTCACAGTGAACTTTCAAGCAAAACTAGAAAAAATATAAACAATAACTACAACAATGTCAGTAGAAAGAAAAACAACAAAAATTAAAACTAAATGCTGCATAATTATAAAGGTCATACTTCACCCCAAAAGAAAGATACGAGAGATATTCTTTTCTTTTCTTTTCTTTTCTTTTCTTTTCTTTCCTTTTCTTTCCCTCTCCCTCCCTGTCTTCCCTTTCCCCTCCTCTTTTTCTCTTTCCTTTCTTTGCAGATACAAGGGAATATGAATATAAAATGCTGCACATACATATTAGCCTTGATTGACATGTTGGTTAATTTTGTTAAACTTCTCTTTTTCCTCTTTCTTTTTTTATTTTTTGTCATAAGGGATTTTTTGAGTGGAGGGAGCTGGAGGGGATATATTAGGAAATGAAGTTAATGTAGGAAAAATGTAAATATAAGGTAAGTACCCTTTATGAATTTAAAATTCAATTCAACTGCATTTATTAAGTGTCTACTATATATACGGTATTGTAGATACAAAGAGGAAAAAGAAATAGTTCCTACCCTCAAGGAGCTTGTATTTTCCACTTAAGATACAATTCTATTTTTAAAGTTCATCTTACACAATAATTTGTAAGACTATGCTTATTCCAAAAAATAAGGTATGTTCATATAATAACTATAGAATTGATTTGGTAAACCTTATAAGGCCTTTATACATCCCAAGTGAAAGATCTGGTGTAAATGCCATTTTCCAGAAGTGTCAGAAGAGAAACTGACAGTGTAGCTTAGTGGATGAGAGATTCAGAAGGGATCTTAGAATGTGTGGAATCCAACCCCTTTGTTCTACAGTTGAAACTGAGACACAGAAAGATTAGATGACTTGCCCAAATTTACATACAATGGTATGCTGGCAAAGGTTAACATTGGCTCTCCAGGAAAAAATGTAAACACAATTTACTTTTTTTTTAAATTTGCATTATGAACATTTTCTCCATTGCTTTCTTAAATCTAGAAAATCAAGAAAACAATAAACCAAGCTTTCATTTGTAAGTGTTGGCTGATTTACAAGATGTGAGTGATCACACTGAAAATTTAATAACCTGCTCACAAGCAGGCTCAAGTACATCCTTGGACAGCTCTTAAATGTCAAGGGTAGGATTTGAACCCAAGCCCTCCTGAGTTCTTGTCCAGTGCCCTATCTACACCATACTGCCTTTTGATCATGCATATCTCTTTTGGGGAAAATTCATATTAATTTGATTGGGCCTGATTTCTTAGCATTTCCTGTACTGCTAGATCCTGCCATCCAAGTTGTATTTCAATAATAAAGAGGACTGAGTGCAGATGAAAATATTATAAAGTTTGTTGTATTGTTCCTATTGTAGGCAATATTGGATTAGTCTTCCATTAACTATGTGGAAACTTTGATGTCTAGAGTGTTTGTTTAAGAAAAATATATACAGCTCCCAAGGAGAGGCTATGGGAAATTCAATTTGCTTTCTTCTTTCTCCTTTCATTCATCCTTGTTTGCCATCACTTGTCATTCTCTCTTATCTGTCCCTCATAGCCTCCTAAACCATCACCTCCCTCTCTAAACCACACTCCCCACCCCCGCTTTCCATTTCTCTACTAAGCTAAAAACCTATGAAATACAGCCCTAGAAAAGAGATGTTAAATTTAGTGCTTCTTTGTTCTGTTTTGGTCATCACAACTGTGGAGGCAACTCTGCTTGTTTAAATCCTTTGATCTAAAATAAAACCAGGTCCCAATTAGGGCAAATAATGAATTACTCTGAAGTGGTCACATGCATTTGAATTCACACTATTAAACTTATAATTATGTAAAATATGGCAATTAGTTCCAGCTCAGAGGAAGTATGCTGTACAAATTAAAATAATGCAACTTCAGGGGATTCGTGATTCCAACTGAGTTGGAACTATGTATACAAGTTCTTCGAGGACAGGGTCTGTTTTTAATTTTGCTTTTGCATTCACAGTGCCTAGCACAGTGCTTTGCACCCGTAATAGGAATTTAAGAAATGACTTTTGAATCAAATTGAATCTGCTATATTGCTAAATATTGTTGTTTGGCCAATACTAGACTAAACAAAAAGCAGGCCACCGGGTTACCAAATAGCAAACGATTAGAGCAAAGCAAATTGGTATTTTAACATAGCAAAAATATCTCATAGTAAATATACTTTGATCTGATCATTTTGGTGTGATCAGGGTGTAGCATCTTAATATTATATACTGATATGGGCTTGCTTCTCCAGTTTTTAAGACCGCTAGGGAAAATGCACATGGGACAACCCTTCCAAATATATCATAATCAAAATGTAAATGCCTTCACCTATTATCTGCCTTTCCAACACTATTGTGCCTCCTCTAACATTCAAAGGCATTTGTCTTTTAAATTACAGAGTTTTTTTTTCACTTGCCATTATTTTTTCCTCTCATCCCATAGTGAAGTCATGGTCTTAGAGTTGTAACTCTGAATCACTCACTCCGGTTCCCATCTCAGCAGACCATGATGTCAGAATCATGGGGTCATGGTTTTTATTTGACAGATATAGGAAGTTAGACAGATTTACAATTCAAGACGCTTGTATCCCTGTTGTTTAACAAAGCTTGGGTTCTGTACATGCACTGAAAAAATATAGAGATGACACAGTAGGTAGATCTATGGTAATTTAATCTCATAATATAACTTAGAGTTAGGCAAGATAATTGGGTAGCTCTACTACATAATCTTTGAGATTCCATCTAATTCAAAATCTTATGTTTCTAAGAACTGTGTATTAACTGCCTAGCATATGTCTAGCACTGTCCTAGATACTGTGGAGGATACAAAAAAGAGAAGGATGTTATCTCTGTTTTTAAGGAATTTACAGCCTAGCTGTAGAGATTTAAAAAATAAAACATGCATATGTCAAATAATTACAGAATAAACAAAAAAAAAGCAATTCAACACTAAACCATTAGGAAAAGACAGAAAGTGCTATACAAATTCAGAAAAGGGGAAAGCTATTGAGATGATGAAGAGATGGTTCATTGAGATGATACTTGATTGAAGAAAATTTGTAACTGGATTGGTAATGGGTTTATGGAAAAGCGAAAATGAATAAGAGAGAAGGGTATTGGGGCACTAAGCCTTAGCAAAGGTGAGAATAACAATGATATATGCAAGAAACAATCAAAAGACTGGCTTATCTAGAATAAAGGATTTGTGTTCAGAAACAGTAAGAAATAAAGTTGGTTTGGTAAAGTGAGTTGGTTAATGCAAAGTCTTAAATGCAAGGCTGAGGAATTTAATCTTGATTTGATAAGTATTAGGAAACCATTGTAGGCTCTTCAGCAGAGATGTGACATGATGCCAGCAATACCTTAGGAAGATGAGCCTTAATGGTTTGTCAGAGGTATACAAGACTACAACCACTTGGAGACTTCCAACCTCTTACTCCAGTGACAATGACAACTGGTGCTCAAAACAAAGCAAGCATAAGAAAAGTCCACTCATGCAAGACACACAAGAACTTGACTGAGCTAGAGGAAAAGCACTGATGAGAAAAGGAGAAGCAGCTGTAGTTACCGATTCCCCTTGCTCACCCTTCCTTGCACTTGAAGAAAGCCAAGAAAGACAAGTGGTAAGCAAGCCCTAATGCTGGTGATCTAATCTGAAAGCCAATCCCTACAAAGCAAGTTATTCCTTTTTTTTTTTAAATTTTATAGATGCTCTTTTTTTATTTCACTGTCACTTAATACTGACTGAAATAGCTAGAATTTACATTGCATTTTAAGGTTTGCAAAGTGCTTTACAAATATTATCTCATTTATTATTTAGGGGGCAGAGCCAAGATGGTGGAGTAAAAGCAGTGACTTCCTTGAGCTCTCGCCCAAACCCCTCCAAATACCTATGAAAAATTACTCTAAATAAATCTAGAGCAGCAGAACCCACAAAAAGACAAAGGGAAACAGATTTCCAGCCCAAGGCAACCTGGATACTTGATGGAAAAGGAAATCATGAAAAAAGGTGAGAAATAAGATGCCCTAGCAATACCAGACATAAAACTTTACTACAAAGTAATAATCACCAAAAAGTGTCTGTTATTGGTTTAAAAAATAGAGATGTTTATCAGTGAAACTAATTAGGTAAACAAGGACAAAGATTAACATGTTGTATTCTGTGAACTCAAAGACTACAAATACTAGCACAAGGACTAACTATTTGACAAAAGATGATGGTAAAATTGGAATGCCGTCTGGAGGAAATTAGGCTCAGACCAACACCTGAAATCCTATGTCACAATAAAATCCAAATGGAACATCACTACCTGTGTGGCCCCAGAAACAACATTTAACCACCTTGGTCCTCAAGTCCCAAAGGTTGAACGAAGTGGAATCTAAGGTCCCAGAGACCCAGACAGTATTAAATCTATGCCTCTATCATATTTATGACCATTGTAAAAGAAGAACACACCTGCAAAAGAGGTAAGAACTATGACCAACTCAATGACCAACCACCATCCTAGAAAACTGCTGATGCTTTTAATACTCCCCACTTCTTGCCAGACAGGTGATGATGGATTAAAAGTCCAAAATGAGACTTTTCAGATATAGCCTATGTATGAATTTGTTTTGCTTGACTGCTCTTATTTGTCAAAAGAAAGGTTTTTATTTATTTTTGGAGAGAGGGAGATGACTGGGGGGTGGGGCAGAATAGAACAGAGAGGGAGATAGTAACGATAGTAACATAAAAAATTAAAAAGAAAGTAACATCAATAAAACTTTTTAAAATACACAGAATGTGTCTTCTCCCACAACATGACTAATATGGAAATATGTTTTGCATGACTGTACTTGTATAACACACATCAAATTGTTTACTGTGTTAGGGAAGGGTGAGGGGAGGAAAGAGGAAGAGAATTGGAACTCAAAATTTAAAAAACAAATGTTAAAATTATTTTTACATGTAATTGGGGAAAAATAAAATATTCTTATCAAAAATAAAATAAAGTACACAGAACAAAGCAGAAAGAGGTTTAGAAGGGGACTCGGAAAGCACAGCAGTGTGGTAAATATATTAAATTTAACACATACTTTATAAAAGTGCCATGTAATAGAAAGTCACAGTGTTACATACAGTCCTCTTTTTTGGTCTTTTTTTGTATATGGACATGTTTATGTTTGTTTATATTTGTTAATGTAAATATTTTAAAAATCTAAATGAACCTTAAAAAAAAAGACAAGAAAGGAAGAAAAATTCACAGATGTATCACTAGTAGAGCTAACCAAAAATAAAAGTTTTAAAGATTTTAGACCTGTCCAAATAAGGGAAAAGATTTAGACAGAGAGATGCTAGTAAATGTTTAACAACAGGCTTTCAAATATATATATATGTGGAAATATATATATATATATAACAGATACATATATAGCAGATTTAAGTTTAATTTGAATTATTATCATTTCCTCCATTACTTATTAAGTCTAGGCAATCATTAAAACAAAAAAAAATCAAGCTGTCATTTGTAGTGTCTGCCAATTTCTGAGTCACAAATGCTCACACTGAAAATTTAACAATTAGCTCTTGAGGGCCCCTTTGGGCTAGCACTAATACATCCCTGGACTTATATATCAATACAAATCATAGTTGCATACAAATCATTTTACACCTGAATTTTCTGGATAAATAGAATCATGGGGAGACCCACGCAGGCTGTGGAGATCCTGAGAAGTTCCTTTCAGCTCCTATTTTATGGTGCACTCCAGCTTTCAATTTAATTATTGAAGGTAAATGGTACTGCAGCAAATAGTCTTGACACTAACCAGAATTCTGAAATGAGAGATTATATCCAATTTTCAGGACTTCTAGGAAAGGTGCCACTAAGGGGATGCTATTACTATGTGCACCAGATCTGCAGAACATTACCCTGGCCTCACAGGCATTTCCATTATTCAGAATCCCTACAATTTGACCATTTTCATTTATTTGAAAATTGACAAGACTTTGGTGTTTATGGTGAACAAAGGTAGCAATTAGGATAAAATATTATTATATAATTACGCTTCAATTAGGAAAGTGATGAAGGGGGAAAATCTCTCAATTACCCTATTGCATTTCAACATAATCCCATAAAGACAGAATGGGTTATGGGGTGGTGAGGTAGGGGTGGGGTAGAATCATTATCCATTCAGACAAAACTGTCTCTTTTTGATAACAGTAGCTGGAAGAATTATGAAGGTTTTCATTGCCAGTTCTTGGTAGGCTCAACTCTGGTGGGCTACAGCTATGTGACTTCAATATTACCCTGTAGGTTAGGTACTCAAAAAAAAAAAACTAAGGGTAGAAGCTAATCAGACATTTGTAATGTTGCTAAAAAGCTCCCCCAGGAGTCCTTTCTGGCAGTACTTAGTGTCGATTCTGTATTCCAGCAGCCTCTGAAAGAATTAAGTCAGTTCACTGTCTGGAATATAAACAGTTAGATGTGGTTCTATATTTATTGATGTGCATGATATGATTTATTTATAATCATACTTGCAGCATGATTGGATGGCTGTTCAAGAAAAAGTTAATGGAAAACACTCTGATGAAAATTTTTCAGGGAAAAAAAACCTAAAACTCCCAGAGAAGTGAGTAGCAAAAACTTAGTATGTGGCATTCTGCCTGAAAGCCTACAGGCACATTTAAGGTGCATTTTGAATGTATGCCAGCTTAACCACAGTGGCATTTAGATCCAAAAATTCAAAGCCAATGTTACATAAAAAGGCAGATTTTCATACATTAAAAAAATCAATTATTTTAAAATATGAATGTGCTAAAGCTGATAAACTGTTGGTCCTGAAAATAGTTTTCAATTTTTAATCTTATTCTCTTGCATATACCAGACTTCGTACATGAAGATGCCAATACTGACCTCCTTTGTTCAGTCATAACCAACTCTTCATGACCCCATTTAGGCAGAGATTCCAAAGTGGTTTGCCATTTCCTTCACCAGTTCATTTTACAGATGAAGTAACTGAGGCAAACAGGATTAAGTGACTTGCCCAAGGTCACACAGCTTAGTAAGTGTCTGAGGCCTGATTTGAACTCATGAGCACAAGGCTTTCTGATTCCAAGCCCAGGGCTCTTATCTACTTTGCCACCTAGCTGCCACTATACCGACCTCCAACAGGAGCGTTTGCTGTGAGTTGTTTTTCCAGTAGGGGTGATAGGTTTCCACTGATCCATCCATACCTTCTTGTTTGGTACATACCAAGACTCATGGACTACATCTGACAGATGACTGGAGTTTAGAGGTTGCTAAATTTGCCATGGAATAGAGAAAGGCAAACTAGCTTCCACAACTATTGATCCCATGACCTTGGTTTCAGAACAACTATATTGTGACCCATTGCTCCAGACAATTTGTAATGACACTGTGATTTATTGGGGTGGGGGGCGGGGTAGTGTATTGAGATAATCTGAGCTTCTTTGTTTCCTTCTACAAATTTTGCTGATTGATGGTTGTTGGAACTAGATTTCGAGGCTCAACAACTTAGTAACCTCATTGTTGATATAAAGGATAACTGTGCAAAGGAGAAAAAGGAGAAGAAGAAAGTATGGATTTGTGTGTATATATGCACATTTATATAATGCATGTTTATACACATACATAAACACATATTATATGTTTTATATATGTATGCTAAAAGTGCTATGGTGCAATGTAATAATTTGCATCTTTCGTTTACATTTTGCAGAACAAATGACTTCAATATAGCACCTAGGGCACCCTCAATTTACTCATGGATAGCCCTAGAGAAGCTATCCCAAATTCAAAGTATTCTGTGGGTTAGCATCTGCTCAAAACTAAAGCTCACAGGCGTCTTGCAAAGCACTTAGACTGTGTTTGCTTTTGTTAGTCAACCAAAGGAAACAATTATGTGAAAGCAAAGACATTTAATAACATAATATAATAAGAATCATAAGATTAAAGACCTAGAACTGGAATCCCTCTACCTGTATTTCCTAGATGAGGAAACTGAGACACAGAGGTTAAATGACTTACCCATGAGCACACAGCTGGTAAACATCTGAGACTGGATTTGAAACTAAGTCATTGAGTTCCCAAATCTAGTTCCTCATCCAATAGTCCATACTACCTCTTTGTATAAAAGTAGCAATAGAGCGTTTCCCCCATAAACCTAGGATACTGTCTCCCACAAATATACACATCACCAGTGAGAAAAGTGGTTAAACTGAAGTGAGAGGTAGAGAGAGGCACACATGTATGAAAGGCTACAAGTTGGTAACATGTAGCCAGGGTGTACGGGGTGGAAGCAAATTGTGCTTCCAATGCAACAGGGTCTTACACAGTAGTCTCTGTCAGGTGTGTATGGTGTGAGATCTCTATCAGAAGTTACTCTCTGCTGTTCCAGTGTGACTGATTCTTTATCGCTGTGACTATTATAAGTCATTGCCAGGCTCTGTCAGTCACAGTGGCTGTCCGTCTTTTTCCTCTTCTTCTAGCTTCTGGCATCAACCAGAGTCCTCAACTCGGGTGTGACATTATTCCAATAAGAGGAAAAGTAGGCTCTGCCATCTGTCTTTTAGCTTAATGCCCCAAAACTTAAGCTTTATGCCTTTTTAAAATATTTTATATTTTATTAATTAATTTTGAGCTTTTATATCTTACTTTTTATTAACAAATTAATTAATTTTGAGTTTTCAATATTCATTTCCACAAGATTTTGAGTTCCAAATTTTCTCCCCATCTCTCCCCTCCTTCCACCCCAAGATGGCATGCATTCCCCTTCCACCAATCTATCCTCCCCTCTATCACCCCCTCCCCCCTCTTCTCTTATTCCCTTCCCCTTCTATTTTTCTGTAAGGCAAAATAGATTTCTACACCCCTTTGCCTATATATCTTATTTCCCAGTTGCATGTAAAAACAATTTTTAACATTCGTTTTTAAAACTTTGGGTTCCAAATTCTCTCCCTTCCTCCCTCCCCACTCACCCTCATTGTGAAGGCAAGCAATTCAGTAGTGTAGTCATGCAAAACACTTCCATAGTAGTCATGTTGTGAAAGACTAACTATATTTCTCTTCATCCTATCCCACTCCTGTTTTTTCTATTCTGTCCTTTGACCCTGTCCCTCCTCAAAAGTGTTTGCTTCTGATTACCCTCTCCCCCAATCTGCCCTCCCCTCTATCATCCCTTCCTCTCTTATCCCTTTCCCTCTTATTTTCTGGTAGGGTAAGATAGATTTCCATATGCAATTGAGTGTGTATGTTATTTCCTTCTTAAGCCAAATCTGATGAGAGTAAGACTCACTTATTCCCTCTCACCAACTCACTCTTCCCCTCCTCTGTGAAAGCTTTTTCTTGCCTCTTTTATGTGAGATAATTTACCCCATTCTATCTCTCCCTTTCTCCTTCTCCCAGTACAATCCTCTTTCACCCCTTGATTTATTTTTTAGATATCATCCCTTCATATTCAACTTACCCTGTGCCTTCTATATATATGTAATCCCTCCAACTACCCTAATACTGAGAAAGGTCTCATGAGTTACAAATATCACCTTGCCATGTAGGAATGTAAACAATTCAACTTTAATAAGTCCCTTATGATTTCTCTTTCCTGTTTACTTTTTCATGCTTCTCTTGAGTCTTATATTTGAAAGTCAAATTTTCTATTCAGCTCTGGTCTTTTCATCAAAAATGCTTGACAGTCCTCTATTTCATTAAATTTCTATTTTTTCCCCTGAATGATTACACTCAGTTTTGCTGGGTAGGTCATTCTTGGTTTTAATCCTAGTTCCTTTGACCTCTGGAATATCATATTCCAAGCCCTCCAATCCCTTAATGTGGAAGCTGCTAAATCTTGTGTTATCCTGATTGTGTTTCCACAATACTTGAATTGTTTCTTTCTGGCTACTTGCAATATTATTCTCCTTGACCTGGGAACTCTGGAATTTGGCTATAATATTTCTAGGAGTTTTCCTTTGGTGATCTGTTTCAGGAGGTGATTGGTGGATTCTTTCAATTTCTCTTTTACCCTGTGGTTCTAGAATATCAGGGCAGTTTTCCTTGATAATTTCTTGAAAGATGATGTCTAGGCTCTTTCTTTGATCATGGTTTTCTGGTAGTCCAAGAATTTTGAAATGATCTGTCCTGGACCTGTTTTGCAGGTCAGTTGTTTTTCTAATGTGACATTTCACATTGTCTTCTATTTTTTCATTCTTTCGGTTTTGTTTTATAATTTCTTGATTTCTTATAGAGTCATTAGCTTCCATTTGCTCCATTCTAATTTTTAAGGAATTATTTTCTTCAGTGAGCTTTTGGACCTTCTTTTCCATTTGGCCAATTCTGCTTTTTAAAGCATTCTTCTCTTCATTGGCTTTTTGGATCTCTTTTGTCACTTGAGTTAGTCTATTTTTTGGGTCTCCTTTAGCAAGCTGTTGACTTATTTTTCATGATTTTCTTGCATCACTCTTGTTTCTCTTCCTGATTTTTCTCTACTTCTCTTACTCGCTTTTCAAATTCTTTTTTGAGTTCTTCCATGACCTGAGACCAATTCATATTTTTCTTGGAGGCTTTGGATGTAGGAGCTTTGACTTTGTTGTCTTCTTCTGGTTGTATGTTTTGATCTTCTTTATCACGAAAGTAAGATTCTATAGTCTGAGTTTTTTTCTGCTGTTTGCTCATGTTCCCAGACAATTACTTGACTTTTTAACTCTTTGTTAAGGTAGAGCTCTCCTTCCAGTGTGGAGGGTGCACTTTCCCAAGCTTGAGGGGTTTTGTGCAGCTGTTTTCAGAGATACTTCTAGGAACCTGTAAATATTCAGTTCTTCCAAGGTGGTATGATCAAAGGACAAGTGTTTACTCCTTTCCTGGCCTGTGCTCTGGTCTGTGAGTGACTATAAACACTGTTTTCTCCCTTGGAACTATGAGAAGGATTCCTTCTCCACCGCTGCCACAAGCTCCACTATTCCAGTGCTCCTCTTTGCCCCAGGACCGCCACCCAGGACTGCAAACCAGATCCAAGCACAGGCAAAGCAAGAGAATCCTGCCTCAGCACCAACAAAGAAATCCCTGCAATCCCCCTCTGATCAGTCACTTGATTCCCCTTCCATCTGTGGGCTGAGAGCTCTGGAAGCAGCCACCACCCCAGGCCTGCACTGGGACTGGGGCTGGGACTGAGCTTCTCTCTCACCGTGGTCAAACAACTTCCTACTGACCTTCTAATGTCTTCAAATGTCTTTGGCATTTGTGGGTTGAGAATTCTTGAAATCACAACAACTGCTAGTGATTCAGTGCCCTGAGGCCTGCTCCAGGTTCACTGGGGCCCCCATCTTTGCCTGTGCAGCCCATGCTGAACCGTGCTCCTCTCCTTGCCTGGTACAACAGACCTTTCCTATCAATCATCCAGGTTATCTTGGGCTGGAAATTTGCTTCCCTCTGTTTTTTGTGGGTTCTGTTGCTCTAGAATTTGTTTAGAGTAATTTTTTACAGGTATTTGGAGGGGTTTGGTGGAGAGCTCAAGCAAGTCACTGCTTTTACTCCATCTTGCCTCCACTCCCCTATGCCTCTTTATAAAAGGCAGAATCTTCACACACCCTGTCATTAAACAAGGGAAAAATTATTAGTGGTTTTTCTCTCCTCTAAGGAGAGTTTGTCAGTTCTTTAAGTCTTGGCTGCAACAAGTAGAAAGGAAAAACCTCATGAAAGCAGCCAAGCTTAGAACAAAGAACAGTCAGCCAGACATATAGTGCCCAATAACTTTGTCAATTTGTTTTTCTACTGCCTGTTCACCAAAGCCAATATTTCTGTCTGAAGTCTTTGCCTGACTTAGGGTCAGAAAGTGCTTGCTCAATGTCTGATTGCTAAACTGGACTCTTTCAGCATCAACTGAGAGCCAGATTTCTTAATCTTTTTGTGTCATGAACCCATTTAGCAGTCTGGGGCCTCTTTTAGAAATAATGTTCCTATAAACATTTTAAAATGCACAGGATTGTAAAAGAAATCAATTATACTAAAATTGGATTATCAAAATATTTTAAGAAACAAGTGTTTGGATCCCAGGTCAAAAAATTGACAAGGGCTTTCCAAGTCTCCCACTTCTCAGTTTTTTCAACCCCAATTTTATTTTGGTTTCCTGCAAACAAACTGAAAGGCAAGAATCAAGAGAAGAAAACATTTCCAAGGTAGGGTTCCTTAAAGGAAAGTTCTTTCCCATAATGCTTTGCCTCAAATTCCTGCCTTTACCTTTAAACTTTTCTTAGCCTTGAGTACCACCCTAAACACAATTGTATGGCTAGGTCCCAATTAATGCAAATAATGAAGTCTGTGGCATTATGCTAATCCACACTATATAACACTTTATGATTGGTAAAGTATTTTATGTGATAATAATAATAATAATAATAACTAATAATAAAACAACTGACATTTATGTAGCACTTTAGAGTTTGCAAAAGGCTTCACATTATCCTGCTTGATCCTCACAAGCTGTTGAGGGTAAGTACCACAAGTAGTATTCCCATTTTCCACATGAGAAACCTGAGGTTCAGCTATTCTCAAATGGCTACTTTTTAAAATTTTATTTATTTTCAGTTTTCAGCATTCACTTCCATAAGATTTGGAGTTCCAAATTTTCTCCCCATCTCTCCCCTCCCCCCACTCCAAGATGGCATGCAATTTTATATAGGCTCTACATATACATTCATATTGAACCTATTTTCACATTAGTCATGTTGTAAAGAAGAATTAGAACCAATGGGAGAAACCATGAGAAAGAAGAAATAAACAAAAAGAATAAAAAGAGAGAGAGGTCAAATAATATGCTTTGATCTGCATTCAGACTCCACAGTTCTTTTTCTGGATATATACTCATTTTCCATCATGAGTCCTTCGAAGTTGTCTTCAATCCTTGCATTGTTAAGAGATAAGTCTATCAAAGTTAGTCATTGCATATTGTGGCTATTACTGTGTACAATTTCTCCTGGTTCTGCTCACTTCATTCAGCATCAGTTCATTCAAGTCTTTCCAGGTTTTTCTGATGTCGGCCTGCTCATCATTTCCTACAGCACAGTAGTATTCCATTACATTCATACACCACAACTTGTTCAGTCATTCCACAAATGATGGGCATCCCCTTAATTTCCAATTCTTTGCCACCACAAAAAGAGCTGCCATAAATATTTTTATACATGTGGGTCCTTTTCCCATTTGTGTGACCTCCTTGGGATACAGACTTAGAAGTGGTATTGCTGGGTCAAAGGGTATGCATATATTGCTCTCCAAAATGCTCTTCAGTTCACAACTCCACCAACTATGCATTAGTGTTCCAATTTTCCCACATCTTCTCCAGCATTTATAATTTTCCTGTTTTGTCATGTTAGCCAATCTGATAGGTGTGGTGTGGTACCTCAGAGCTGTTTTGATTTGCATTTCTCTAATTAATAGTGATTTAGAGCATTTTTTTTATATGACTATAGATAGTTTTAATTTCTTCATCTGAAAACTGCCTGTTCATATCCTTTGACCATCTATCAATTGGGGAATGACTTGTATTCCTAAAAATTTGACTCAGCTCTCTATATATTTTAGAAATGAAGCCTTACAATCAGAGACACTGGTTGTAAAAATTCTTTCCCAGTTTTCTGCATCCCTTCTAATCTTGGTTGCATTGGCTTTGTTTATGCAAAAACTTTTCAATTTATTGTAAGCAAAGGCACAATGTAATCAAAATTATTCATCAAATGTCTACTATTAAAGGTGGCATCTGAACCACAGTCTTCCTGATTTCCAGTGAAGAGCCAGTGCTCTTTCCACTATACTATATCATCTGTATCTACCTAAAAGATAGATGATAAGGGCCTATCTTCAAAGGACAGGAAGTCATACAAGAGATTGAAAAGGAATAGTCAGCCAATGAGAAGGAGAAACTAGAAAAAGCAGGGTCTTCCCAGGAGCCAAAGGATGTTAGAGTATCTAGGAAGAGGGTGAGGTCAATGATATTGAAACTGGAAAAAGAATAAGGCTATTGGATTTAATACTTAAGAGATCCTCTGAACCTTGGAGAGATCAGTGTCAGGAAAAAAGATGGGGTCGAGAAGTGAGTAGGGGGTAAGGAAATGGATTTGGCAAATGTAGCTGGCTCTATCAGGAAAAGGCAATGAAAAGGAAGTGAAATAAAAGAAAATAGCTTCAAGGGATTACAATTACAAGGTTCTGTCAAAGTTTTTTATTTGTTTGTTTTTGTTTTTAAAAAGGGAGAGACTTAGGTATGTTTGTAGGCAGCAGAGAAGGAACCAGTAGATAGGTAGACATTGAGGATGGGGGCGAGAGAAGAGGACGAGGAGACACACTGAAAGAGACAGAGAATGATGTATGGGGTAAGAATATGATAGTCTCTCCAATGTCTTGAGACCCATTCCAAGTTGGATAGTAGTTTTTTAAGTTAAAACTAAATTTTGTGGAAACTGCTCTTCAATGCATACTGTTAGCTGAAAGCAAAGGCACAAGTCATTTTTCCAAGGTCTATTATCTGACATTAATAAATCAAAACAAAACAAAATAAAACCTTAATTCAGGTGAGGATGGCTCAGTATTAAAAATACCATTCAGAGTCTTCAAGAGCATAATGACAAGAATAATAGCAATAATGCTTCTAACTTGTGAATCCTGAATTTATTGTGATGTTAGCAACAATTTGTACTATTCCTAATCTCTTTCTAGCCTGCCCTTCTTATCAACAACAGGGATATGGAGTATATTTTGGTTTTTACAAGACAGATCTTCATGGCACTGCTAAATGGACTGTGTAAATATTAGAATAATGGAACTGCCATTGATTTATCAAGTCATGTTGGCCTGGTTCCACCAAATTAAAGCTTATGTATTTCTATCAGGTGGCATGCCACTTACTAATTTTTCTTTTTAATGTCAATTTATTTTAATAACATCCTTGCCTAGATGATGAAAAACTTTGATTTGTAGCAATATTTTATGAATCCTGAAAATAAATATAAAATATCTATAAACCTAGTCACAATTTAAAAAACAAATATTCATTCTCCTTCAAGAGGTCCACAGATAACAAAATCAATCTTGAAAGCATTCTCGACTACTCACCTGGTTCTAATCATTAATTATTCAGTCTTGACACAGCACATTAGACTAAGGATGGGAGCTAGACTTGCGATTTCATTGATAGGAGAAACTCTCAGGTGAGGAAATACCCTCTACTAATGAGGGTAGCATGTTCTCTGCAATCTATAGTCTTACACAATCTTAAACTGAGAGTTCAAGTGACTTGCCCAGGGTCATTCTGCTTTGAGACCTGCTCTCTATCCACTATTCCACATTGCCTCTCTGAAGTAGCACATTAAGGGTACCAAACTATTTCTTTCTCATTACTGCATCTCTGATATAAAAGACATTAGGTTTTAACCTCATTCATTTTAACAAGTTTAAACAACTTGCTAAAGTTAAGATAAAATGGAAGAATTGATAGCTTTATCTACCAGACATGCTTTTATCTGCCCTTTTATCCATTATTTCATTAATACTTTTTAGAACATGCCCAGCTCTATCCTCAAACAGACTTCTCAGAACTTGCCCATAGCAATACATGAACATCTAGATAATACTAAATAGTTATTACAGAACAGGACTGAGAATTTAGAAACCATGAAAACTATTGGCTCAGAACCATACTGCTTCCAAATGTCTCTGGGAATATGAAAAAAGGATGATTCTGTGGGCTTACTGTAAATCCTCTCTAGAGACATTTATCACTATGGTTACCTTGCTATATACCACTAGGTTATCTAGTCTAGTGGACTAACAGTTCCCACATTAGAACTTGAGAGAAGTAAGAGAAATATATTTTCACTAAAGACATGTTCTTTGTCCTATCATTTCTTTGATTCTTTGATAAATCTGTGACCACATCCATGAGAATATTCCCTTTAATCACTTATCCTTGCCTACCATCCTGAGCAACTCTTATCTATGTTCTTCCATAAATCTGCCATAGATGGTCCACTCAATGGGCTGGGAGCCTTCCTCAAGATCTGTTGACATTGAACAGATACTAATAAAGTGCATAGGTTGTCCATCAGTTATCCCTCCCTCTTACTACATGATTGGCCCATCTTTTGTTCCTAGTTTTCATTTTTATGATAATATCATATATATAATTTTTCTTGCATAATTCCTATCATGTAGCACAGAGGTATTAAGCACCCTGTAATTTGCATCCCCCACCCTCCACCCCCAACACTCCTGAGTGTGATCCAACCAAATTAAAAAGGAATTGGGATGTAGTTAATAATTTTTAAAAAATACATTAAAACTTATTTAATGTTAATATGTGCTCTTCCAAGTCAGTATGCAGCCCTAGTGGTCCCTTATTTCTATTCGAGTTTGACACTACTGGTCTAGTATATTGTAGCTTGCTTATGCCCTCTGTGTTCCTCTGGCTCACTGTCTCCATTACCCTTGGGATGATCCTCAACTTCAACTCTCCTATCACTATTCCAGTAGTCCTAGACCATCATAGGATGGTCAAGGCTAGTCAACTTAGGTGACCCTACCCAAGAGGATTGACTGCAATTTTAAAAAAAAATCTCCACTTCACACATTTTTCCCATGTGCCTTGAGGTCAGCTGATATAAAGAATAACTGTCAATTACATTATTTTCTCAGTTGAAATGTAATGCATCTTTTATAATAATTAATCTAAATTTGCATGTTAAGTTATTAGCTTCTCTGAATTAAAAGAGTGGGAAAAAAACTCAAATCTTGAGTCATAAAGGGGAATTATCTTGTCAGAAGCAAAACCAATTTTAAAATTGATGTGATTTAAACAGAGTAAAGGGTATCATTAAATAAATGTATGAAAAGAAGATGGGTTTGTACTGTGAGAAGAATGAGAGATAAATGACAGACTGTCCCTGTGCTCTATTGCTACACTTAAGATAGTACGATGGGGTGAAAAAGGCCCCCATAATGTTGGATGGACCCCATGTCTTAGGGGAGGACATTCAAAAAATGGTGCACAAAATAGGCATGGATGGGTTATGACTGTTGACATGTTAATCACATGGATGAGATCACATCCATTTGAGTATCGAGTGGAGAGGGGATCTATTTATAGTGGAGCCCATTTCACTCCCCCTTGACTTTTCAGATCAGCCTTTAAAACAGGAAAAACAATCTTTCTTCTCTTTCCCTGTTCTCCCTCTTGTAACAGAAAACATCACATACTCTACATGAATACTATTCCAGTCATGGAGAGCAACAGCTGTACCTACCTAGCCTCCAATTTTTTTGACTTTGTCAGGAGCCAGTCAGAGAGCCGAGACTGCAGTTTCGCTTTATGATGAACTGCATGACTGTTTTTATCCAGTTGCCTCTGGAATGGAATAATCATTTTTAAATTTTTAAATTTTTTTTATTTTTAGGCAATTGGGTTTAAGTGACTTGCCTCGGGTCACACAGCTAGTAAATGTGAAGTGTTTGGTCTGAGGTTGGATTTGAACTGAGGTCCTCCTGATTCCAGGGCCAGTACTCTGTCCACTGAGCCACCTGGCTGCCCTGGAATAATAATTTTTAAAACATTTTCTTAGTTGGAGGTAGTAGCAACAAGTAGCTGCTGCCCTAAAAATTCTACCCATTTATGTGTAATCATGGAAATTTGCCCAGCCATATTTTCATTTTTTGAGTAGTCATTTACCTTTATCCTGAGACACCAAGCCTCTGTCTCTATGATTCTATAATCATATCTATAGACTATTTTTAAAAAGTTTCTCAGTGAGAAGCATTCTTTTTAAACCATTTTTTTCAGGGGTATATAAATAACTTGATACTCATCTAAACACAACAAAGATATCCACTTGAGATAACATGACAGGGCTTCTCTACTGAGGTTGGAAGATCCCTAACATTCAGTTTTATCATTATTCATAACAGTCTTGTCCCACATTATAGGCTTTATTAATCTCCCAAGTCTTTTAAAATTAGTATACACAGATGACCAGTAGCAAAAAAGGGTTAACTCCTCCAAGACACAAAATTGTCCTTGAGGAAAATCTGTCTTTCTGAGGATGAAGAGAAGAATCAGGGCTTACAAACATTTCGTGCATTTGTGTTTAACAGCCAGAGATTTCCCCTTCAGTTCTTCTGATGTTATTTTCATCCTGGTATTAAATGCCTCAAAATGATGGCCCTTCTACCACTTCCCTTGAGAATCTACTTTGAAATTTTATAGCTGTTTTAGAGAAATCTCCTAAAAGCTTAATTTAGACTTTAATTTATGCACTGGAATCCTTCTACTGTTAGCTCTGTGCCTCTCAATCATGTTAAATTGTTTCTCTACCTTTGTCTAAGTTGATCCTGGAAGATTAGAGGAACTGAACGTTTATAAGTCAATACATTCTCTGACTGTTGGACTCTTCCAAGGAATAGAAGGGGCATAACTGTTGTCCACTGAGGATATAGGTGAAATAGATGTTCATGTTGGTGAAAATTATAGCCTGAACCATTTCTGTTTCAAGAGGATGTCTCAAGCCAATCTAGAGAAAGAGTAGAACCTTTCCAACATTTAGTGGACTATTAAAAATCTAATAGTAGGATTTCAACAAGTTTCTTTTTTTTTACCTGCAGCATTTTATTTTTTAAAAAAACAGCTTCAGCATATTTCCAAATGTAACAATTTTTCCAAAAAATACCAAAAAGTACAGCGCAAAACACCTTTTCACTAAATACAAATTTTCTTTTCATGATACATCGAATCAATGTTTTGCATCAATCTTGATCCAAAAAAAACAGGTTTATGTTGCATCCTGGAACCTAGAAATTGTATACACTGAAACAGGATGACTAGCACCAATTAGCACTTACACTCCGAACAAATGAATTTTTTTTCCATAAACAAAACTGTTTGTTAAAAATCAATACTCGAGAATTTCAACTTAGTTGTAGCAAACGCAAATTTGCATTTTTAAAAAGAAAACTTTAGGTTGAATAATGTTATGGAAGCATTAAGACAAAAAGCTTGAGAAACCAAAATCAGTCCTGTTGTTTGATGTACTTAATGTCAACATCTAATAAGAGATTTCAAAATAAAATATCATTTACATTACTTTTATAGAATCATTTCTAAACTTTTACACAAAAGATTATGGTAGTGAACACATGCTCAGATTTTGATTATTTCTTTTTTAAAATCATCAATCAACCTGAACCACCCTCAGTTTAAAACCTAATATTCTTGGGTGGACTATAAGCTTTCTATCTATGAGAATGATTTGAAATGGGTTCCTGGTTTCTGTTAGAAGCATAAACACCCTAAAAGCTATTTCAATTTACTTTTGGATTCCATGGCTGACTCCCTATAATTCTTCATCAGTATAAAGTTACTTTCATTCAAAATAACTTTTTTGATATATGCACATAAATGGCATCGATAGCTTTCTATCACTAGCTTCTTAAAGAGACCAAGGAAAAAATCCAGATGAGGCAAGAGATGACAGAAAGTATAACCTGAGGAGATGAGATGGGGGAAAAATTTCTTTTTATAGGAAAGTAAAGTCAACACTCTGAATGTGATCTAAAATCCTTACCTTGCATTTTTTTTAATGACATGTCACATCAAAAAAGTCAGGTTTAGAAATGACAAGACTTGTAGATGAAAAGTTCCTCTGTATTTTGGTGTCAACATCACAACAATCTAAGGATTTCTCAAACATATTTTTGGTATAACAGACCCCCCTAAAATTTCAATAAAATCACCATTTCTCTCTGTAAGCGTCTGGACATCACTCCGTTAATAGGAAACTGATTATAGTACAAATTATATTACAAGTAATACAAGTTTACAACTCACTCCATATTTTGTGTCTCTTTTTTTTCTATTTGAAAATTCAAATTTACAGATTTTTTAAGGAGCCACTTTAAATGTGGTTTTTTTTTCCCCCCAGAGTGTTTAATGAATGTGAAATTTGACATCCCAGATAGGAGAACTCAGTATTTTAAGGATGTTAACCTTACTGCTGAGGGTTCTAACAAGGTAGATTCAATTTATGCCGACTGTTTTAAAATATGATTTGAACACCTGGTCATGGGTATGGGTCTCAGGCCTATGGCCAGTCTAGACAATACCTATGACTTAGATGTGAAACTTTAAGTCCCATCATCCATCTCTTTGACTAGCCATTCCTTGAATTATTTCCCTTTTTGTTTCCTTCATTTGATTAAAACTTAAAAGTGAGGTTTTTACAGTGGTTATTCTCTTCCAGGGTCACTATAGGTAATTATGGTCTTCATCTCTCAGTTTGATTTTTGATGAAAAGGGCCATCCCTTGACTCACTTCTTAAAGAGGCCTATTCATTGAATGGGTGTTACCTCACTCAAAGTGAGAACCTGAAAAGACCTTAGCTTAAAAGGGCCAGGGTAACCATTGCATCCTGGGCCATCTCCAGTTGTCCTGATGAATATCTGGCAACTGGACCCAGATGGCTCAGGAAGAGAAAGTGAGGCTGGTGACCTTGCACAGCCCTCCCTCACTCAAATCAAAGTCAATTGCAAGTTATGTCTTCATCTCCTTGATGTCATTGTCCTCTTTCAGAACAAAGGACAAACAGAAAAACAACAATGCAAACACACATTTACAACCTTTAGAGATTCTGAAACTAATGCCTGGAGTCAAATCTCTTGCTAAAATATTGTGATTACCTGAATGCAGATCAAAGCACACCATTTTGCTCTCCTTTTCTTTTGTTGTTTTGTCTTGTTTCTTCCATCTTGTGGTTCCTCACATTAGCTCTAATTCTTCTTTACATCATGACTAATGTGAAAATATGCTTAATATGAATGTATAGGTAGAGCTCATAACTGATTGCACACCGTCTTGGGGAGGGGGGAGGAGAGGGAAGGGGAGAAAATTTATAACTCAATATCTTATGGAAATGAATGTTGAAAACTAAAAATGAATAAATGTATTATTAAAAAAATAAAATATAGTGACTACAGGCTTATTATTGAAGAAAAGTAAAGATGAATACTGGGAAATTTACCTTCTGTTATTGACCCTTTGCCTAAAAAAACCTTGACTGAGGAGAAAATTACAAGTTTCAGGTACACACATGCAAACGCTGAAATTCTGAATTTATTGATGGGCTTTTCTGTGCTCCTGCTGATAAAATCCATTCCATGGCAAATGCCAGTCAAAAAAAAAATAGAATGCTATAGACTCATACCTCTTTAAAAAGACTTAAAATGGACATATCTAAGAAATCTAAATGGGCAGAGGAAAGAAAAGATACCAAATAGCACTATCCCCAAAATAATTAACTTCTACAGGTCTGTTGCATATATGTTGCTTGAGGAACCAAAGAAGAATGCCACCCCTTTATCATCAAATTAAGGCCATGTAGAATTTTCTGTCAGACCAAAAAAGAACACCTTTAAGAATAGATCAGGATTTCCCTGGTGTTATATTGGGGGGGATTACTTCATATCATCCAGAGACATATCAATCTTATTGAGGTTTTGTGGCTTCTAATCTTCAATAGCAGTGGAGGTGCCAGTGTGGTCCCCATCCTGATGCCGTAGTTGCTGGCAGTGTCTTCATGGAAACTTGCCACTGGGGAAGACTTGCTACTTGACCTGATCACTTCCCACTGACTAGGGTTTCAAAAAGTTTCAACACTACATAAGCTCATATAGATTAAAACAGTATTAGTATATAACAGCTCAAGTTACACATGAAATTGGTGAAAGATCTTGAAAATGTTCTCATGGGGAAAAAGTATTGTTTCCATTTTCCATTTGTTTCTATTAGAAAAAAGAAAAACACTTTATGGAATATACATATGTACACACACATATATATACATTTATACATATATACATACATACACATATATACATATACATGTATATATGACAGCTGGGTGGTACAATGGCCTGGAGTCAGGAAAACTATATATGTATGTAGGTATATACACATGTATGTATGTGTGTATATATATATATGTATGTGTATGTGTCTACGTATGTGTATATGTATATATATGTGTGTGTGTATATACATGTGTATATATATTTGTATATGTATGTATACATACACACAGTGTGTATGTATACACACATTACTAAGTTCCTTTGGTTCATACAACTTCAGAGCTTAGAGGAACCTTGGATTTAGTCCAACTCCATTATTTTACAGATGTGGAAATTGAGACCCAAAGCATGTGAACAATTAGCCCGAGGTCACATTTCAGCTTATGGCTAAACCAGGACTACAGCCTGCATCTTCTACTTACAAGATTTTTCTTGGTTTCACGACTTGTGAAACACAGTTCAATTACCTCATTTTGGTGAGAGTAATCTTAACTGTGCACCCCTACAACCCCTAATTAAGTGATAAGATAGGACTTATTAAATAGTATAACCATAATCATAACAGACGGTCACTAGTATTGGCTTGCTTGGATATACAAGATACTGAGAATAGAACCTCAGCCCCTCCTCCCTCTAAGAGAGAGAAGATAACTCTCTGGAGAGGTGGGGAGGAGCCTGAGTGCTCAACACCCTCTGTGCTGCAACACAGACAGACCACAGTAAAGGGTGACTAGGGTAGGGAGACTGTTATTGCTATTCCACAGACTCTGCACCCAGCAACTTCTGCTACAGGCAATTGAAGTCTAAGAAAGAAGAGAAAGACAGGCGGAACTCCTGGGAATCAACCACTGCCACTGTTACCCCTGCTGTGGCTGCCCTTGTTGCTACCATGGTCACGGTACTAAACCATGCGGAAGGCACCAGTGCCAACACAGAAGCTGAGAATGAAGATGGTGACATCTCTCTCCCCTTCCCCCATTCTTATCTGTCTCTTACTCCTAAGAAGCATATGTATTAATTCCAAAGCTTATCTCTATTTTTCGAAAAGATTTATATTTTCTTTTTCATTACTATTCACCTGAAAGCTGTTGTTGAGCTAAAACTGTGGTTAACCCAAAAGCATTGCTGGTATGTATGTGTTACAGTTGCCCAGAGGCAGCTAAAAGGAAGGTTCTGGTTGGCTGCACACAGAGAGAGCAAGTGAAGGGGATTTTCTTTCCACTTTACTAAGATGTCTATCTGGAGGCTCAAATGAACGAAAGAGATTTGTATAGAAAATATGTTATTTAACTCCATAAAGGCAGAGATTAAAAAATGAAGCTGGATTATTCATTCCCAGACTCCTCTGGGCAAAGAATGGACTAATGATGGCTCATCTTGACTATACTGCCTTATAGTAGTAGTGGTGGTTGTGATGAATTGTGCATTTAATACTTCTTTGATGGAATTGGATGATTGAGTTTTCTAAAACTGAGTGATTTTTACTGTATCCTTTGTGGTGATATTATGCTAACCCCTGTTCCAAATAGAGAAATTTTACTGAAACTTACGGGGTTCTGGAAGACACTCAGGCAGCACATATATTCTTATTTCACACAACAATATTAACATGTTGTATAATAGTTTTAATAATGTATCTCCCAGTGATTTTGTGAGGGGTTTTTTTCCTGAGGGGTGGGAGCAATAGAGAGGATGTGATGCCTCTGGGCACTAGCGAGGTCTTAGTAACCTCCACCCCGACCCCCACCCCATTTCATAGACTGGTGCTGGAGCTACAAAGAATAAATGAAGTAGAGGTTTGGCAATTATCCAATTTATTTGATTAATATAGATGGCTAACCTGAATAATTTAGACCACAAAGTGAATTTTTGGGAGGATTATGCTGCCCAGTTTGGCGGTCTAAATTTGTCAAATTGGCTGGATGAAGGCCAGACTTCCATTTCACATTGTGCTATGAAGTCAAAGGCTAAAAAGCCGTTTTGCTCCAAAGTCACATCATATCTGTGAGAAAGATTAAAGGGGAATCCAGGTCTTTGGGTAAACAGGACTAACCATATTAAGAAAAAGATGGTTTCCTTTAAACCTTAAGCTTAACACTGCCTCTTAGCAAGTCCCATTGACTTTTCAGGTAACAGTGACATCTGGGTCCCAACAATGGTCAGATTTTTGAGGCAAGCGACTGTCATTTACCCATAACTTCACCCCACAGGTGAGTCCCGGACTGTTCATGAGGGAATACAAGTTAATTATGTCACTTACAGATCTTCCCCAACCTACTGATCATATCCCTCAGTCACTCACTCCAGTAGTTTGATTGAATAACAACACAATAAACTTAAATAAAATAAACAGGTTTATTGTGAGGTTTTGTGACCAAATCACCTAAAGTGGAGGCACCCATGTAGGAGACAGCAGAGAACCACTTTTTAGAAAAGATAATCTGCATTTCTCTACCCCACGGGTAGAAATAGTCTTTTTCCACTGGCTGAGTAGCCAGGGTAGGCTGAGTCTTTAAAATTATCACATTGGGAAAGCCTTCCTCTCTCTTTTGGGCAGCATCCAAGCAGTAAAGATCCCATAAAGCATGAGTGTCATACACTAAGCTAGCGGGGGGAGGGGGAAGAGGAAGGCTACCTTTCCCTTCACTCTTTAGGTCTCATAGTCATGAGAATTTGGCTTAGGTCTTTTATTTGTCCTTTTCAGTTCTAGGTGCAGGTGATGGAATCTCCAGACCTGGAAGCTTGAGACCTTGGAGTCAGGATTCCTAGTCAGATGTTGCTATCAGCTCATCAGGGTAGCCCTAAGAAGCCAGAGGGCTTCCAGACTTGGAACCTGGTGGGACCAATGCTGAGTTAAGCTGTGATCCTAATATCCCTTCCTTCCCCAGGGGTGGGAGAGATAGGAGAGATTATGCCCTCAGGTGTTGAGGGAAGGGAATGTTTGCATGTTTGTTCTTGCTTCACATCTGAAGTAAATATTTCTTTGTAAAAAGCTAATCTGACTTTTAAATGGTTAAATGAACTTGTGGTGTTAAGGACCCATAAATCGGGGAAAAACAATCAAAGGGGGCCTGAGCCAATGGCAGAGACTAGATACTCCAAGGGATGAAATATAACATACCAGGCCTTCAGGCAATGGGGTCCAGAGGAATCACTATTTTACACAGATATACACATATATCATAGGGTGTCACATTCTACTCTTTGGTCCAGTCTTCTAAATTAAACAGTCCCCTTTTCTCTGACTGGAGTCTGTTCACTCTCTTTAGACTCCCAGCTATATAGAGTGTAAAGAAAGCCAACTTGGATACTGACTTCTCATCTCATAGTCAAGTACATGCAGAACATAGTCTATATTTGAGGCTGGAGAGTACTGTGAAGCACCTAGTGATTCTCATGGCTGAAGGTGAATGAAGTCTATTAGCTCCAGACTGGAACTCCATTGTGCTTTAATTGGTTTTGCTCACATACTTGTTGGTTCCTGAAGGCCCTCTTCATTGGAAAGGACTACTGCTTAATCTTCCTATGTAGGGACTGGTGTTTAGGTACTATGCTTTTCCTCAGTTGCCACTGACTCCCTCAGTCTTATTCTTTTTCCTTCAAAACCTCACTCAGCATCTTGTTTCTGGCCACTGACTCTCTCCATCTCCTATTTTAGTCACCTAGGAACATTTTCTGTTTTTGTCACCTAGAAAGGCCAAAAGGGTAGATAAAACTATGTCAAAATATCAAGAGTACTATCAAGGGGCTAAGAGGCCCCCTCTCTTACCTTCCTTCACATTCCCTTGAATGTATCGCTTTTTTATTTTCATTGCCATATTTCTAAAGCAAGCCTTCATCACGTCATTCCTGAATTACCGAAACAGTTTTCTAACTGGTCTCTCCATCTCCAGTCTTAGCTCACACTAATCCATCCTGCACAACATGGCCAGAGAAATCTTCATAAAATACAGCTGATATCACATCACACACTTGATCTAAAATCTTCAATTTGATCCAATTCAGTGTTGTTATTGTTGTTGCTATTGTTTGTCCTTTGATTTTGAAGAGGACCAATGACATCACCCTATATTGTTATTGTTGTTTGTCCTTCATTTTTTTTTAGGCAATTGGGGTGAAGTGACTTGCCCAGAGTCACACAGCTAGCAAGTGTCAAGTGTTTGGTCTGAGGCCGGATTTGAACTCAGGTCCTCCTGTTTCCAGGGCTAGTGCTCTATCCACTGCACCACCTAGCTGCCCTCTTGTCCTTCATTTTCAAAGAGCATCAATATGGAGTGATGTCTTGAGAGTGAATTGGAATTAAGTGAGGTAGAGTTGTACAAAGTCATCAGCCTCACTCTCTCTTCCAGAAACATCCAAGTCCAGTGGCAAGACACAAGACAGGATGACTGGAGATGGCCTGGAATGCAGTGGATGACCATGGCTTCTTTGATACCTGACCAAGCTCAAAGGACTCCATAGCACCTGCTTCAGCCACCATCATGGTTGTTGGAACAAATTGTTTTCATCCATATATTCTGCCAGGGAAAGTCTTCACATGATTGGAGTAGACATCCTTCTAACTCACTGATGGATTTGAGGCCTGTTGGGCCTGGTTTAGTCCATCTGCTGAGATGTTCTACCAGGGTGTGGCCTCTGTGCATGCTACAGTTTCTTAAAGCCTCACATGAAAGTTGAGTGAAAGGTGGACACAAAAGGTGGATAAGCAGCCCTGAAAAAGGCATGGCAAGCCTTCATACCAGTGGTGCTAGCCCTCCCTGAACACCCTATACACCCCTCCGATTCAATACATATTCATTGAACCACTACTACATGCAAGGCATTATACTGGGTGTCCCCAAAAGCTTAGTGCAGTTTTAAGCTTCAATAATTTTAGAAGTATAAATGCTACAAACTTATAAAAAGCAACATTTGAAAAGTCAATTACTGTAATTCTAAATAACCTCTGTCTTGTGCTATACATCTCCTATATGATTTTCAAGCTTTGTAAAAACTTAATTAGTATTACTCAGTGACTAAAAGGATTGTATTTGTAATCCTATCCTTAAAAATCATTCAGTGAATAAAGTTTTGATGCATACACAACAGTTTTGATGTGACCCCAGAAGAAAAAGTTTAATGAAGAAGAAAAGGTGACCAGAAGTAGTCAAGCAAGGGGATCTTCTCTGTAGATCCACTGGTCTTAGTGTTATCCAAAAACTGTCACATGCAATGCATAATGACAGGGTACCCTATCTTATTAAAATTAAAATTTTATTTTTCAAAATTCCCAAAAATAAATTGATGAAAAAGAAATTTAAGGAATTAGATTTTCAAATGATTTTTGAGTAAATTTGTAGCTTGTATATTTCTGATATTATTAAAGCTTAAAAGTGCACTAAGACTTTTGGAACACCCTGTACTAGATACTAGGATGCAAAGATTTAAACTAATATAGTTCCTGCTCTCAAGGAGCTTCTTGGCCAAGGGCTGAGCGGAGAAGTAGGGTAGACATTTATGTAAGTAGGTATGGTACAAGGGAGTGAGAAATGAGGGCAAAGCAGAAATTCAGACAAAGCGCTCTAAGGAAATTAAGGAGAAATAGAATACTTTCACTGGGGGCATCAGGTAAAAGATATCGCAGAGGAGGTGGGTTAGTTCAACCCTTTCATTTTACAGATAAAGAAAATGCAGGCCAGAGAGGTTGTCTTTCCCAAGGTCACACAGGTTTTGTACTCCCCACTTTAAAACATATTACAAAGTGGTTTTCATCAAAACTATATGATACTAGGCTAAAAAATAGTTGGATCAATGGAATAACATAGATACATCAGAAGTCTAAGCAAATGTATACATATAAACAGAACCATGAGAACAATGTATGCAACCATCACCCAAGACTGAAACAATGAAGTGAGTAGAGGGGAAGAAGGAAGATGGAGGGTTGGGAAAATGAGTGATGATTTCAATCTTTTCAGTAAAGTAGAAGGCAAGGTCAACTGTTGAAAGAGAAATTTGCCTGAATTGGTGGTTGAAGGAGAGGTTTTGAAACTGCCAGTGTGGGGAGTATGATAATCAATCTGAGATCATTAAAAAGATTGTCACGTAGTTATAAGGGTCTAGATGAGGTTGCATAATGTAATTTGTATCTTAGTCTCTGATCTCTGACAGACAGACTAGGTTTGTTTGTTTTGGAGGGGACTTTTTATAATAAGAATCCCTATGGCTCTTGCCCCATTATGGATCTACCCTTGAAGACACCAAAATCTGGCTCATATTTTAAATGGGTGCTCAGAACCCCTGCAAGAACTCAGGCTAACAAAAGTAATAAATACAGTACAGTTTTATTCATTAAGACAAGGAAACAAAAAAAGGACTCCTATGTGATCCCTTGGTAAAGAGCTCAAAGGTAAGAGAACAAAGACTTTCTGAACTGGTCAACTATATACTCCATATTGAGAAGAGTGTAAAGTTAGGCCAAAATAGGAATGATGAATTGGGAGAAGAAAGTATTAGATGGAGATCACAGTGAGAAAGAAGATCAGTTTTAGGAAGAGTGAAAAAAATTGAATAGGTGGAAGGACAGTTGATTTTGTTTAAAGAAGAGAATTTCAGGGTCCGAGATCTTGAAGGTAATACAGTTTAGGGTATAGCTGGTGGTAGATAACATGACCAAAGTAGTGGATTCCCTAAAAAACAGAATGCAGCAAGCAGATTTCAATGATTTAATGAGGCAATGAGAAGTATTAGAACAAAATCTAAAGACTGAAAAATTAATAGGTCATTGAATATGTGACCTATAAAAAAGGTTAAGGAGAGATCATATAAAAATAATCAGACTCTCTGAAAACCATGACAAAAAACCTGGATGCCTTATTTCAAGAAATCATAAGAGAAACAAAGAACAACTTAAATAGCTGGAGGAACATTCAGGACTCATAGAAAGGTTGTGTTACTATAACAAAAATGACAATCCTACCAAGTTAATTTACAGTTTTATTGCTATACCAATCAAAATATGCTATAAAAGGGATACTTTACAGAATTCAACAAGATAATGACAAAATTTATTTGGAGGAAGAAAAGTCTTATAATATCAAGGTAATTAATGAAAAAAGGTGGGAATTAGGAGGAATAGCATTTTCAAACCTTAAACTATATTATCAAACAAAAATCATCAAAATCATTTGGTATTGGTTGAAAAAAATAGAGAAAAAAAATCAATGAAACAGGCTAGGCAAAGAAGAATCAGAAATAATGGAATTCAATAACAGTATTTGATAAACTTGAAAACAAAAATTTAGAAAAAAAATTCCCTTTTCTATAATAATAGCTGGGAAAACTGGAAAGCAGCCTGATAGAAATTAGGCTTAGACTAACGTCTTATATCATAACACCTCTTACCAAAATCGATATGTGACCTGAGCATTAAAAATCATACTATAAAAATTTTAGAAGAAAGGTAACACAAATACCTTTCCCAGCGATGAGTATGTTCTTAAACAAACAAGGGATAGAGGCAATTACAAAAGATAAAATAGATCATTTTGATTACATGAAGCTAAAACACTTCTGCACAAGCAAAGATTTAATCTCTCAACCTAAGTGTCACCCCTGAGGCCTCGCTATCTCTCATCCTCCTCCCACCCATATCCAAGCTGTTGCCAAGGTTATCTATTTCACCTTTCTAACATATCTTTAATACACCCCCTTCTTTTCTCTGACACTGCCACCACTCTGGTGCAAGCCTCATCAACTCACACCTGGATTATTGCAATAATCTGTTGGTGGGTTCCTGCCTCAGATTTCCCCACTCCAATCCATCCTCCTTTCAACCACAAAAGTGATTTCCCTAAAGCGCAGATCCAACCATGTCACTCCCTTACTCAATAAACTCCAGTGGTTCCCCATAACCTTCAGGATCAAATACAAAATCCTCTATTCAAAGCCTGTCCTACCTTTCCAACCTTCTTATGCCTTCCTCCCCAACAAGTCCTCTTCTATCCAGTAACAATGACCTCCTGGCTATTCCATGAGTAACACACTCCATCTCTTGGTTCTGGGCATTTTCTCTGGCTGTTGCCCATGCTTGGAATATTATCCCTCCTCATTTCACCTGCTGCCTTCCCTGACTTCCTTTAAATCACAACTAAAATCTCATCTTCTACAGGAAGCCTTTCCCAACCTCTCTAAATTTTAGTGCCTTCCCTCTATTGATTATTTCCTATTTATCCTGTACATAGCTTGTTTGCACATTTTTTTTTGCTTCTTGTCTCCCTCATTAGATCATGAGCTCTTTGAGGGCAAGCACTGTCTTTTGTCTCTTTCATATCCCCAGAACTTAGTACAGTTACCTGACACATAAGATGTACTTAATAAATTTGTCAAAAAAATAAGTTTATTCACTGACTTGCTACATCCTTGTATTTATTATGAATCTGAACTCTGCTACATGCTGTTTGACCTTGGGCAAGTCCTTTCCTCTCTATGGACTTCAGTTTTCTCATATGTAAAATGAGGGATCTTTGAAGTTTCTCCCAATTCTAGATCCAATTTATGACTTTAGGTACTTTGGGGAGATGTAACTTGAACACAATTATCAGCTGGCAAGTAGGGAAGTACTCTGGTAATACTGATTTCACTTTCTCAGGTCAATTTCCAGTTTTAATAACTATTGCTTTCCTTTATTACAAAAGAGCACATGAACAGGAGGTATTCTGGTTTGAAATTCTAAGGCTCTTTGCAGCAGCTCCTGTGCTGTGTAAATACAGTTCACTTTAAAATGCTGGGGGGAAAAAAATCAATTCTATAATCATGTTGTAGAACAAGATTGTTTCATTCAGTTCTCCTGTTACAACTCAACATTTAATTAATTGTTATAAATCATAATCAATAGATAAAAATGCTGACTCCGATGTCACTCAATCTTTTCTGTAGTGAACTCTGATTGACTTAGATTCAGTCTCTAATGGAACTGAACTAAAATGTGCTGTTTTTAGAAATTGATTCTTTTGGTCCTAGAGCAGTAAAATTATTTAGCCATCACAGCAATGAGCACATTGTTTAAAGGGCTGTGTGGTCTTGCTACTATACGTACTACAGCATTGTTTACTTGATAGGGGAACAGGCAATGCCATCTTTTTATCTCCCACCCCCTCCCCCAGTTCCTTGCCTTTCTGAATATTCTTACATCTCTCTACTTTGTGCCGTAATGTGTCATTTTGTAATTACAATCAAGTCAAAATTATGATCTTGAATGAAGAACTCAAGGTTCCTCTATGTTTTGTGCTCTTCATAATTGTACACAAGCATTTCAGGAAGTCATTGTTTCCCCCTTTTTGACTTCCCTTTACGCCTTCCAATTCCATTAGAGCCTCCTCTGAGGCTCCATAGCTTTTTCTGAAGTGTGGATCTCTTCTTTAGATTAATGGTATTTGGCTTAATTTGGGGGCTTTGATCCCTAAAAAGCTGGTTGAAATCCATCCTCATTAGGCTAATTAGTCTGCCTCTGAAGACATTTTTCCTTTCCTCATGCAGATAAATTCCTTCTTGGCCTTTATTTCAAAAGATCATGCCATTTTTAAGAAATCCCAAACATTTTCTTTGGCATCACTTATACAGCCAAATGTGCGTTTGTCCCTCTGGGAGCCCTTACTGAAATGTTATTCAAGTACTTCTGTAGTGGTAGCCAAGGTTATTTACTATGTGATAGAAAAATTAAATATATTTCAATACTGCCAAGTTTCTCATTTGGAAGAAAAAAAGTGTAATGTGTAATATTACTTTTTGTTTTATACATAAGCCCAAGTCACTTTTGTTTAGTTCAACGAATGTTTAACCTTCATATAACAACAGAATAATGAAAAAGCTATCCCAAAACATAAATCAGTCTCTGGTTTTTTTTTTTAAAGAACCATTCTCTCTAGTTCAACACACACAGAGAAATCACAGAAATTTATTTACTATGTTTGGAAATGGAGAGAAATGTCCTAAAAATAGAACTCACTTCCTAACTAAGACCATATGATGCATTAGATACAAATTCAATTTCCAGCATGAATGCTGTCATTCACAAGTTGAGAACCAAATGGAGGAAGATAGAAAAGCAAAATGTGGGTCATATCCTCCTTTTAGGTTTGGGAAAAATGAATTCTTCCATTTGATTTGGAATTTCTGTTTTTGGATAGGGATGGTTTTAGCTTTCGAAGATGAAGTCCTCTTTTATGCCTTTGTGATAAATGTAGTACCTGTGGCAACCCCCCTTTCATATATGGAGAGAGAGATAGTTTGCCACAGGTTCCAAGTACTCTATGAATGATGATTTACTCAAAAAAAAAACATTGCTCATGAACCCCTACTGCTGTGTTTACTTTAACTAGTCTGTCAGGGGACATAATTAGTTCAAAGCAAAGGCATTTAATGAAACAGCAAGTGAGAAAAGCAGTTCAAAAATTATTTCTTCCATAAACATGGGGCAAATTTTCTCATAACTCTCTATGTTACCAGTAGGAAGAGTAGACTCACATGGGAATCACACATGGAGGGACACACACGCTATAAGGACACAGGCATGAAGGTACAACTTATACCTCTGACCTTGTAGGGCTACTAATGGCTTCAGGTGATGTCACTGGACTGCCCTGGCTGGGCCTGCTATCTGCTAGTCTGACCTGGCGTGTAGATGCTGCCACATGTTTCTCTCTACAGATCTCATAGGGACATTGCTCCATGGTGTTCTATGAATTCTCCATCACTGAAAATAGTAGTTCCTATCGGACACATGATTGTGGAGCTTCTTTGTGCTTCTGGATTCAGGACTCAACCACTCAACCCGGATTCTGGCCTCGACCACCTCAAATGAGGTGCTATTTCTTCCTTATAAGAAGGAAAGGGGATCCTACCATTTGCATTTTATTGCTTTCCTCCCCTTAAGAGGTTTGGTTCTCACAGCCTTCGCCACGATAGGTTTTTTTCCTTTCCAAAAGAAGAATCTTGACTCTAGGGTCCAAACTCTTTTGAAAGTTATCAACAGCCAGACAGTTTAGTAGTAATTGTAAGAGTTGTCTATTGTTTAAATTTAAATTTAAATCTTAACTTTCTGTTCACCAGGGGCAGAATCTCTATATGACTTACTTAGGATTAGAAAGCCCTTGACCCTTCTACTTAATGTAAATTTGCAATAGAGAAACATTTTACACACTTCTCTTTCAACAAACTACTAAGGGCTATCTGAGTCTGAGATCCCCTGCTTTTCTGAACCCCTTAGATTCTTCTTGATCTTCTATGCAGATGAATTTCAAGTGGAGGCACAAAGGAACAAAACCTACATATGGGGCAACTCAAAGATCTCTTCCTCCTCATATTATGTATATATGGCCTGCAACAAGCTGGAAATCTCCCTAAATAAGAACTCACCTTTAGGTAACACTTTCCCCAAACAACCTAATGAGATGAGCAGTATAAGTATCATTAGCCCCATTTTACAAATTGGAAAAGTGAATTAGAAAACCTGGAGTGCTCCAGGTCCTACATTTATGAGAAAGGCACAAAACAGGACTTTGATCACTGTGACCTGTTTCCACAACTGATGAATGACAGGCTTCAGCCAGATATCCTTACTCCAAGTTGAACACTCATTCTCCTATATCACATTGCCATGCAGATTACACAGCTTTTGGGATCCTCATTAATATGTAGTTAATAAGGAATAAAGGGAAGAGGGAAGGGAATAAATATTTATATAGCACCTACTATGTGTAAGGCACTGTGCTAAACTCTTTACAGATATCATCTCATTTGCAACACCAAAATCAGAAAATAAACCATAAAAGTTTTAAATTGATATTTAGCCATATTTTTTCTGAGTCAATAATAACAAATAGAGAGGCAGATAGGTGGTATAATGGATAAAGTGTAGGGCCTTGAGTTAGGACAAGCTGAATTCAAATCTGGCCTCAGACACTTAATTGCTATATAACCCTTAGGCAAGACACTTAACCTCTGTTTGCCTCAGTTTCCTCAACTATAAAATGAAGATAATGGTAACACCTATCTCCCAGGGTTATTGCAAGAATTAAATGAGATAATAATTGTCTAGCACTTAGCACTTTGTCTGGCATATAGTGATTACTACATAAATCTTCTTCTCCTTCTCTTCCAGATGGCTCTGGAGGAGAAAGTGAGGCTGGTGACCTTGCACAGCCCTCCCTCACTCAAATTAAAGTCAATTGCAAGTCATGTCATCATCTCCCCAATGTCATGGTCCTCTTCGAGAATGAAGGACAAACACAACCTCCTCCTCCTCGTTCTCCTTTTCCTCCTCCTCCTTGTTCTCCTTCTCCTCCTCCTCCTTGTTCTCCTTCTCCTCCTCCTTCTCCCCCTTCACCTTCTCCTCCTCCTTCTCCTTTTCTTTCTCCTCTTATTTCTCTTCCTCCTCCTCCTCCTCCTCTTCCTCCTCCTCCTCCTCTTCCTCCTCCTC